>NC_068341.1:42199901-42545297 GCF_014633365.1 Diospyros lotus | reverse complement strand
ATAAAAAGTGCACCTCAAAGATTCACTGTAATGCCTTGTGGCATAATATGGCATTTGCTCAGAAAAAACTTGTACTGTCTCAACTATCTCGATATAATTTTACCCTTATTTTATATGCCTCAGCATCATCTTTTAAAACTATGAAAGTGATTTTGATAAAAATAAATACTATGAAAGTGATATTCTCCATATGATTGATGACTTAATTCAAGAAGAGTGCGTTGTAGCCCTTCTTCGGGGGGCAGGGAGTTCTCCCAGAGAAGGTACTGATCCGGGAGAAGAAGTCCTCGAGTTCCACCGAGAGAGGAAGTTCTCCTGGAGAAACATCTTAAGGTAGATATAATGAAAGCACAAATAGGAAGCAATAGAGAATGTCTCAATTCACAAACGTTATTGATGAAGAACCAAAAGCATTTCCTACAATATTGTAGAATGGCATTTGTTCTCTTACCAAAGGATATGTGAGCTTGTACTTGAAACGCAAGGAGATGGGTATCTTCAGTGTATCAATGATGATTTTTAACTTCAAATCTGTAACTTGATTGATTGTAGCAATGGGTACAAACAAGAAGTTATATATGTATGTGTATTGAATCGATTTCAAAATGTAATCTTGATTTAGGAATATTATTATTTTACTTTATAATTTGAATTCAAAAACAAAGATCGATCACAATGATCATAAAGAATGATTGAATCCCCTCTGCGATTTAAATACAAAAGAATCAATATCGCAAGAAACCATGGCTGTAGTAGGCTATGGCAAATGAATTAATTGATGATCTGCGGATTGCGCTTGATTTTTGTTCAATTAGGAGAGGCCGCATTCGGGAGGAAGGCCCTGAGGGAACCTCTTGGCATCGGCGCAGTAATTGTAGATCATGTAGTTCTTGTGCACCCATCTCAGCCTCTCCTGGCTTGTGGAGTCCAGCTCCTGGGTGAGCCATGAACTAGTCGAGCCACTGGAGCTGCCGCACGAGGATGCTCCAGAAGACCACACGCAGCCTCATCCGCTTTGAAGTTCCTGTAGGAAGCCGTGAAGGGAGCTTGGGTCCAGTCGGTCTTCACGAGCCCGCCCTGGTGGCCAGTCATCGGCGTTCCAGAGGCTGGAGTATATCCTCATCGGCTGGTTCTTTGGGTACGCTACGCCCACCGACTCTGCGTTCTTGAACTCTCTGATGGGCGTGCCGTCCACCGAGAATCTGAAATCAGAGACAGACAAAACAAAAGTTGATTGAGAATAATGTGATTGGTTGATTAATTGTAGGGCGAGTAATCCCGATTGTTTGTTAGGGCACTCACATGATGCGCTGGGGATTCCAGAGGATGGAGTAGGTGTGGAAATCGGCGGTTGGGTCGAACCACAAGTAGAATTGCTGCTCTCTGTTTCCCTTGCCTTGGCTGAACACATTGGTGTGGAGAATGTAGGGGTCTCCGCTCAAATTTCCCAAGAATTCGAAGTCTATCTCGTCGTGGGTTGTTCCCTGCGACGACAGCTGCACCAACCCAGAAATGAAAATTCAGTACCAGAACTTAATGAATGCAAGGCGGGTATATATATATATATATGTATTTATAGAAGATACGGAGAAGGTGAGACGTACATAGTAGGCAGTGACGGTGCCGGCGGAGTTTCCGGGGACAAGCTTGAGCTGCATGTGGATGTTGCCGAAGAGATATTGGTTCTTGGACTGGAAGCCGGAGCCAGAGGCTTTGTCGAGCGAGAGAGTGAGGAGCTGGCCGTTGTCGAGGATCCTGGCGCGGCCGTCGCCCCAAGTGATGTCGACGTCTTGGTGGAGGTCTGCGGCGGAGGAGGCAGCCATGAAGAGTAAGCTACCCAGAAGCAGGAACATCACGAAGACAGGAGAAGCCATTGGAAACGAAGCAGAAGAAGAAGCCATGTTGCCAAGGATGAAAAGATGGAGAAAGAAAAGCCTTGTTGTTGTCTGTGGCAATGGGAGAAGGAGGCGTCTGGAAGCATCTATATATACAGAAGGGAAATGGCGAGAGCGTTGGGTTGGGTTGGGTTTGGGGAAGGTGAGAGGAAGAAGCAGAGCAGTAGCAGTAGCAGAATGCTCTGTTTACGTGCAGATAACAGAAGGGAGAGTAGCTGTAAACCAGCTGGCTGGCTAACCCATTAGCTGTAACAAACAAGAAAAAAGCGTTTCCAAATTCCCAACAGCATTAATTATTAGAGTAAATAAATAAATAGGAACAATGATTTTTGGTCCCGCGTTTGGCCCATGCTTTTTCACACCCGTCTAGTCTGGCAAATGATTCGAAGTGTTTATGCGTAGTTTGGTAGTCCACTCGTTAAAAGTTCATTTATTATAAATAATTGAAATTTAATTTAATTTAATTTTAAATTCTAATTTATATATAATTGAGATGAACTTAATAAATTTAATTTATTAAAACAATAAACATATTTAATTAAAAATTCTAAACACATTCAATTATAAGTTTATGAATAACTCATTAATAGAGTAATTTATAAATATATTACAAATTTACTTATAATTTTATAAATATATTATTTAATATAAGCTCGAACTCTGGCTTGGAAGCTGGTTCACCGAGCTAAGATTAAACTCAACAAATCTCAACTCAACTTAATTCGATTGCAACTCTACTTTTATTTACTCAAAATTCTGAATATTAGGGTTTAATAAATGAATATTTTGAGTATTAAAACAGGGAATGTGGGTAAGCCATTGACGCGGTTTTGATTTGGTGAAGCTGTGAATGAGGTGGGGGAGGAAAAGGAGATCCGTGTTGAGCTGTCGCTGCCGGCTTGTCGTCAAGTTGCTGCTTCCCCCTAGTAGTAGTTGTGAAGGCGTGCACATTTCCAATTGGTTCCATTTTTATTAAATTTGTTAATTCCGTACACAACACAGGGGATAAAAATCTCTATTTAAATTTTTTGAAGGCAACATGTATCTTCTTATAATATTGGAATTGGTGCTCGGGTCCCAATTTGGGTAAAAGACTGATCCAAATATTTGAATTTGTTTGAATCTAGACCCGGATCTCTACTTGTCTAAAATTAGTAGATGGATTAGGATATGATCACCTAAAATAATTTATTATATAAGTGTATATATTTATATTATCTAATAATAATATTCTTATTAATTTTATATTTTTTAAAAATATTTATAGTGAAAATTGACTTTCATATAATAGAAATCGATTGTAATTCAAATGAGAGTCAATTGTCCGAGAATAATTCTTAATTGTATCAACTCTGCATAAATGATTTTCGAATGGATCAACTAAAAGTTTGAGAAAGTTGACTTTTGGCCACTAAGAGTCGACTTCTACCCTTAGAAGTCGACTCCTGCTCCCAATAAGTCGACTTCGGTTCTCAAAAAGTTGACTTTCGATCCGAACATTGGAAAATCAACAACTAAAAAATGAACTGATTTAAGGGGTATATCTTTAAATTTGAGGGTTGTGATTTCTCCAATGGATGAATCTATTTCTAATAGACATGATCTTTCAAATAAATTGTGTTTTTTTAACATTTTGGTGTCTATTAATAGCACTCATTCAATGTCTATAGATAGTGTGGATATTTGGGGTGCAAAGTGACACAACAAGCTATCCATACTTCTTCCTTCAATTACTATTACCTATCTTTCTATTTACTTTCTATTTTTCTCTCATCGTTGGATTAAGTTTTTGGTGATAGAAAAGATCAAATAGTGCAATTTTGATTTCTTAAAGTTAGGCACTGTATCCTGGTGTTAGAATTCTATTAAACCATTTGCCCTAATGAAAAAATTACTATCTTATAGATAGTTTCCCGAAAACACTTTACCTAATATATTCCAACTTCTTATTTCGTCTTTTCTCAATTATTCTATCATATATTTTTAATTACCACAACACAATCTTGATCATCTTTCCCTTCACAATGTACTAATGTAAAAATACAAATTCTAAAAAAGTATGTATATTATTTATTGTATATGATTACTTTACTCTATCTAAAATTAATTCGATTGTTAGAGAATATGCCAACAGATAAACTTTAGATTGAGATCAATTATGAGACGAATTCGATTTTAAATAAACTTTTGATATAACCATCATAAGTTAGATTTTTCTATTTCATACTTGTCGACGTTCAATTCCAATTGATCGCGATTCGTTTTGGGCTGCGTGGTGAGTAAATTCAAAATACCAAGAAGAAGAAAAGAACCCAAAATCCAAACGTGAGCCAACACCAGAATTTTTACGTGGTTCAGCCAGAACAATGCCTAATCCACGACCGTACTCTGATTATTCTCCATGTCCCTCTATCATTCTTATTTATACTGAGTGGCTTTTACAATTTAGATAACATAAAGAAATATAATTAGTGTATAATGGGGGACAAACAGCCCTTATCGCCTTCACAAGACGGGGAGTGAGATCCTTATTACGAGGGGCATGGGTTTTACAGATAAAGTGAACGGACCCTACCTCTGACTTCTCAGCAGTTTTGCCACTCATGCAAGCTGGGGTTTTAGGCCAGCGATCTGAAAGATATTTTCAAGAGCTCATTAGTCGATTGTTGGGAGCTCGTTGGGAGCTTATCGGGAGCTCGTCAGATGCTCGCTTTACGAGTTCGGATTTCGTAGAAGCTAGACTTTTATTGACGAGATCGTCTGGGCCTTCTTGGCCTTGGGTGATTGGGCCGGTCCATCAGACCGAATCTGGCCCATGCAGAAAATACATATAACAATATCTTTTCTTAATGAACCATGAGATAAAAGAATTTATTACCTTTGGACATGATCAAATAGAGATTCCATTTAAAGTTAGACATAATAGATTATATAAATGTATATAATGTGTAAAAACTCATGAAAAATAACAATTGTTGGGCAACCAAGAGAGTTGATTTCGACATAAAGAGAATAAAAAATTCTCTCCCTAATGATATCAAATGAGTTAAGCCGAATTTGGATGAAAGAATAGCAAAATTTAATCACATAAACCCACAACTTATGAAGTTTAATAAACAAAATTCAACAAAGCCTAAACCTTCAATCCTAGACACCAAATCATTTAAGGAGTGTTTGGTGCAGCAATTTGACCGCTTATAAACTGTTAGTGAAATTTAAATATTGTATATCTTATTTATTATACGTTTATTAAAAATTAAAGAGTTTAAATGCTATTGAGATTAAACACTATTTTAACAGTATTTTAGAAAAGTTCATCTCAATTTTTTCTCAAAACGTTATTATCAGCTTATTTTGTTAATCAAATATTTTACAATTTTACCTTCCAAAAACTATAATATTTCCAACTCTCTACCCTTAAACATTATTGGCCTCCATTGTCACCTCCCTCTCATCTCCTTCTCGTCGCCGTCTCCATCAACCTCATCTCGACTATTACCTTTAGGCCCGTCATCGCTGCTTCCATCTCTTCTTTTATCATCTTCATCGTCGACTCGTCATCGTCATCGCTATCCCCTTCATATGCTGCCCTGCTCTCTTTGTGTGCGTGTGTGTTTATATATATATATATATTAATGTCTCAATATATATATTTAATATTTTTATGAATTAAATTTAAATTTAAACATAAAGTAGTGTATTAATATATTTTTTAATAATTATATATAATTTATGAATATGTAATGGTAAAAATTATTTTTATGAATTTATTTATATTATTTATCAACGTATTATTTTAGTCTTTTTGTTAAATTCTGATAGTTTGTTAATTTTTTTAAATCAAATATATAAGTATATAAATAATAATTTAAAATATATTTATTCAAATATATTGTCCACTTAAACATTAGTGAGACTTAAGATGTGTTTGATTGAAATAGTTTTTCTTGAAAAATGTCATATCAATAAAAAAAAATTATATTTGTATCTTTGATTGTTTAATATTTTTATGAAATTTTCATATTATAACACATTGAAGCATATTTTAACTCATTTTTTATAAAAAATTACAACTAAAAAAAGATAAAAAATATTTTTCATAAAATTAAAAAATAAATTTTTTTTCATCTATTTTCAATTAAACACACCCCTTAAAACTTTACACCCATCTTAAAAGAGGGGTAAGCCAAACCACCCCCCTTAATGTCAATTTATGTCCTCGTACTCAAAAAGGCTGCTTAGATTTCCTTTCATTTATTCCATGGTACAAAACTAGATAAAGTTGGGCCCACCATGTACCAACATTAAGTTGACCTTCTAAGCACATCTCGGTTTTTCCTATGGGTTACTCACTCTTCACCTGCTTCTCCAATCTCTTATCATTCGGCGAGTCACCGCTCAAGGCCAATTTGGAATTCTCTTAACTTCTTGGTACTCTTTGATTCCCATCCTCCTCCTTCCGCTATCGCATTTCTCGTTGTTTTCTTCTTCCAGGTTTCCTCCCGTCAGACCACTCTCTTCAGGTAAACCTTTCCCGATTGGCTCCTTTTGCTCCCTTTGAAGAATATCTTCAATGGGTTGTATCTTTTGATGGGTCTCTTTGTTTCTCTGAGTTTTTTGTCTTCCAAATAAGTCACTTGGTTGTAAGGCTTTTGGCCAGCGGATGTTGGATATGGATTGTAAAATAAATGTACTGTCCACTTGAAATAAATGATCAATTGGCTTATGAAATTTTGAAGCAAAGGTATTCCATGTTGTTGATGACCTTTTTCATGCACTGTCTATCGCAAGATTAGGGGTTTTCTGGTATTTTCAGAATGATATACGGGAGTTCGTTAAATGGGTTCTTGGTTTTCATATTCCATTCTGCATTCTCTTGGCAACCCCTCCCCCCCAAATATGCTAGTTTCATAATTTCATTTAATCCCTCTACGAGGAACAAGAATGGATTATGTAATTTTTTTCTAATATGGTTTAATTCTATTTTGAATTCTCAGAGTTGAGGGTGAGAACAACACTTTTTCAGATTAGGAGATTAAGCGATATTAAGTTGTGGTTACTTGGGGTGCCAGTGTGATTATGGCTTTTGCTATAGGATTTATTGGAGCATCAAACCTGAGCAAACCTTTTATACCTAGGGTTTTGATGATGCGGAGCCGATCTCCTTCTTCTGTCTCGAACCAAGTACTTGCAAAAAGGGTGGGGACTTATTCCCCGTGATCCCTCTGACGCTCAAGTCAGTTCATAGGGTTTTTGAGGAATATAATAGTAATGGAAAAATAATATATGAGTCCCTTAGGAGTCAGATCCCCATACCGTAGAGATTGTGCTCTATTTATAGATGTCCATTAGCCTTTCCCTTAGGAGATAAGATATATTTCAAAAAGAGAGGTTGATCCCCTTTTTATGGGGAGAAAAGATAATATTCCCTAATAGAGATAATTCTTGGGATATTTAGAGATATTATTGGTTGACTGAATATTCCTCTTTATCTCTTGCCAGTTCAAAATCATAATAAAGATTATAAGGATAAGTGGAGCTCCTAAGACTTGACACGTGGCGATCGCATATTGGCCTTTACTGGCACACATGGCTCCAAGTTAATGGTAACCTCCTAGGGGTAGTACAATAAAATCGACCCCTATAAATATTCCCTCATCACTTGCCCCCCACTCCTTGAGCTGATCGAGTGAGGAGGTTGGGCAGCTGAAGGAGTAGTTGTCACTATTTTTCTAAGCCTCTGTAAAAAAGTTCTACTAAAAATTGGGTTAGCAGTCTCAGATGCTGAATTCTCTTTTTAAGTCTTCCAGTGCCCTTTCACTCTTCCCATGTAGAGGGTGATTAGGTCGCTCGAGGTGATAGAGACATTCGGGGATTTTCCTATGATAGAAAGGGAACAGCTCTTAAATTAGTATATATATATATTTTTTTATCATTATTTTTGGCCTAGGGCCGAGGCTATGCTGGTCAAGGCCACATTCCTCATCTTCGGGGGCCCCTGGCCGAGGTTATGGTGGCCGAGGCCTCATGCCTTATCTTCGGGGCCATTTGGCCGAAGCTGTGTTAGTCGAGGTTGCGCGCCTTGCCTTCGGGGCCGTTGGCTGAAGCTGTGTTGGTTGAGGCTATGGTCCCCTTTGGTCTTCGTTTGGCGGAGGTTCGTAGCCTCCGAACTGATGCCTTTTGGTCTTCATTTGGCGGAGGTTCGTAGCCTCCGAACTGGTGCCTTAATTAGTAGGGGTGGTCCCCTTTGGTCTTCATTTGGCAGAGGTTCATAGCCCCCGAACTGGTGCCTTAATTAGTAGGGGTGGTCCCCTTTGGTCTTCATTTGGCGGAGGTTCGTAGCCTCCGAACTGGTGCCTTAATTAGTAGGGGTGGTCCCCTTTGGTCTTCATTTGGCGGAGGTTTGTAGCCTCCGAACTAGTGCCTTAATTAGTAGGGGTGGTCCCCTTTGGTCTTCATTTGGCGAGGTTCATAGCCTCCAAACTGATACCTTTTGGTCTTCATTTGGCGGAGGTTCATAGCCTCCGAACTGGTACCTTAATTAGTAGGGGTGGTCCCCTTTGGTCTTCATGTGGCGGAGGTTCGTAGCCTCCGAACTGATACCTTTTGGTCTTCATTTGGCGGAGGTTCATAGCCTCCGAACTGGTACCTTAATTAGTAAGGGTGGTCCCCTTTGGTCTTCATGTGGCGGAGGTTCGTAGCCTCCGAACTGGTGCCTTAATTAGTAGGGGTGGTCCTCTTTGAGTCGTTCATGTTTTCTGGTTAGGGGTTCGAGGCCGTGCGAGGATCACATTTGATCCTTTCATCTTGAGTGTCCAGGGGTTCGAGGCCCCCCGAGGATCATATCTGATCCCTTCATCTTGAGTGTTCGAGGGTTCGAGGCCCCCCGAGGATCATATCTGATCCCTTGTTTTTCAGTGTTCGGGGGTTCGGGGCCCCTCGAGGATCACATCTGATCCTTTACTCTTGCGTTGTTGAGGCCTTTCGGACCTTCGGTTTTCATGCGCACATGCTGGCTTGGATTGTAGTTGATGACGGGATTTCAAATAATATCCTTATTTTATTTTCGCGGTTCGGTGAAATGCCTACGTCCACAATTAAAGAATAATAATATTTTGTCTTCGCGGTTCGGCGTAACGCCTACATCCGCAATTAAAGAATAACAAATATTTTGTTTTCGCGGTTCGGCGTAACGCCTACATCCGCAATTAAAGAATAACAAATATTTTGTTTTCGCGGTTCAGCGTAACATCTACATCCGCAATTAAAGAATAACAAATATTTTGTTTT
This sequence comes from Diospyros lotus, assembly GCF_014633365.1. Lineage (NCBI taxonomy): Eukaryota > Viridiplantae > Streptophyta > Magnoliopsida > Ericales > Ebenaceae > Diospyros > Diospyros lotus. The sequence continues at coordinate 42,536,112 of NC_068341.1, read as the reverse complement.
CGCGGTTCGACGTAACGCCTATGTCCACAATTAAATAGAGGATTTTATTTTTGCGGTTCGACATAACGCCTACATCCGCAGGTGTTCGAGGCGAGCCTTTCGTCTGCTAACGTTATTAATCCCGAACATTTTAACAGAATCAATTAAAATTCAAGTCATTGGAGCATATCTATCAAGCAATTCAAATTAAAACCTTTTGCCTCTGCCTATATATCTAGCAATTCTCCAATAGATAGTAGTTAAAACACTAGAATGATAAAATAAGGGAAATAAGTTTTAACCAAAGCGACATTAACGGAGCTTCTGTCGCAGCCATTATCGCTGCTTGCTGCGGCCATCGCCTGGCTCATCCATGGTGGTTTCTGGGTATATACCCCTTTTCCAGGAAGTCTTCCCCTTTATAACACCTCTTTTCTTACTTACTCCGCTAGGCTTCCATGATAAGCTTTTCTCCAAATATATATATATATATAATATGAATGTAATGGCAGAATTAGGCTTCTTTTATGTGATTGAACATATATATATATATATATGAATCTTTTGGCCTTCTCTTTCAATTATTTTTACATAAAACAATAATTGAAAAATAAAATCGTAAGAGGCACAAAAAATATTAAAAGAGAAACAAGCGTACCCATGATGCAATCAGCAAATACGTGTAATTGAGTTGAATAGATTTCCTACGGCTTGAAATTGTACTTGGAAAACAGAAGGAAAAGACGAAGGCCCCACAGTGGGCGCCAATTGATGATGCGGAGCCGATCACCTTCTTCTGTCTCGAACCAAGTACCTGCAAAAAGGGTGGGGACTTGTTCCCCGTGATCCCTCTGACGCTCAAGTCAGTTCATAGGATTTTTGAGGAGTATAATAGTAATGGAAAAATAATATATGAGTCCCTTAGGAGTCAGATCCCCATACCTATAGAGATTGTGCTCTATTTATAGATGTCCATTAGCCTTTCCCTTAGGAGATAAGATATATTTCAAAAAGAGAGGTTGATCCCCTTTTCATGGGGAGAAAAGATAATATTCCCTAATAGAGATAATTCTTGGGATATTTAGAGATATTATTGGTTGACTGAATATTCCTCTTTATCTCTTGCTAGTTCAAAATCATAATAAAGATTATAAGGATAAGTGGAGCTCCTAAGACTTGACACGTGGCGATCGCATATTGGCTTTTACTGGCACACATGGCTCCAAGTTAATAGTAACCTCCTAGGGGTAGTACAATAAAATCGACCCCTATAAATATTCCCTCATCAGGTTTCATTTTAGTACAGTTGATCTTGAGTAATAATGGGATTAAGTCTTGATATGTTTTGTTTGATCCTAAGTAATGTTTCCCATGATCACTAGTGTGTACTTCATCGGATAATTGGTTGTTTTAACTTCACCATAGAACATTCGGCTAACTTTAAATATGTTTCAATGAAAAGCCCATGAGATGTTTGATCAACTCAAATGCCAACTAATTCTGTTTTTCTGTCTTTGTATTGTTTGTCTCTTTTCTTTATGAACAAAAAAATTGTTCATGATTTAGATCAGATACAGTTTACAGTGACTCTAAAACCTGGAATGCCACTTAGATCTTAGAAGTATCTCAGTTACCAATCTGAATGAGAACAAGTCTGAATGTCTTGTATTGTGGACAATAATTATTGGCTGTCATCTGCATATTATTTTCTTCTCCTTGATGGTGTTAAGCACCAAATGCAAAGTCAAATAAGCAGCAGCTATATCACCTTCTTTAATCATTAACCTCTTAATGGAAAAGGGAATGGGCTTCAGCTGCTTCTGGTTGGTTTTGCTAATAAGGAATATGGTTGCTAGCCAGTGCTGCCTCCCCCTTTGACCTCCTTGCCTAGGACTTCCTAATTTATCATGTTTTCTGGTTTATCTCCAATGCTCAATACTTCTGCTTGTGTTAGAAGTCCTATCCCAAAAACACTCTAGGTTACATGTCCTTGTAAGTTACTCTTCTCATACCAAGGAGCACCCTCCCCACCCACCACACACACCCCCCCCCCCCCCCCCCCCCCCCCCCCACCTACCCTGCTCATTCAATGGTTACTAGTTTTTATGTAAAATAGTAGTTTAAGAGGAACTCTGCCTATGAATTAAGTAATCCCCTCAACAGTTCTACTGTTGGAAGTGTTCCTCAACAGTGTTCTACTGTTGGGTTATGTACCCAACACTTAGAATAGACCTTGTTGAATCAAAACATCATGAATTTTAGGCGAGTTGGAGATGTAGAATACATGTAGCCAAACTACCTAGTGGGATTAAGACTTATGATTGTTATTGTTGTTACTGCAGTAGTTCAAGAGGAGAGTTCATATTGTCATTTGTGGCTGTAGATTCAACAATACAAAGTGTGAGAAAGTCCAGTCCACTTCAGTTCAGTTTAACCTAGTCATTTGGCTTTGGTATATCCTACATTATTCTTGTCGGCATTAGTTTCGGCTTAGTAGTTTCCCCCAATTATTACGGGCAAAGATTGTAGGGACAATTATTTTGGAATGAATAATGTTATGATTCAATTACTGGCTATTCTTATTATTGGCATGATGTACTTAACAAAGATTTTGTTTGATCTTAATGTACTTCTGGTTCATTAAGAGTTAGGCACGGGTCATGGCCCCCCACTTGAGTTGTGACAAAACTTGTCCCTTAGGTTCAAATCCTCGAGCTCTGTTAGTTTCTATACTGAAATCTGGCATGGTGCGGTTGTTTCTACCACTGCCAAAGCTACCATTTACAGCAATGCTGGAGTAACATGTAACATTTTGCAGACAGCCAAGAGACGCTACCATGGATTCTGAGATGGTGGTGCACAATGGTGGGTGTCACTGTGGAAGCGTAAGATGGCGAGTCCGGGCACCATCCAGTGTCGTAGCCTGGCAATGCAACTGCAGCGACTGCTACATGAGAGGGAACACTCATTTCATTGTACCTTTGGATCGGTTTGAGCTCCTGGGAGATGGCAAACAGTTCCTTACAACCTATACCTTTGGCAGCCACACGGCAAAGCACACTTTCTGCAAGGTCTGCGGTATAACCTCATTTTACGCTCCGCGGTCGAATCCGGATGGAATAGCTGTCACATACAAGTGCGTGGATCCTGGAACACTGAGCCATGTTGAAATTAGGCTTTATGATGGGAGAAACTGGGAGAACTCTTATGCCCGGAGCGGCGTTGCATCATACTCACAGGCCCTCCCTGAGAATGATAAGCCAAAATGATTTCAACTCTAGATCATGCACTGTAATGTTTGTGTAGGTTTGATTTCCTGTTTCTTGTCTATCATAATGGGTGAACCATAGAAGTAACCCTCTTCAGTGATTTCTCTGTTCATCAACATTGCTTTTACCTCAAGTTTGCTGTTATTCAATGCATCAATCATGGCTGAAATCACGGGATTCATCAATGTTTGTTATGAAAGAAATGACCAACTTCACAGACTTGTTCTACATCCATTCAGGCAGGATGAGTACAAATAATCTCAACTGTTAATAAAGCAACATCCTGACAATCCTACAAATACATGTAGTTACCAACCATAGCCCAAAAGTTGCCACTTATTCCACTATGGCAGTGTGATTACCAAAAATATGGGTAAAACAGCTCATAAAGAAAACTTCCGGAGCACAAGAAATAGTGTTATTACAAGGAGATCAGCCATTTACTGCTTCAGCAGCATTGCACTGCATTGTGCCATTATCTTTGAAGCCCTGGTGATTGAATTGGTCATGTAGAAATTCTCGACAGCAGTGCCGAATGGAGTTGAGCTCATCTTGTGGGAAGGCTCGGGTTTCACCAAAGCAGAAAAGGTCGATGGCTGTCTCTCATCGGTATGCAATAGGTTTGGCGCCACGGTCCTTATTCTGGACCTGACTGCACCAAGAGAATCGTAAGGCAGGCGAACTCCTGCCACCTCAGACAAAGCTCTAATTATTTTCCAATCCTCCCTTGCATCCCCAACAGTGGGAACTGCAGGCAGTGTTTGTTGCGCGCACCCTTCTGTATTTACGTAAGTCCCCTCCTTCTCGGTGAATGCTGCAGCTGGGAAGATCACATTGGCACGGTACACACCCTGGTCACCATGATGTCCCTGATAAACCACGAATGCGTCCTTTGGAAGTTTTTCCAAGTTCACATCATCAGCACCCATCAGATACAAGAATTTTGCAGACTCGATGCTTTTATCAGATTCAGGCACAAGTCCAAGGTCAAGCGCAGCAGCCTGGGCAGCATTTAGAAGCAATACATTGAGGCCATTCCAGTCCGGTCTGATGACACTTGCTTTTTTGGCAATAGTTTCAACAGTCGAGAAAATCGCATCCTTGTCCTCCCTCTCAAAAATCCCAGCACCAACAATAATGACTGGCTTCTTTGCATTTGAAAGAGCTGAGAAGAATGGATGGCGACCCTCAGCAATTTCAGTTAGTGTTTGGGGACCCGTGCCTAGGTGTTGGTGATCATAGTTAAAATCAGTTGGAGGGCCTATATATCCCACCTTAGCTTGAGTTGCTCGAACTGTTTTCCTGATTCTGGCATTCACCATGGCAGCTTCAACCCTTGGCTGGGGGCAATTTAACACGTTAATTCAGTATCAATAGAAAACTCATTCCCTCACACAAAATCCAATAAAATCGTGCAAATAGTCAGAGCATAGATGAAACGACATACAAAAGCAATCTGTAAATTAAAGTCACAGAGCAGTAAAATGAGTGGACAGTATAAAAAATTCTTCAAAATCCAGCACATTTAAAAAGAGGACATTCTTTTTTCTTTATTTTTTGTTTTGGTGATAGGTGGAGTCAAGAAAAGAAGCGGGATGGAATCAGATGGTAGCATTAGCTCCAACCATCTTTAACTATCATGGATTCATTGCAATAGAAGGTATCAGCCAAATCATGAGTAGGTTCCTAACATCAATGGAGTCTCTTATCTCGAGTATATTACTTGCTTCTAGAAACTCAAAAAAGTTGACGTCAAGATAAGAGATATTCTGTAGTATTACGGACTTGAGGTCTGGATACAACATAGAATGCCAACATGGTAATTTCTTAAACAAATCAAGACTGGACACTAAACACAAATATGAAGAATTAAATTATAAATTTATTTTTATGTACATGAAAATACTCGCACTCTACACATTAGGAAAGGAGAATAAATAAACAAGCCTAGACATCTATTTCAAAACTTGCTACACAAATAGGTTCAAGTTTAGGAGTTTTAAATCTTATAAAATTAAGAATTTTAAAGATGCTAGACTAATAAATATAAATTCATACTATTATGATTTATGTGAGGAACAAACATAAACACTAAACCCCCACTATGTACATGGTGGCCTCCAAATATTATGCTCTTGAGAGAGAGAGAGAGAGTCTAATGGGACATATATGGACAAGCAATTAGTGAATATTTATTAGTATCCAAGGAGTATTGCTAACTCCCAACAAGCCTGAGCGAACATCAAACCTCGAAAGTATTTGTGCTTTTCAGTCCTTCACCATAAGCTATCATTATGTGCAATTAAGGCACAAAAGTATAAGTTTGACAAAACTTAAACCATAATTCATTAAATGCAAGACTTTTCAACTTAACTTGTTGGATGCCAATATTTAAAACCTGGGACTAAAGCTTCACATCTTAAATGTTACTTGATCCTTTCACCATCCAAACCAAAGACAAACTATTCTTTTACCGGTGTGTAAATTACCAAGACCACTAGAAAAACCAAAAAGGAAGACGAAACCTGTACGAGGTGAAATAAACAAAAATACTACGAAGCTACCTATCTACACTGAAGAGCTCATCAACAAAAGAAGCATTAGACTTTACAAAAAAAAAGAGCAAAATCCACTTCCAGCCATGATACTTAGACCTAAAACTGTATATTAATCTGTACTCTTTTAGACTTTCTAATATTAGGAATATTTCAGACCTACAACTCTCTACATGTTTCTGAACAGAGCTTATTAGGAATACTTGGACCTACAATTTCTATTTTTTGTAATATAAGGGCAAAAATATGAGAGAGGATCATGATAAAAGATCATTTGAATGGTCATGGAGGTAGAGAATAGAATGAGGTCATGACTTTGGAGAAAGAATTCAAAGAAATAATAAGGAAAAATTATTTTAGATTTTGTCATGGCATACAATCTCATTATAGCCAATACCATTTTCAAAAAATGGGAAGAACATTTGATCACATTTAAAAGTGGCTTATCAGCCATCCAAAGAGTCTCTTACAAGGCAAAAAGATTGTCAACTGTGTAAGTATTGTGACATGGCTGTGAGAGTGCCTAACCGCCTAATATAGATGTAAGGTCCTTGACTTCCACATCAACAAGTGGAAAAAGAATGATGATAAGAATGCTACCTGAGTTCCCACCAAAAGGAAAACGTCTGCTTCCTCAAGACCGCTGATGCCAGTATTTAGGAGATATCCTGATCGCAAATCAGCATTTGGATGTATGCCATTCCCTTCACACCAGATATTATTAGATCCCATTTTGTTCAAAAAATCCTTCAATGCCATCATGGATTCTGCATCAGACAGCTGACCAGCAACCCCTACAATTTCCTCCGGTTTAACTTGATGGATGACCTCTGCAACAACAGCAAGGGCATCACGCCAGCTGACAACCTTGAAGCGCCCATCAGCACCTCGAATCATGGGATCATTTAGCCTCTGCCTCTTTAAACCATCATAAAAGAAACGTGTTTTATCTGATATCCACTCCTCATTAATGTCCTGCAACAGATCAGTGTATCACACTGGAAAACCTCCACTTTTAACAAAGAAGCTAAACTGAACCACATAAATCTAGTGAGCAACCCTAAAAGTGTTCAACTTACAGCCCAGGGATATCAGTCCATAACAAATGTATCACAAGACTTTTCAAATAAGGAAAAAAAAGTAACCAAGAACACACAATCTGTATGTTGTACTGATTTTTTAAACATCTCAGGCATTGTATCTTGTACCAGCTAAGTACTTATTATGGCACTCCTTAGTATACTTTAGGTCCTCCCATAGCAAGCATGTTATTATCTCAAAAGAAATTGCCATGTCATATTGTATTAAATTTAGGATTCCATGAGCTTTCATATTGATAAATATAGATAGCACTCCAACAGCTGGCTTGTACAGCATTAAAAACTTTAAAAAGGTCAATGAGTACTTGAAATAAATTATTTTAGACCACTATGAACCTAATATTATCAAGTCCTTCCACATGCTCTCATTACTTAAATCTCTATTAACAGTTACGAATCTAGAGAAAAATCAATTCAATATTTAAACAATTTCCATCAATATACAGCACAAACTTGCAGAAATAAGCCATAACTGAGGCAACTAATAATAAATAAGAAAATGAAAGGAAAGACCTAATATCTTAAAATCAACTTAATACCTCATTTAAACGTGGAAGAATGCGCATGACCTCCGGACCTCTACTGTCAATACGGATATTGGAACCCACAGCATCACTAACATCAATACTTTCTGTTCCCTTTAACTCCCAATTCCGGGCTTTGAAGGCAAAAGGTTTTGAGGTTAGAGCTCCAACAGGACAGATATCTATCACATTTCCTGAAAGTTCACTAGTCATTAGATTTTCAACATAAGTCCCAATTTCTTCTCCACTACCACGACCCAACATGCCAAGATCTTGAACACCGGCTACCTCGGTTGCAAACCTGACACATCTGCCACATAAAAGATGTATGATTAGACATTAGTCAAGACCAAAACCTACTCAATTTAGAAGTCACAAAAACAAGAGGAAATTAGATAACCACAAATAACTTTAATACAAAGTTCTCCAGAAGTGTTTGGAAAAATAAATGACAATTATAACAGACCTCGTGCACTGAATGCACCGAGTCATTACAGTCTTAACTAATGGACCCAGATTCTTATCAACCACAGATCTCTTCATTTCTGTAAAACGACCACGATCAGAACCAAAAGCCATAGATTGATCCTGGAGATCACACTCTCCACCCTGATCACAAATTGGGCAATCCAATGGATGATTCATCAATAAAAATTCCATCACCCCTTCACGTGCTTTCTTTGCAAGTGGTGTATCTGTCTTAATCTTCATCCCTATAATGAATAGTCACATACAAATTAGTAGAGAAACTAAGAATATTAGAGCCAAAACTAAATGACCATTCAGCACCTAGAACCTTTCTTTCCAGAACACCAAGAAAACAAATTGGATAGAAACAAAATAACAAAATTAAGAATAACTAGAATATAATGAACTTCGTAACACTAATTCCAAAAAAATAAACCATAAGCAAGCGTCAATATTGTTTCTACAAAAGCTTAAGTTGTAAAAAGATCCAAACAATGATGCAACATGGAGCCCACTAGCATGCAGGAAGGCAGACAAAAGAGCAATCATACTAATCTAAACAGGGAACACAAACATAAATCAACGAGTACAAAGCACATAGCAGGGGAATAAGCAAATACCATGAGACAACTTGATAACCAAGGATCTAATATCATCCCAGAAGCTTAAATTATTAGAAAATGATACCAATAAATACATCAAGTTAAGCAACACTGATTCCATATGTATGATCACAACATGAAAAACAATATTTCAAACCTGAGTCTCACTAGTTGAGTTGGCTACATAGATTCTAGCTTGCAGCTTGCCAATCATCTCTATCTATGGCCATATTTTCTCTAAAGCCATTATTATAGTGCATATCATGCTTAGGAATTCCCACCTAGTTTTCTTTTCTTTTTTTTTTTGGGTGGGGGGGGGGGGGGGGGGGGGGAAGGTAGCTCTACCTCTTTTGCTAAAACTTTTTTTTTTATTCCAATCACTCTGCTCACAGGAAAATCTATCAGTCTTTTTTTCACAAGTCATCTTAATTATTTCTCATACATTGTATCTACAATAGGAACCATTTCAACCTTATAACATATCAGTTCATTTCTAATTTCATCATTTCTTTTATGGCCACACATCCATAGTAACATCCACATCTTGGTTATACTCATCCCATACATGCTGGTATAAATTGCCCATCATTCTACGCCATATAATAGAGCTAGCCATTAGATAAAAAATTTCTTTTAGTTTCAATTAGAATTTACTATCGCATGAAATGCAAGACACAATTATATATTTAAACTACCGTGCCTAATTTTGTCAGTAACATTCTTAATAATCTCGCCATGGAAAAATAACAAATTCAACAAGATGAACAAATACCCAAAAACACACACATATACACATGCTAGGAGCATCTGAGCATATAATTTTGATCATGTAAAAGAAGCTAACAGAGTGTGCAACAAAAAATGTAATAGAGTACCAAATCCATGCAAGAGTATCTAAAGCCTTTAATATGTGTGAGAATCCCACATCGCCTCAGCAAGGGAGACTTGGGCAATATATAAGGAGAAGAATCCCTCCACCTGTTAAGCTGGCTTTTCAGGTTGCAGTTCTACCTCTAACTTCTCACATGGTATCAGAGCCAACCCTTGGTTGAGGAACTACCATTGGTCGTGGTCATGGACCAGTACCCTGCATGATCACCTAAGCATTTATATGAAGATTTTGTCTTGGAATATTCGAGGATTGAGGGCGGACTTGAAAAAACAGTCAGTCCGTAGGCTTGTTTGAAGGAGGTGCATAGAGTTCGTTGCGATTTTGGAGTGCAAGTTGGCTTCAATTTCGGAGGGGGAGGTGAAGAAGATGTCCGGGTTCTCGGATTTTGGGTGGTGTCTTGCTAAGGCAGTGAACTTGTCAGGGGGTATCTTGGTTATTTGAAATAATGATAGGATAGAAGTCCATCAGCAGTTGAAGTTCGGGGCATGGGTTGCAATTGATTGTACTTGGAGGTGCTTGGGGGTTAGATGCATGTTGGTGGTAGTCTATGCTCCCATGGATGTTGGGGTTTGGGGAGAGGTATGGTCCCAAATCCTGGGGTTTTTGCAGAGCTATAGCTTGCCTTTGTGTATACTTAGGGATTTCAACGAAGTGCTTAGAAGAGAAGAAAGGTTAAGTGGGCTTGTCTCGATAAGGGGTATGAGTGATTTTATTGGCTTTGTTAACAGTGCTGCTCTAATAGAAATTCCTCTGGAGGGGGGGCTGTTTACTTGGGCTAACAGCATCAATGCTAGCAAAATTGATAGATGTTTCATATCCTCCAAGTGGCTGATGGTTGTCCCGGATTATAGACTATGGGGACTACCAATAGACATGGCCACGGTTCATGAACCGCCGGTTCCGGTTCATGAACCGCCGGTTCCGGTTCAAGAAATCTTTGAACCTGAACCGAACCGCCCAAGGGCGGTTTGGGACGGTTCGGTTCCGGTTCCGGTTCGTGCCGGTTCGGTCAACGGTTTGGACCGGTTCGGTCAACGGTTTGAGCCGGTTCGGTCAACGGTTCCGGTTCCGGTTCAAACCGAATTTTTTTAATTTTTTTTTAAATATTGTTGTATTCAATTTTGGTCCTTGTTCCGTTGTTCGGTTCGGTTTGGTTTCGATTTTTAATTGTTAAATGTAATTGTAAATATAAATATTCTCAACCATATTTTTAATAAAAAAACACTACTAAAAATTGAAGAAATATAAGTAATAATTTCATTAAAAATAATTAAAACAACTAAACAAGTATGTAATATAAGTAATTAATTTTTACAAATGTGAAAAATAAAAAATAAAAAATAGAATTAGACTTAATTTCATTAAAAAATAATTACAACAAAAATGTAATACAAGTAATTAATTTTTACAAATGTGAAAAAAAATAAAATATGGACTTGGATCCTACGCATCTTCATTGGAGTCGGAAGTCGCCGTTGTTGAACCATCATTAACCCATTCGTCAGATGATGATGAATGGATAAGTTCTTCTTGACGTCGCATGTTAGCTCTTTCCCAATCATCGAGGCAAACTTGAGCTTCCAATGATTCTGGAGCCAATCTTGATCTTCTTTCGTCCAAAATGTTGCCTCCACTACTGAATGTTTGTTCAACGGCTACAGTTGAAGCTGGAACTGCAAGAAGTTGACTTGCAATAATTGCAAGAGTTGGAAATGTCTCCTTGTGCCTTTTCCACCACTCCAAAATTTCAAAATTTAAACCTGTATCATCACCAAACTCAAAAACTGTGGTTAGATAAGTTTCGAGCTCCGAATGTGAGCTCGATCTAGGTTTTTTCCTCCTTTGATCTAAAAATTTATGACCCCATTTCATTGGTTGGGAGGAAGAGGAATGCGGAGCCATGGATGGAAATGATTCTTCACTACTAGGAGCAATAACATATGCTTCATATAATTGATTGCATAAAGTTCTAACCTTAGAAATTATAATATTCACATCAATTTCTTCATTATTTTCTAATCCTAACAACGAATAATAGTTAGACAAACACTCAATTAAACCATCAAATTTACACCTAGGATCAAATACCATAGTAACAAGAAAAATTTCAGGAATAAATTGATAATAACGTAACCATTTTTCTCTCATTTCTAAAACAGCATGACAAATTTCTTCAACATTAATTCCTTCCATTAATACACCGGCCACATTCATTGCTTCTATTAAAAATTGATGTGAAGTTGGTTTATAAACACTACTAAGTGTATGAGTAGCATCATTAAAAATTCGTAAAATATTCAAAATTGAACTACAAACATTCCACATAGTTGGAAAAATAGGATATTGTGGAATATAATTTGCTGCAAAAGAACACAATAAATCTTTATATTCAAAAGATTGATTAAGTAATTTAAAAGTTGAGTTCCAACGAGTAGGGACATCTTTTGAAAAACGTTTTGGGGTTTGACCATTGGAGGTGCAAAAATGTGCCCATGCTTTTGCAGTTCGAGGGTGTACCCAAATATAAGAAATAACATTTCTAATTGGATCTAAATAAGAATTAAGTGACTTAATACCATCTTGAACACATAAATTTAAAACATGACATGCACATCTAACATGAAAAAATCTTCCACCAAAATTTGGTTGGCAAATTCTTTTCAATTCATTAATAGAAGCAGTATTAGCCGATGCATTATCAAAAGAAATTGAAAAAATTCTATTAACTAATCTATATTCTTGTAAAATTTGTTGAATTATTCTACAAATATTTTCAGCATTATGACTTTCATCAAAACATCGATACGCAAGAATTCTTTTTTGTAAAACATAATTTTCATCAACCCAATGACAAGTAATACCCATATATGAATGAGTTTGCCAATGATCACTCCAAATATCACTACAAATAGAAACATTAATATTATTGTTTTGAAAATATGTTATCAATTCAATTTTTGAGTTTTTAAACAATTTTAACAAATTCCTTTTCAAAGTATTTCTAGGAATTGATTTAAAACTAGGATTAACAAAGTTTTGACAAAATCGAGTAAAACCTAATTTTTCACCAAAACTAAAAGATAAATGATCAATTGCTACCATTTCAGCTAAACCAGACCTACAATTAGCTTCATTATAATGAAATAATTGAGGAGAGTTTGAAGAGGTAGCAAACCCGGATATTTGTGTTTGATCGCGGCTCAATCCAACCTTGAGCGGGTGCTTTGTTTGCAAATGTCGGGCGAAAGTACCATATCCACCTCCTTGCTTGAATTTGTATACTTGATTACAATAATTACAAGATACATCAAATTTACCATCTCCTTTTGGTGTTTTCTTGAAATGAATATTAAAAATATCAGAAGTAGAAATTTTTCCACCTCCCTTTTGTTGAGTTTCACTCTCTTGTGTTTGAAAATTTTGAGCTTCAAACTCAACATTTTCAACATTTCTACCTTCACTTGCCATTTTTTTGAAAAAAGTATGATAATAAAAAAATATAATAATGATAAAATAATATAGTAACAAGTAATAAATAATTAATAATATAATTGAATAAATTGATAAATAACAAAATGAGAAGATTGAAGAAATTGAAATTAAAATATTAAATGAGAGACAAAATTGAGAGAATAATAATAGCTTGAGACTTGAGAGAGAGAGAGAGAGAGAGATAGAGAGAAAGTGTGAAAAATGAGTGGGGGAGGGAGGGGTATATATAGATAGGAATTATAAAATTTAAAAAAAAAAAAAAAGTTTGAGGGGGGGGGGGGGGGGGGTTCCAACGGTCCAATCCAATTTGGACCGTTGGGGGGGGGGGGGGGCTGTCGTCCAACGGTCCAATTTGGACCGTTGGGGGGGGGGGGGGGGGGCTGTCCAACGGTCCAATTTGGACCGTTGGGGGGGGGGGGGGGGGGGGGGGCGCGCCGCGCACGGGGGGGAGGGGGGGGGCCGCGCACGGGGGGAGGGGGGGTGCACCGTGCGCGGCCGCACGCGCACGGGGGGGGAGGGGGGCCGGTTCCGCGGACCGGAACCGGCGGTTCCGGTTCCGGTTCCGCGGACCGGAACCGGCGGTTCCGGTTCCGGTTCCGCGGAACCGGCGGTTCCGGTTCCGCGGAACCGGCGGTTCCGGTTCTCCGGAACCTTGAACCGGAACCGGACCGAATTTCGCCGGTTCGGTCCGGTTCCGGTTCCGGTTCCGGTTCGGCCGGTTCCGGGTCCGGTTCCGGCCGGTCCGGTTCCGGTTCGAACCGCCGGTCCGGTTCAATTTTGGCCATGTCTAACTACCAAGGGGCCTATCTAATCATTGCCCATTGGTTCTTGAGGCTGGTACAGTGAATTAGGGCCCTAGGCCTTTTAGTTTTAGATTCTTTGACTATTGGCTCATGGTCCCGGGGTTTGGGAAGATGGTGGAGGCCTGGTGGTCCTACTGGGCTTCTAAGTTTGTGGGTTCTTGTTGTTTTGTGGATAAGCTGGAGGCTTTGCGTTGTATGTTAAAGCAATGGAATAAGTCCTCAGGGGGCAATCTTCCGAAGCCAATAGAAGCGATTGAGATTGACATTGATAAGGTTGACCTGGAGCTGGAATCAAATCCTTCCAATTCAGGCCTAAAATGTAGGAGGAAATTTTTGCAGGCTGAGCTTTGGAGGTCCTCTAGGCTCAATGAATCTTACTGGCGTCAGCAATCCAAAGTCACCTAGCTTCGCGAAGGGGATAAGAACACTAAATTCTTTCACTTGTCGGCCTCGGTTAGGCGTAGGCGAAACTATATTGGGGCTCTCAGAATTAGGGGGGGTTATGGTATCAGAGCCGAACTTGATTAAGGAGGGCATCGTGGATGGCTTGGCAGGTCAGTTTAAGGACTCGGGCTTAAAACGGCCAGGAGTCTCTTGCTTGGGCTTTAGGAGGCTGTCAGATGAGGTGGCTTTATCGTTAGAATCCCCTTTCTCATTCGAGGAGGTTAAGAGGGTGGTTTGGCAATGTGAAGGGAGTAAGGCGCCTGGGTCCGACGGATTTAACTTTAACTTCATCAAGAAATTTTGGCATGTTTTGGCTCTAGATTTTATGAGATTGGTTCAACACTTTTATGGCTTTGGCCTAATTCCAAGGAAGGCCCAAGGCTCGTTGCTTACATTAGTCCCAAAGTCTGATACCCCTCAAGGCTTAGGTGATTTTCGTTCAATTAGTATGGTGGGTTGTGTTTAGAAGGTTATATCCAAGCTGCTTGCTATCAGGCTAGGTTCGGTGATCCATTCCCTGATTGGTGACTGCCAAAGTGCCTTTGTTAAGGGTCGTTATATTCTAGATGGAGTGCTTATTGCTAGTGAGGTGGTGGAAGCGACGAAGAAGGCTAAGGAAAAGATAGCTTTTCTTAAGCTGGATTTTTGTAAGGCTTTTGACAGTGTGGATTGGGGGTACCTCACGGGGGTTATGGAAGCTATGGAGTTTGGGTCTAAATGGATAGGTTGGATAAGAAACAGTGTATTGAATCAGTAGATATTGGTGTTAGCGAATAGCTCTATAGCAGGAGAGTTTGATATGGAGCGTGGTCTTCGTCAAGGGGACCCGTTGTCCCCTCTCCTGTTCTTATTGGCAGCTGAGGGTCTTAACAGGTTGTTCTCATAGGCCGTGGCTCTGAATTTGTTTACGTGTATCTCGGTGGGGTCTCCCTCCTATGCAAATCCCTCTTCTCCAATTTGTTGACGACGCATTGATTTTCTGCCCAGCTGAGCTAGGATGTATGCGTGCCCTCAGATGGATTCTTAGATGCTTTGAGCTCATGTAAGGCTTGCGTATTAATTTTAAAAAGCCTGCTCATTAATGTTAACCAAGATTGGTTGATGGAGGCCGCTACTCTATTGAGGTGTAAATCTGCTCATTTCCCAATTCCATACCTGGTTTCCAACTGGGAATTAATCCAAAGAGGGTTGTGGCTTGGAAGGCGGTTGTGGACAGGATTAGAAGTCGGTTGGCTTCATGGAAGGCTGGGATTCTATCTATGGCTAGCCGGTTATCTTTGATAAAATTGGTTCTAAACCATTTGCTATTTTATTATATGTCTCTTTTTAGAATTCATGTTGGGGTGGCGAAATAGATTGCTAAGCTGTAGAGAAAGTTCTTATGGTCTGGGAATGAGGGCGTGGCAAAAATGGCTCTTGCTAGATGGGAATTGGTTGAGTTGCCTAAGAAGCTGGGCGAGCATGGGATGGGGTCCTTGTTGGCCAAAAACAAAGCCTTGCTCTTAAAATGGCTATGGAGGATGATTAGTGGAGGGGATCATCTTTGGTGTAAAGTCATTGTGGCTAGGCATAATGGTATCTTCGTTGGAATCAATGATGTGGAGGTTAAGCGAAGCTTCAATTCTTGGTGGAGGGGCATTGTTGACTCTTATTCCAGCAGTAATGAGGTTCGGTATGTGGCCATGGAAGGGGTTAAAATCTGTCTAGGTAAGGGCGATTTGGCTCGGTTTTGGGAAGACACTTGGGTGGGTATCTCCTCCCTGAAGAGTTTGTTCCCTCGGCTGTATTCAGTGTCCTTGGATAAAGGGAAGAGAGTGGCAGACTTGGGGTTTTGGGTGAATAACGATTGGTTTTAGAGCCTTAGCTAGAGAAGGCCGCTTCTTGATAGAGAAGAGTCTATCCGAGCTAAGTTGTTGAGAGTTATCTCCCAAGTTCATTTGGTGAAAGGGAGGAGGGATACAGTTTTTTGGTCACTTGAAGCAGCTGGTTCCTTTTCGTAGCACTCATTTAATGAGAGGCTTTGCTCCGTAATGTTTGGTTCCAATGCCCCTCAAATTAATTCTGTGGCAGCTCATGTTTGGGCAACCTAGTGTCATGAACATAGGGTTTAGCCTAGGATTGGAATGACAATGGAAGGAGCTAATGAATAGAATCAAGAACAGAATATTTGAGAGGAATAAATGGACAGAAATGGGGAATAATGTAGAGAGAAAATGAGAGGGAAATTGTAGAGAGAGAATCAGATTTCATTCATTTAATTCAAGCATATCCTTCTCCTCTTACAATTGGCCTTTTTACAGACATAGCTAGATGTTTAACTAATTTCTAACAATATCCTAACAGCACCCATGTGCTTCTAATAACTTGTAAAATATCTCTAACTAACTATTATACCCTATTACAATAATACCCCTTTATTACTCCTAAAGTCATGACAATTCCCCCCTTCATGAGAGAGTTCTTGTCCCCAAGAACTTGCAACAAGTAGTCATTGCTTCATCCAATTCCCCTTTTCTATCTGATTGATCTTCCTTTTTTTCTTTCTCCTTCTAGGCCTCTTCTTCTTCCTCGTTCTTAAGTGCCTAAGATCAATCTCAGGCCTAAGTTGCCCCAAAACTTCCATAGAAGAAACTTTATCGAATTCAAGCCCAATACAACCACCTCCTTCTATAGTTGTCCAATCAAATTCGGCCTTCCATTGAAGAACATGATCAGCCACACCCGACCTGATATGGTTAATAGTTGAAACTTGGAGTCTAAAGGAAGAATTAACTGTGTCCTTGACTTCCTTTGATAGTTCATCCTCATCCTATACCAATAAGTAAGGTAAGCATGTATTCTTAGCTGCCGTAATTTCATTTCCATCCATCCCACTGCCATATTCTACTGCAAAACTTCGAGCAACATCCTAAAATTGCAGCAGAGGAGGATTGCAGATTTGCCTTGGATACTCATACCAAAGCTGTTTGTGAGCATTAGCATTAGGAGCTGCTGCAACTTCCATTTCAGCCGATGATTCATCCTTCCACACGGTAGACAGCAACTTGGATTTTCTAATAGGAGCAAAAACCAACACAGCAGCGATGGTTTTGTTTTCTTCAGCAAACTCTTTCATTCCTTCTGCTATATCCCTTAGTTTTCCTCTAGCTAGTGTTGTCTTCACCTTCTCGTTGCCTATTTTAACCCAAGTCAAATCCATATTTTGTTCTGAATGAGATTGTTCCTCAGATTTTGATAAGTCTAAAATCTGAGGAAAGGCTTCAGCACCATCATCCACACCGATGGCTAGTCCTTTAGTCTGATTTGTCTGATCCAATGCTGTCCTATTTTCCACAAACTTCTGATCTGGAGCAGTCCCAAACCTTTTCGCCCCTGCACTAGCTACTGGGGGTAACGAGTTGGCTTTGGCCTCCTCTATCACTTCATCAATTGCTTCCCTAATATTTCCTTGCAGACTTTTAGTAGATGCATCTTGGGGTATTATTTCTTCTTCAAAAAGATCTGAAGGCTCCTTTTGATTTGTTGCCCTATCAGAATGCTTCTTTTTCTACCCAAAGTCTAGAGTAGGCAGTGAATCGGATGTTTGTAATCTTGTCTCCTCCTTCGGATGCTCCGCTCCAAGGAATTCCTCCTTGTTAAAGCTTTCGTGATAATCATCAAAATATTCCACCGGAAAATTGTAATGATACTTCTTAATCAGTATCATTGCAAACTCTTGTAGCTTCTCGCGAAACATTCGACCGAATTTCTTGCACTCTTCATCAAACCCACTGCTGGTTCCTTTGTCCAATTGGTTGATCCCCTTCTTATGTTCCTTGTTGCTGCCAACTGAAAATGCAGCCTTCTTTGGTTGCCATTGAGGCTCCATTCCCACTGAAAATGAAGCATTCTGCTTCATGTATGCACTGCCTCCCCTAACTTCATGAGTAGGACACCCCCCTGAAAATGCAGCCTTCTTTGGCTGCCATTGA
Organism: Diospyros lotus; assembly: GCF_014633365.1. Lineage (NCBI taxonomy): Eukaryota > Viridiplantae > Streptophyta > Magnoliopsida > Ericales > Ebenaceae > Diospyros > Diospyros lotus. The sequence goes on along the minus strand of NC_068341.1, from coordinate 42,518,013 downwards.
TGCTCCATTCCAACTGAAAAGGAAGAATTCTTCTGCTACAACTGAGACTCCAATGGTCTCAGATATGCACTGCTACCCATGGCTGAATTTTCACCAACAACATACTTCAACGGCCAAGGAATGGGAGTTATATACATGCTTCTGTTTTGCATGTTGTAGCAGTTCCTAGACTCGCCTCAATTGCAACTCAAGAGTCAGGCACCCACTCCTCTTTGCCTTTCCACTTTGACCCAAAAATTTACAGCCAGAATCTACCTTAATGAAGTCGGATCATAATTACCACAAAGGAGCGCCCCAAGTCATAGCCTAGAATCACCCATCCAAATTCGCATTCAAAAATCCACTCCCAACTGCTCCGAACCTTGTTGGAATCCGATACCGAAATTGCTGGGCTTCTTAGCCAAGACCCAGACCTATTCCCTCCTCGTCAGAATTGGCACCTTCGTCTCCTCAATCCACCTGCTCTTCTGCTTCGCCTTCCCTGTTCGAACAACCACGTCGGCAGCAATATCCCAACAACATATAGGAATTCTATTAGCTCAATCATCGTCGAAGTCCTCCTCCCCACTCCAAGCCTAATTGACGTCCAACATACACCTTCCAACTCAGATCGGAAGCTCAATTTATCCGCCGTCAATCACGATTTGCAACAGCCGCAACCCACCCAATCACCGTCCACTAGTCGCGACCACTGGCTCGGTCTCGTAATTTACTGAAATTTCACCGGGATCTGCTTCGCGTTCCACTTTCAGCCTCAAATAGCCGCCCACGCTACACCCTCGAGCTTCGGAATCAATTTCCGAGGATCACCCGTAGCGATTGTCGATCAGATGCTAAGAATTTCCAAACTCCAGCCGAGGATAACCTCGCTATGTGATGCCATCCAATTCGGAACTTACAGTGATCGAAAATTAGCAGCCCATGGTGTTGGGACTCAACGAACGAACGAAGTCAGAGGAATCCGCCGCTCCAAAATGGAATCCACCTACAATTCAATCCGAGATCCCTTGTACCCCTACCGATTTCGGTCAATCCTTGATTCTTTCCGATTTAGATTTGAACGCGAAAAAATCCACTGTTCGGCCACTTCTACAGGGTTCACCAGGCTTCTACAGCTCCGTCACTTCGGCAGAGTCGTCGAAATTGGCCTGTTGATCGAACAAACGGCTTCCAAATCCTCCTAAGCTGCTATCGACGCCTCCAATAAAATCGAACAACTCTTCCAGATCACAAGTTGCGATCACCTATAGCTCAGCTTACCCAATCGCTTCCTGTAACTCGACCGGCTTCGAAACTGTCCTCCAAAGTAGCCTCAATCAGTTCTGAGGGACGCCTCGCTTGATGACGATCTCTCCTTGGTTCCTTATGAATCGGATCGAAATTGTTGGCCGATCGATTCTGCTGAAGCTCTTCGACAGTTCGCCAATATCACTATATTTGCCTCAATTCCGTCTAGAATAGATTGAAATCACAGCCGAGTAACATACTCTGATACCAATTTGTCATGAACCTAGGGTTTAGCCCAGGATTGGAATGACAATCGGAAAGAGCTAATGAATAGAATCAAGAACAGAATATTTGAGACGAAGAAATGGACAGAAATGGGGAAGAATGTACAGAGAAATGAGGGAGATAAATAGAGAGAAAATGAGAGGGAGATTGTAGAGAAATTGTAGAGAGAGAATCAGATTTCATTCATTTAATTCAAGCATATCCTTCTCCTCTTACAATTGGCCTTTTTATAGGCATAGCTAGATGTTTAACTAATTTCTAACAATATCCTAATAGCACCCATGTGCTTCTAACAACTTGTAAAATATCTCTAACTAACTATTATACCCTATTACAATAATGCCCCTTTATTACTCTTAAGGTCATGACACCTAGCTCCTCCAAAAGTGGAGCTGTTTGTGTGGCTGGTCATTTGGGATAAAATTAACACGAAGGACAATCTGGGTAGGAAAGGAATTTTGCAGGGGGATGATCTGCTTTGCCCCTTCTGTGGCTCTGCTCCGGAGTCTGTGGACCGCCTCTTCATCCATTGTGAGGTTGTTTTGTGCTTGTGGCAGCAAATTTTTAGTTGGTGGAGCTATGAGTGGGTTTGTCCGATATCAGTTGGGGGTCTATTTGAGCAGTGGGATTTCTTTGCTCGGGGTAAAGGTCAAAGGAAGGTATGGAAGTCTCTCTTTTATTCAGCACTATGGACAATGTAGCTGGGGCGAAATAGGCTAAGATCGAGGGTCAGTTGCAATTGATATCTTTAACTTGGTGCTTGCTAGATTAGTTGCTTGGGTGAGAGCTGTGGAGCCATCTTTCCCTTACTCAGTGGATCAGGTTATCATGTCAGCCTCTGCTCTTGGCCGTTAAGTTCTTCTTCCTCTTCTAGGTTTGTTGGCTATTGTGCCAGTTTTGGGTCGTCATTTCCCCCTAATGGCTTGTGTGTGTGTGTGTGTGGGGGGGGGGGGGGGGGGGGGGGGGGTTTGGTCAGTATTGTTTTGTTTGGAACTCTCTTGTTTTGGATCTTTGTTGTACATCTTTTATACTTTTATTAATATATTGAGCTCACTTATTTCAAAAAAAAAAATTATTGGAGAAGCTTCGACGTGGGGGGGGGGGGGGAGTGAGAATCTCACATCGCCTCAGCAAGAGAGACCTGGGCAATATATAACGAGGAGGATCCATCCACCTGTTAAGCTGGCTTTTCAGGTTGGAATTCTACCTCTGACTTCTCACAATATGCATGGCCCTAATAAATTATTAGATCACCAATTGTCCAAAAAAGTTCAAGTTTAAGCTATTAGCACACGAGCAAAACAATTTGTATCCAAGCTATCAAATGTTCACCGCATAGCCTACCCCATCTTGCACAAGGGGAGGCAGGAAAATATAGACCTCAAGAACTCAAGGTTCATAATCATTAAATACAACAAATTAAGAACTTTAACCACCAGTATCCTTAAGCTAGAGATTTTGTATCACATCAACCAATTGTCCCAAATCTTCAAGTTATTGGATTAACTTGAAAAGACAATCTATCTAACATACACCACAAATTCAAAATCTAAGACATTATTCATCAAGCAAAATAGATGTCGATCCTGTGATTATAAATAGTTCACGCTCTGCGGGCATTTTTTTATATGTTGGTAGTTATCAAATAAAAATATATAACTTATCTAAAACAAAATTGCCCCAGGATTAAAAGAATAACAGGTTTCCTTAACACTTGAGAAACACCAAAGATCAGGCGATTTCGCACATCCAGATCAAAACTATCCATAGATGACCAGTGAAATTGCTGACACAAGACTAAACAACAATAGCCACAGGAGGTGGAGAAAACATTAGCATATATGCAGTTTCAGCAAAATCACATAATACAATCATAAGCTCCTAAAACCTAACTAATTGAATATATATACGCCTATATCTCTGTCATTGCACTTTAGGATGTCAAATACACCCATACAAATTTCAGTTAATAACTGTTCCACTCAATTATATCCGCGCATGGATGGAACTGACCGTGGAAACTTAATATCAGTTTGTTCACAATTTCTTCAACTGCTCACCCTGTATGGGAAAGAGGGGATCTTCACTCACTTCTTCAATTTACTATTTTATTTCCAATTTTCTTTCTCAATTTTTTTTCAAAGAGAAAAGAATGAAAATTAATGTGGAAGAAAAGAATCAACTAGTAATTTGGAGCACATATAGCGTGTGCCCTTCGCCACTAGTAAGTGTAAAAAATGTAAGACCTGGAAGCGCAGGCATGGCGCAAGAAGCCACGGGCTTGGGCGACTTCTCGACCTCAACGAGACACATGCGGCAGTTTCCAGCGATGGAAAGGCGGCTGTGATAGCAGAACCGAGGAATATCGACGCCGGCGACCTCGCAGGCCTGCAAAACAGTCATCCCCTTGGGAATTTTAACGGGATAGCCATCGACGAAGACCTCGATGGCGTCCTCCGGGTTGGGGAAGTGAACCCTAGCTCCGGCCACGGGTGATCGGGGAGGGAGATCTACCGCCGGCGGAGCGTCCGGCTGGGCTTGAGCGGCAGAGGATTCGGGGTTCTGTAGCTCGGGGGTTGAGACGATGGTTCGAATAATGGAGGTTCTAGGGTTTGAGGATGTGAAAACCCTAGAGGATCGAAGAGCTCTCGAGGCCAGCAGTCCCAATCCCATCTCTCTCTCTCTCTCTCTCTCTCTCTCGGTTGTGGAAATGTTCGCTTCTGTTTGGGGATCGAAGTGGAGAGATGAGCGTGCGTCTGCGTCTGTCTCCACGTATAGAGGAATGATCTGACCCGTAAATGGCGGTATCCGGGTCGGTGAAGCCCGCCCGGCTATGTTTGCATGGATACGTTGCAATGCTCAAATTTGAATTTGGGCCACCAAGTTATAAACTTAATGGCCCAATGGGCCTACAATGGGAGAAAAACTATCACTCTTTTCATATTATATTTGATTTGAGGGAATGATTTAAATAATAAAAAAAAAAACAGAATGACTATTTTATTCTATCATTATAATTGAAAGGAGTAAAAATAAAAAAAATATTTCTTTACATTATTATATTTGGTACATTTTTATTTTGATGGAATGAAATGGCAAAATTAATTAGTTGACTAAAATGCCCTTTTATAATTAAGACTGAAAATTTTGTAAAAATTATATTTAATTCAAAAAATCATATAATTATCAAATATATGTTAAAAAAATATTTTTATTTTGTAGGTAAAAATATTAAATAAGAACAAAATTTTATTAAATTTTCAAATAAAATTAACTTAAGTGACAACAACAAACAACAGATGGCAACAACAAACTTGTTTATGTAATATTATGTAATTAAAAGAAAAAAAATGTAATATATCTCTCATGCAATGAGAAAGCTTTTCATCTATTTCGTGATGCGGGAGTTTTCCATTATTTTGAAGGGATTGTCGTTTTCTAAAAAATAAGACATTAAATTATTTGTATTATCCCATTCCCTTATCCTTAATTTCATCCAACCAAGAGTAACCTGATAATGGATAGAATTGAAATCGAATAAAATACACTACCAACTCTTAAATTTTATATATTTTGTAATAAAATTGATTATTATACTTTAATTTTTGTTATTGTAATCGTTAAACTTTAATTTTTATTAAAATTTATTTCCTCTTTTGATTTTTTGTCAAATTCTATTAATAAAAACTAATATGACATGCATTAATATAAATTTCAAAATCACTTGATTTTAAAATTAATATAAACCCCGCATTCAAGTAATTTTAGAATTTACATTAATATATATTGGGTCAATTTTCATTAATAGAGTCTAACAAAAAATTAAAAGAGAAACTAAATTTTAACAAAAATCAAAAGGCAATACTTATGGTTCAAAATACGGTGATCAATTTGTTATGAAATGTAAAGTTTAACTTCTACATTCTAATATATTTATTTTAAAAATATTTTGATATCTTGATATTAATTAAATAAATATATTTTTTATAATTATTTTTAAACTAAATAAATATAACTTTTGTTGGGCTCGGCCTCTTAAGGCCCTCACAAGCCTGGCCCAGCTCCTTGGGAGCTCGTCGTGTTATGTTTTGTATTGACATATCGGGTCTAGGCTTGGCCCATCCCAAAAACGAATCAAGCTCGCCCCGACCTGACTCTTTAGGGCAAATGACGGCCTCAGGCGGACTCGGCCTAATCCATTTCACAATAGCCGTAAAGTTCTTATCGATTAAAAAAAATGAAATGCTTTCGTGCATTATTTTCCTTTTTCTACCTTTAAGACTGGACGAGGATGACGTGGCCATGACAATTAGGTCAGATAGTAGGTTATTCAATTCAGCCAGTGGGTTTGTTGGATTATCATATGGGTATTTTAAAAGAGCTGGCAAAGGGTATTGGGTTTCGTTTCTATAGTTTTTTTTTTTTTTTTTATGTTGCTAAAATTATAAATAAAATAAGTTTTTGGTGTAGTGGTATACTTGTGTAATAAATTAGTTATTAATAGAGATAAATAATCAACACGCTAACCAGTCTAAAAGGATTACGTGGACTAACGTAAAGAAAATATGTAAACTATCAGAGTATCAATATGTAATATTAAAAAACATGACATGAGGGAATAGCCAAGTGATAAAGGGATATGTTGAAAAGTTTATCTGAAGATTCTTAACGTGGGTTCGATTTTTGGAAGAAGCAGAATGCTTCTTTTTGGAGCAAAACATTAGGAGTGATATTAGTGGTATTTAGACCTACTACCCTGATCACTTGAACACATCCCTCGATTTACCTCCTTAGTGTAGTTTTAAGGGCGGGATAGTTGAGGACGTCAGTAATGAGACGTAATTCAAAAATAATAAAAAACATAACATGAACTCTTAAAACCACATATTAATTATATGCAAAATAAGATCTCAAATTGAAATCAGGCTCGAATCATTCTTGATTATTGCGAAGGGCCGCATCTTCGCAGCAACATCAATCCTTATAGAATACATAAAAAAAAAAATATGTACGAATTAGAATTTAATAACACTAACACATGGTAGTTGGTTATGTAATAATATAGTTAATATCATCTGGTTGCCGATATGATGCAGCCAGCCAGCCAGCCAGAGGTGGGAATGGTCATCTCAACTTCATTTGGATACGGACATTGACATATCTTCCAAGTCAGACAAATACCTGTTCATATGTCTATCCCATTCCTAAGTCCCAACTTTGGTCGTCACATTCTATATGGTTAAGACATAAGTGTGTCTCTCGGAGGATTGACTTAAATCATATGCCACTAAGACATGCTTAAAGCTCTCAAAGGGGGCCTAAAAAATGGCACACAGAGAAGAATGAGAGACCAAGAGACAAGAGACTGAAAGAGATATTAGAGAAAAAAGACCATGGACATCGACAGAATAAGATGTTGATAGAAGGAGATAACGAACTATGACGAGAGCTCCAAGACTAGGAGGCGTAGTCACCAGCAAAAAAAATGAGACTAAGAGCAAGAGAAGATGGACGTGTTGTCATCAGTCGTGCGACGATAACGTTACCTAGTGCTCACATAAAATAGAGAGAGAGCTAAGATAAGCTATGCTGTTATTGTCTATCATCGATTCTTAAGCTAGCCTTGACCCTTAAATGTATGTTTGTTACTTTTACATTATAAGCTTGTAATGATTCAAGTGATTTTAATTAGGGTGGCTCAGTGAAATAGGTGAAGTCATATTCTTCTATTATTTAATTATGAACCCTATCAGCGGCATTAGAGTTGATATAAACTCCACTTAAATTATCTTTTTACTCTTTTAATGAAAGTTATTGTGAAGTGCACGACATGTAATTAGATAAAAAAAAATAATGACTTAAAACATAAGCGCCTGTTTAATAATTAAGAAAATATAATATTTACTTTTTAGCGTGTAAAATGTTAAGATTCAATATATTAATTATTAAAAATTATTATTTTAAATTCTGCCTGAGTGTTAGCAATTGTACGAACTCACCCATTTCTGTGAGTGGCACGCAACGCAAATGATTAGTTAATAGTATTTTGATAGACAGACTGATTTGTTATGTTTATTCAATAATTAAAAAATATAATTTTTGATCTCTAAAGTATAAAAATATTTAATATTATGTATATCAACTTTTAAAAATTGTTGATTTAAGTTATTGCCTTGATTGAGAATAAACAAAGTTGTTATCTACTCCACGCAAAACATACACGTAGAAAAAAGAAAGTGTCATGTCATAAAAAAATTATATTAACGAGACATATTAGATTAAAATTTATCTTGACTAGTAAAAGATCAAATTATCCATAACTTAAAAAAAAAAAAAACTCTAAATCCTTCTTTTACTCTAAATATTCGAATCACAAACTCAAAAAACGTTAACTTCTTTTACTCTCAATCACAAAATATAACAAAATTAGTCTGCATCATTTATTTTTGTAGAACTCACATCACCCTCTCACTTTTTTGTTTATATAATCTTTTGCGTCTTAAGATAAGAACATAAACTACTAAATTTTAATAGTTTAAATACGAAATCTTGATATTTTTATATATTAGTGATCAAATATCATATATATATTTTTTAATTATTAAGGGAGCACAATAAATCAGTCAATCTATTCAAATGCGATTAACTGGTTATTCACGTGATGTGTTATTAGCAGAAATATGTGCATTCATACATGCACTATTGTTTCATCATAATAAGGACTTAAAATAATATTTTTTAGTAGTTAAGATACCAAATCTCGATATTTTACATATCAAAATTTAAATATTATATTTTTTAATTATTAAACCAACATGAATGTACTAAGCCTATATTATGGAGCCACGCATCTGCGTAGGCGCATGCAAACGCACATATATAAATTCGATGTTGAATTCCACTTAATAACAAGAGTATAGTGATAGGCGCATTAACCATTTGTATCGATCTCAGTGTGATGAGATGAGAGAACGTAAGACAAAGAATTCTCCATTGCATCACACAAGATCGACACACAACTGGTCGACACTTTAATAATAATTACTTTTAAGATGTAACGTCTAAACAGTTACGTGACCATTACTAAGCTTCATCCATCACTAACCAATAACCATGATTCCAATAATAATTCCACCTGTATTATGGGTCCTAGGTCGGTTTGAATAAAATAAATTCATAAATTTAAGAAGTTATTAAATTCTTCAACCTAAGCCTCGTAAGGGAGTCGGTTGTCATGATGTATAGAAATATTTTGTGAGGTGTCGTTTTTGGATTGTATCGGGCCAATCTTAGCCCTCGGCCCATAGCCCGATCTTGGTCCCATACCAACTTGTAACAATATCATTGTAGCCGTATGCTGGGTACTCTTGCTCCCACTCCTGATCTCATCCTCATTAATGAGAATCCTATCCGTATTTAATGAAGGTGCCGTCAGCACCATACCACAACAAGCTAGGGAGCTCTATCGACGACGAATATCCAGTCCCATCACCATGTAACACATGACGCATGCATGCAGGAGAACCTCTCCTCCTTTCATATAGACCAGTTCTCTCTAGAGTCAATATATGTTCTTCTTTAACCCACTGACACTTTGTCAACTTGCTATTTTATTTACTTGAACATCGGAATGCTTGCAGATGCCAGCTGCCTTCTAGAGTCCGTTCCTGATCGTTACGAACTCACGTTCGACCGCCTCCTCTTTTGGGCCGAAAGGAACAGTTTTGATATTTTAAAAATATTTCTTATGTAAAAAAATATCAAAAAAATATTTTTAAGTCATTTTTATAATTTCATAAATGTTACAAGGTCATTTCGTAACATTAAAAAAATATCAAAAACGCATTTTCATCTACAAAAAGAATTTTTTTTTATAAATAAAAATATATTAATAAAAAATTATTAAACATCTATAGTTTACACTGGAGCATATCACGAGCAAAAACACAAAAAACTAATCTAATAAATTGGAAACAACCACACAAGACACAAAACTTACAATATATATAAACGCACATAAAAAAAAACCATGAAAAAGTTAGAGAGGAGATTTTTTTTCATCTCAAATTGTATTAATTTCTCTTTTCTCATTTTCGTGTAACTTAGGTTGCGTTTTCTTTACTATTTTCAAGTCATTTTTAGTTTTCGATTTTTTAAAATAATGAAAATGTGTTCTCTTTACTATTTTTAAAAATGTATTTTTGAAAACAAAAAAAAAATTATAAAGAAAACTCAAAACAACAAAAAGTTACTTTGAGTATTTTTATCCAAAACAAACTTCAAACTCAAAATATATTTATTTATTCATATTTTATTATTATAATTAAAAAAATATTATAAAATTTATTAACTTAAAAATGTATATATATATTTTTAATAATATATTAATATTAAATATTTCTAATTTATTGAATAATCAAATTTATTGAATAAAATATCATTAAAAATTATTTTCAAAATTTCAAAAAGAACACATTTTTAAGAAATAGTTTTTCAAAATGATAAAAAGAACGCGTTTTTAATTTTATAAAAATAAACTATCAAAATAGAAAATTAAAAATATATTTAAAATTTAAAATTAAAAAATAAAGAGGAAACAATCTAAGTTGCTCCTAGAAAAAGAAAAAAATGAAGGATAACTATTATAAATTGAAACCGTCACGAGGTTGGGTGGATGGAACACTGACTCAAGTGGCAGGGCATCAGCAAATGGGTTTTGATCAGCTGGCCATCAATGCTTCCAAAATTGGTTCGCAGTGTCAGCAGAATCACATTAATTAAACAGTTTAGTGCTTTGTATCACTGTGGACTTCCATTAGGCGACAGCTTGTGGTTGGGGTTTGGTTTCTTTTCCCTGTTTTTCAGTACTTTTTCTTTTTTTTTTTGGGCTTTTCTCGATTAAAATTTTCAACCACTACTTTTAAAATTTGCTGACAGAACTCACAAATCAATTTATTAAATAAATATACAGAAATTTGTACGAGTTTTCGATATAATGAACCGTAGTCTTGGAGAATACTACAATAGTGATCGGGAAAGTTTCTAAATTATGTTTAATTATAAATAGATGTGAGTATTTAGCTGGTTCCGTATTATTTAAATTGAATAGACCGAACTTATATTAGAAATCAAATCCAATCGATTGAATAGATTTTTAAACCGAACAAACCAACAAATTGAAAAAAATAAAAAATAAAAATGACATTATTTTAATATTTTGATCGATTCAATTATTTTAATTTTTTTCCAATACGAAGACTGAACTAAATAGAAATAATCAAAATTATCAAATTTAGAAACCAAACTAAGTCGACCTACAACTTGAATCGAACCGAATTGACAATTTTGTCTTCGGTTTGGTTCAATTATTTTACTTTAACCGAAATATTATTCATCCCTAATTATAAATCTATAATATATCACGTGACTTACTGGTCAAAGCATGTCATGTGTTGTGCTGGCTCGAGTATGACACGTGGCCTATCAACACTTTCACCACTTGACAAAAAGATCCGTGCCTAAAGGATATTACTTAGGGGTTTGAAACGAAAATCTCGTCTCAAAATTTAACTAAAATCTCATCAAACTATTATAAATTTGACCTATATAATAGGTAAGATTTTAATAAGTAAATACATCTAACTTTAGAAATTTATTAATATTTACTTAATCTCTTTCTTAAATATTAACTTGATCATTGAAGACTATATCGAGAGATGAAACCTCGTCATGATCTTTTCAGTATCATCAATTATATTCTTGTATAATTACTTGATATCGATGCATGTGTCGACGGAATATCACACGTGCCTAATAAGTTTCAGATAGTGATTGAAAAGTTTAGTGAGTTCTCAAACTTAGGTAAGATCTCAAATTCTGATTGATCTAATAAATATTAAATATAATCAATAAAATACTAAGTAAAATTTGATAATCTGTTAATAATTAACCTTTTTTTTCCAAAGGCATCATACAAAGCAAACATTATCTGCATGAACAACTTTACTTAGCACGGCTAATCGCGGATTAATTTTAATTTTAAGCTACCATTCCATAAGCGCAGTATCGCATGGCAATAAGCAGCCAAGACAAAGATGGAATGGACGTCCCAATAAACAATGTTTTCGCTAATGTTAACATTAGATTGGCGGCACAGCCTTCCATTAATAATGCATTCATCAACTCTAACCTAACTTCCTTCCCTTCAAATTGAGATTCATCTTAAACCCTAGTTTTTAAAATAGACCTATTGATTCTTAAAGATTAAGGGTATTTTTCAATGGGTTTGATTTCTTACGAAGAATAGTTAAGCAAGTGAAATTACTAAATTATTTTTAAAAAATAATGAATCTATTATGTGTCTTTTATCTCTAAATAATAGAATAATTACCCGATATCTTTTATTTAATTCATATCTAACATATAAGTTAACGGATTTAACTTTCATATCTCAATTTTGAAGGATCTAAAATAGATTGAGAGGATTATTTATTATCTTGATCAAATAAGAGAAATTTATCAACAACGCGTATTTACTAAATTTAAAAATTTTAAATATGTTATTGGGTATCTCACCTGTTTAGTCTATATATATAATGAATAGAATCACATAGTAGCTCCATATAACTTATCTTAGGGCTAGTTTGGCTAAAAAAAAATTTAGCAACGTTTAAGCTAGGTAGTGTTTAAGTAGTTGATAGCGTTTAACCTAATAACGTGTTTGGGTAGATATACTTTTAAGCTATTAGTGAATATTTATGTGTTTGGTTTGTAAAATCTGATAAATTATTAAAATTTGACAAAAAGACTAAAATAAACATATTACTCAATAATAAGAATAAAATTAAAAAAATATTAAATTTTAATAAAAAAATTAAATATATTAATATAACATACATTAATATTTATAATACATATATGTTAACATGTATACATGTATATTTAACTATATATTAATATATGTTATATATATATATACATACATATACAGTGAACCACAACAATGGAAGCAATGAGATTGACAGATGAAGGCAAGGGGATTGGCAGATGGGGGTGACGACGACCACGAGAGAAGGCAGTGATGGAGGCCATGGAGGTGGTGGACGATAGGCCTGGGCAATGGACGACGGACGAAGAGCTGGGGCGATGGCGATGGCTGGGGTGCTGGACGACGGACGACGAGGGTAGCTGGGGTGACAGCAAGGGCGATTCCAACGGACAACGCGACTGTTGGCTGTCGGAGAAGGTCTGGAGGTGGGGGAACGACGTTGCAAAGGATGAAGAAGATGGGGTACGTATGGGTTGAAAAAAAGAAGAATATATGAAGATAAATTCGTAAATGAATAAGTCAACTCAGCTTTTAAAGTATGAGCTTTTGTAAAAGCTGGCCATAGGCAGCTTTCTTTAAACACTATTGGAGTAGCGTTTAAGCTACCCAGCGTAAACACTTTTAAATACATCCAAACACTATAATAGTTTTTTTTAATAGCTTATAAGCTATTAATACAACTTAAAAATGGCCAAACGAAACGAAGCCTTATTCTTTACATACTATTTATTAATATTTTATTATTGACTTTTTCTTTACATATTATTTATTAATATTTTATTATTGACTTTCAAAGTCAGAGATTAAATTGGGAGACGCAGTCCCAGTTCTTCTTGCAAGTACACTCCCATCAAAATAAGTTTTGATGATCCATCCCTCAACCATCATCAATTTCAACTTTATATAAATGCAAACCAACCAGAATTAAGATTGATTTCATGATTTTTCTCAGTAAGCCAATCATAAAATGGATGTAAACAGGACGCAATATCTATTGGATTCACTATACAAGTTGGGCAGATTACTTTTAAACAACAAGCACGCATATGGATTATAGACTAATTGGTATATTTGGCAGCGTAAGCAAGCTGTTATATTCACGTTTCCAATGAGTTAAGTGTTTGCCCTCCTTTTGTTAATTCTTTACTTAAATAAAAATTAAAATATAAAACTAAACCCGTATCAAATTTTATTATTTCATGAAAAATATGAACTTTCATAGACTAGCATTCAAACCCGTCATGGTCATTAAGAGACATGGTTTCAATAACATGGTCTAACATAACACGATCTAACAAGCTAACACCATGTTGCCCTAAGGTCGTGTCTTAGGTAAGTAGAATTCTTAATCAAACCATTATCATGTGAGCTATAAAAGTCTTAAATTCTTTGACGACAAGTAATCATTTACTATTTTCTACTCATTTCTTTACTTGTTCTCTTGTTATGGAACCCTAACTTAATCGTCAGAATTTATCTTAGAAAATCAAAATCTCAAGCTTACATGAAATTAACAGGTGTTGCTGTAGGTCTTGGTCTCCCAACAATATCAAGACGCATCAAATTTTAGTTTCATAAAATATTTTTTAAAAATATTATTTGAACATTCAGTAATAACACTCTTATATTAGTATATTGTATTACGTTTCTAATCAATACATGTCTATATATGTATAATATATGTCTATTCAAATAACTTTTTGAATATCTTTATAGGAACTAATTAATATAATAATAATATTTTTATAATTATATAGATTAACTCGTTAAGAAAAGAAACAGATTTTTGTTGCAACGGGCACCCAGAAATTGATACATCCGCTAAATAATAATCCTTCCTTCCCACCACTGTCCTTTTGCGATGAGTGATCTAAGCACTATGATGAATGCCGTTGGCACTTGGAGCCAAAGCCTCCACTTGCTTCTATAAATACGGTTGTTTGCGCAAACGGCTTCATATTAACATCTCACCGCATCGTTCATCCCCTCATCAGCCACATATTTCGTTCTGCCGAACAGCGTCCATGGTGTTGAATATCCGTGAGTTCATGTTCCAATCAACAAAGTGAGCCTGTTTTAAGACTTCTTTACATTGCCGCCGGCGCTTTCTCGTGATTATTCGGCTAGAGAGTTATCTAGTTGCTGGATCGTGATTTTGCCCTTTCGACTGCAAGTGTAAGTGCGGCCAGTTTTTTTATTCTTTTTCTTTCGTTTTCAATTTCATCTGCCGATTCAGTTACCTTGATTAATGAATAAGAGCTTTCTAGTCGTCAATTGAAATGGAAATATATATGATTGGTTCAAAATTCATGTTCCAGAGGTTTATTTCAGAACATTTTTTAGTTTTTGTGGTTCATACCGGGTATGTATATGTCATATTTGGATTCGATATTGAATGTCGTCCAATTTGTTGTTGTGTAGAAAGGTGACTTCACTGTGTTTGCAGAACCTCCATAGGCAGGCGCAGGAGAGAGTTCGTATGAGATGATACGTGTGTATTGACTGAAAATATATAGCTTCGATATATAGTTGAATTTGAAGAGTAATATTGAAGATTTGGTCTAGCTGTTTATGTGGTCATGACGATTACGATGCTTGGAAGTGGAAGAAGAGATGAGGAGACAAGTGGAAACGGAGATCACGGAGAAGAAGAGTATGAGATTGATGATATCCGAGAAAGAATCACGTCCTCGCGCGGGAGTCGATTCAATCTGCTAAGCAAACAGCTGGGTTTCGAGCCGGCTCGCAAGATATTTAGCAGAGAATCTGTCATCAATGGCTTCAAAGACCTCTCCAAAGATCTCATCATCCACCCTGAAAACAGGTATGTAACCACCTCTCTCTCTCTCTCTCTCGACGGCTTGCAACGAAATGTGATCGATATTCTTCGAACGATTTTGATTTTAACATACACATACGACGTAAATATGAATTATACTGTCTCCACGTTGAAGGTGAATGTTTGAGAGTGCCATGCCGGCTGGCGAGTGGTCTTCGAGGCCGGCTGCGAGTGAATAATCATGTAGGTCGCATAGGTCAGCCATGGATATCATAACCTTTTCGCTGTCACCCTACAAATTATGGCGGATCAGTTACCGGCTGGGTGAACGTATGCAAGTTCGGGGCATTCGGACCACTCGCCATAGTAGCCAAAGACCACTCAAATAGCCTAAATAGCTCCAGAGTGCAGTTTTCCAGTACCAGATCGGTTGCCTGTGGTACGGTCGAACGGTGGGAAAGGATTGAAATAAATGGTAGTTATATAATTTGAAAGATAATATTGGTGATATTGCTAAACACGTCTCAAAAGTTCAAGCCCATTGCAAGTGCGAGACTAAGGAAAAAATAATAATATTGCTACTTATACAAAAAGTTTTACTAAAAATGACAAGTTTATAATAATTTTAAAATTATAAAACACAATATTTAACGTTTTAGTTTGAACAAATCATCATTTTGCGTAAAAGTTTGTTACATACTTTTTATTTATATAATACTGTTCACAAAAAATCTCTTCCTAAAATATATATATTTACTATGAATTATGTCATAATTGTTAATGTTATTTGGACACATACATGATTTTGTTTGTTTTGATCATAATAAAAGCATAAAATTTTTAAATGAATTTGAAATGGACGCATCAATAAGAGGAGTAATGGATTGTATTTGCCAGGCAGTTTTAATGATTTTTTGATTTGATCAATTTGTCATCCATGTAACTATTTCGTGTTACACGATGCAAAGGTTTGATTCAATACGCGACTTTATTCAATTAATAATGGTAGGAAGAAAAATGAGAGATGGCTGACAAGTATCACAAATTCTATCTAATAGCAAAACAGTTAAATGAATATTAATGCAAGCAACTAATAATAATAAAAACTAAATGGGCTTGACCTTTACTCCAAGTTCAATGTGATTATTTTAATGGCCATTACAAGACGTATTATATGTTACATTTTGGAGTATCAAGAAAAATCAGGTCAGTTAGAGAACTATTACTGTATTTGTATTTGTATTTTTTATTCTATTACTTTTAGTCTTAAAATAGTGAAACTTGAAATAATTTTTATTAGCATGCGAGAATTCCAATGGATGCCACATACTCCAGTCTAGATGCTGTTTTGAAAAATAATAAATGTACTTACTAATTTAAAAACTAATTATCATCTAATTAAAATGAAAACAATGTATGGGAAATAACTTAGGAAAGTTTAAATTACCATTAATTTGTATTCACTCTTTCCCCAGAAATTCGCTTAACGTGCTTAGGAGTTGGGAGTTTTTTGTCTTTTTGCTGAGAAAACTGATAAACTAGAAAATCCAGGTGGTATCGGGCATGGACCAATTTCATTCTGGTTTGGGCGGTGTACTCATCTTTCTTTACACCCATGGAGTTTGGCTTCTTCAGGGGGATGCCAAGAAAACTATTCTTGCTTGATATCGCAGGTCAAGTGGCTTTCCTCATAGACATTATCCTTCAGTTCTTCGTTGCCTACAGAGATAGTCAGACCTACAGAATGGTCTATAAGCGCACCCCAATTGCTCTTCGGTAAGTTTTCTCTGTCCAACTATTGCACCAGAAATTATAATAAAGGCCTCGCATTTAGTCAAAAACTATTTTTTTTTTCTCTATGTTTGCAGGTACCTGAAATCTAGTTTTGTCATTGATCTTCTGGCTTGTATGCCTTGGGATGTTATCTATAAGGTACCGCACTATTTGCTATCGTTATAATTGTAACTCAAAATTTAAATTTGACTTTGATTATGATGTTAAATTTGACTCTGATTGGGGTACATCTACAATTGAACATTTGTTGTCTTCTAGGGTCATTTTCTGATTAGAAGATGAATTTGTTTAAATATTTTTTTTTATACATCTATAGAAACTCTGGGAGAAAGTAATAGAATAGAAACTCAAAAAAGAAATAAATGTCTCAGAAAATCAGTTTGGTTTCATGCCTGGTAGGTCAACAATAGAAGCTATATATCTACTGAGGCGCCTAATGGAAAGATATCAAGATCAGCAGAAGGACCTGCACATGGTGTTTATTGATCTAGAAAAGGCCTATGATAGGGTCCCTAGAGAAGTATTATGGAGGGTTTTAGAGAAGAAAAGAGTCTGAATAGCCTATATACAAGCCTTTAAGGACATGTATCACAGTGTAGAGACAACGGTCAGAACATGCGGAGGGGATATTGAACTGTATAAAATTACAATGGGACTGTACCAAGGTTTTGCACTAAGTCCATACTTATTTGCTTTAGTAATGGATGAACTCACTAAACACATTCAGACAGAGGTGCCATGGTGTATGCTATTTGCAGATGACATAGTGTTGGTGGATGAAACAAAAGAGGGAGTGAACACTAAGCTTGAGTTGTGGAGAAACAATTTAGAATCTAAAGGATTTAAATTAAGTAGAAGGAAAACAGAATATATGGAATGTAAATTTAGTAAGAATGCAAGAGTGGATGATGTTATAATAAAATAGAAGACCAAATCTTACAAAGAAAAGACCATTTTCGATATTTGGGATCAGTGATTTAAAAAGATGGAGAAATTCACGAGGATGTCACGCATAGAATTAAGGCAGGTTGGCTAAAATGGAGAAATGCATAGGGGGTGTTATATGATGGAAAAATCTCATTAAAACTGAAAGGAAAATTCTATAGGATAGCTATAAGACCAGTCTTGTTGTATGACTTAGAATGTTAGGCAGTCAAATACCAGCATGAGTAAAAGACGAGCATAACGGATATGAGGATGCTAAGATGGATGTGCGGCCATACAAGAAAAGATAAAATTAGAAATGAGATTATTTGTAATAAGGTAGGAGTAGTGCCAATCGAGGAGAAGATGAGAAAGACTAAACTAAGATGGTTTGGTCATGTGAGAAGGAGATCAAGAGACACTCCTGTGAGGAGAGTTGATGAAATGGAACAGTTAGTCAACAAAAGAGGTAGAGGCAGACCCAAAAAGACTTTGGGAGAGACATTAAAATTTGATATGAAGTGTATGAGCCTAAATGAAGATATAACAAATGACAGAAATACATGGAAGTCTAGAATTCATGTAGCCGATCCCATATAGTGGGACAAAGGCTGGATATGTTGTTGTTGTTGCTATAGATGAGTGGTAGATCTATAAATAAGTTCTCAATACAGTGGAATTAGTTGCAACTATATCTCTATTATTATACCAATATCATCATAGTAATATTTTGCTCTTTCTACTTGTAGTTTTTCCTGATTTTGGTTTTTCACGTTAAATTCTGTATTTGTTTGTGTGTTGATCTGTATAGGTATAGCACACAATAATTCAGGGGTTCATTATTTTCTTTGGGACAATACTTTAGGTCCTTTCTTTGGTGCTTTAGTTGTGCTTATTGTCCATATCTATTGAATATTGCCAGAACTTTATTGAATTTAACAGTTAGTTTTTCACTTGCCATTGGTTATATTTGTTTTTTTTTTTGTTGGCTTGGTAAAAAGGGTAAATTTGGATTCCAGGAGATACTTGTCTACAGAAGGAGTAGGCCCAACCCTCGCCCCCCCACCCCCATTAGGTTAGGCTCGGTAGGGCTAGTTGCATTTTCTTGCTGCACCTAGGTGTTGTGAACCTGTCATGAGACTGACAATACCTGTGCTAGGTTTTGCCGTTTCAATGGTGGAATCATTAGCCCTTTCACCCTTAAACTTGATATAATCTCATGGTAGGCGACCAACCAGGCGCCAAGCATGAAGAGAGGCCATGGTTATATTTGACAGCATACAAACAGATGTCTATGCTGATATAAGTTACATGTGTTAGTGGATGTAACGTAGTTAATTAAGAAGAATAGATTTATAAGAGATATAAATGACATTAAGACCTTTTCTTGACCTTTTCACTTAGGATGTTTTGCATAAGTTGTAGTAGCTCACATGGTTTATATGCAAACTTCATGCTAGAACCAACATGCTACGACATTTATGGACCTATTGTCACTGTCATACTTTTCTGTATCTAGGGACTAGCATTAGGAAGAACTAACAAAAAATAATGAACAAGTTTTGGAGACAATACTCATTACTGTTTCTGTCCTTCAGGATTGAATTAGCCATGAAAACATACTTAACTCAAATTTCATCACTATGTGAAATTTGTTTCCAGTAGTTGTTCTACCATGTCAAACCATTTGATCTGATTATGCGAGTCTCCAATATTAGTGTTGTTCTGTCATTGTAGTTCTAGACTACTACTCTGGCATTGTGCTCTTTTCTGTTTCTTCTTTCATTGCTTGCCTAGATCCAGAAGGAGGTTGAGAGCCATAGGAGAGTTTGTTTGCCTGTCTGGTCTCTTAGAAACTAGATAAAATCCACAAATTTTTCTGGTATATAGCAGAGTTTCTCTTGAATGCTTCCTTGCATCTCATATTATCCTTGTGATTAATGTCTCATAGTACCAAGTACATCTTGAATAATTACTACATTGTAATCACTGTTCATCAGGCTTGTGGAAATAAAGAAGAAGTGAGATACATTCTGTGGATCAGGTTGATTCGGGTTTGCAAAGTTACTGAATTTTTTCAGAAGTTGGAGAAGGATATACGGATTAATTATCTGTTTACCAGAATTGTAAAGCTTATTGTTGTTGAACTCTATTACACACATACTGCAGCCTGCATCTTTTATTATTTGGCTACCACTCTGCCTCCTGAGCTGGAAGGGTACACATGGATTGGGAGTTTAAAAATGGGTGACTACAGTTATTCACACTTCAGAGAGATTGATTTATGGACGCGGTATACAACATCCCTATATTTTGCCATAGTTACCATGGCAACTGTTGGTGAGCTTATTTCTCTATGTGACTGATTCAATCACATTTGGTTTTCCTTCTTTCATTTCATGGGTGGCAAAATCTAAATCTCAAACAGTGACAAGGTTAATAATGTCTATATTACATTTCGTCCAATATTATTGGGAAACTAATAGAAGCTGTCCAATTCAAACACAAGGACCACTCTAGGTCTGGGAAGGATCCTCTTGTTCACTGGACTGTGTAAATAGATTATGTTTCTTCATGCCTAGGCCCTTTCTTCAGTTGTAGTCCAGTTGTCCTTGGGGGAATAATTGTCTTCCTTTGTTTCTTTTGTTTATATGTTATATGATGTCTAAATAGATCCAGTGGCTGTTGTTACTCTGGAAAGAGTGCCATGATGGTGATGCCAACCTTAGAAAGGCATCAATAATGGCCTTGATACTCATAAATTGTGTCTTCATATATAACCATGATGACAGAGAAATTTATGGTAACACAAAAGAGCATGTAGGTGTTTGGAACAACTATCCATTTTCATGCTATTGCAAGGTTGAGAAAAGAATTGACTGACTCATTAGAAGCTCTAGGAAAAGAATAACTAATTGGTTGAAGTTAGAATATACCAGGTCATTATGAATGAGGCTAAGAGTAAGTTTCTACTTTTGAGAGCTCTGAATAAATAGAAAAAGCCCAAGTGGGAGAAGAAGAATTAGACACTAATTGGTTTTCCCTTATAATTAGGGAAATGATAAAATGCTTTCCATCTTTTTTATTTTCTTGATGGTGGTCCTCCATTATGCTAAATAAGCATCCTCTTTCTGCTGCAGGTTATGGGGATATACATGCTGTCAATCTAAGGGAAATGATTTTCATAATGGTTTATGTCTCTTTTGACATGATTCTCGGTGCATATTTGATTGGTAACATGACTGCATTAATTGTGAAAGGGTCAAAGACAGAAAGGTTCAGGGATAAAATGACAGATCTCCTGAAGTATATGAACAGAAATAGACTTGGGAGGGACATCCGGAATCAGATAAAAGGTCACTTGCGGTTACAGTATGAAAGCAGCTATACTGAGGCATCTGTTCTTCAGGATATCCCCATGTCAATCCGTGCTAAGGTAAGGGAAAAGAAGAACTTCATGTAGATTGTTCATAGTTGTTATTGGTACATTGAACTGAAGCTTTTTATTTTTGGCTCAAGTTCTCTTTAGTTTATATCAAATCTCTTTTCTCAGAACTTTTCATAGGTTTCCGGAACTTCCCAATAAAAGAAAAGAAAAGAAACGAAAAAGGAAATACCTAAGCTTGAATAGCATTCCTATTTGTTTTTGTAATTCTTGTTGTCAGTCTGAGTAAATAGGATATGCATACATATTAGCAGTTTATTGTCTATACGTACAGGTTCTACATTATCTGCACCACTCATTGATGAGCTTCTTTTGCAGATTTCCCAAACTTTATACAAGTCATACATTGAAAATGCCCCCCTGTTCGAAGGATGCTCTTCAGAATTCATCAATCAGATTGTAAGTTATTTTCATTATTTTCCTACTGGGACAGTATGAGTTCACAATACTGGAAGGCACAAGTACATTTCTTTTAGTTCTCTTTCAAAGGTGCCTACAGGACCTAGTGGGATTAAGGATTGCTATATTGTTGTTCATAGGTGGCTTACTTTATAAAGTTGTTTGTCCATTAATTATTTAAATCAGTTTAGGACCATTAATATGAAAGGATGTCATATAGAAGATGGATTTGTTTTTATTTATTTGGAGACATCCATCCAGTGCTATCGATGCATTACTCTAGACGTGGTTGAGTTACTTCATTCTCTAGGAACTTTCTCATCTTCTGCATATGGGTGTGCTCAATGGACATTGCTCCCTACTTTGCAAGTGTCTTTTTAGTAGGCAACCTTACCCTTGTTTTGCAAAGAGATTGTTTTCACAACTTGAATTTGTGACCTGCCAGTTAGAAAGGAGCAACCTTACCATTGCTACCTCGGCTCACTCTCTTTTTTGTCTTTTACATATATAATCAAATAAATTGCTATATAGTGACTAAGTTAATTACTTATTACTTGTGCTCTGCATTTGGTTCAATTGAACCAAAGTGAATCAGCATCTTAGATTTGGAAGGTGGATGATCTTATTTTCCATACCAGTAATTATAGGGAGGCAAATATAATGCTCTATATTTCCTTGTGGTGAGCTTTGATGGAAAGTTTTTAACCAGGACTATCCTGTTCCTTACGGCTTTGGTTATATGGTCTTGTGCTTATTCTGTTTCTAAGGTTTGCAACTATAACAGCAGTATTTCTCAATCACATTGTCAATTATTTGGCACTTTTTTGCCAAAAACAATCGTGAAGCTTGAAGGTGAGAAAGCTGAAATTTAGATATCAAGAGAGGATAGAAGCTAATATCTCCTTTGCCGTTAGAAATTTCAGTTGTCTGATAGCCAACAAAAAAAAAAAAAAAAAGGCAGTTGTCTGTGCACAATTAATTCAGTTCTTACTCGCAGCAAAAAATCCTTTAGCTGCTTAAGAAGTGTTAACAGGAAATGGATCATATTAATGAAATTTTGAATATTGTAGTATGACGGTCACTGTGTGATGTTAATAGGGAAGAATATACTGTTATTGTGGTGAGAAACAAAGTGAGTCTGTGCTGTCTACTGAAGTGTGCTTTACTAAAATTGATCCTCTGGATAGAATTTGTATGCCTAGAATTTGCTAGTTGATTGTCATTATAGGCCTGGTGGTTGAATTGAAAGAATACCATGTTTAAGTTAGTTTAAGAAAGGAAATTACAGGAACAATTGGTTTATAGTTTCACCATGTAGTTAAAATGGGTTTCTCATGGCATCTACATGGGGTTGTGTATGAATGATGATGTTCTAGGAGGGTGGTAAAGTTAAATACAGTTGATGGCTTTATCAGTTCCTTCAGTAGTAGCATATCATATGAACAGAAGTGGTGGAGAAGAGACTCTATAACATCTCTGGATTGAGTTGGCTTTCTTTCTCCTTGACATGTTTCTAGCTAACGGTGAAGAAGTTAATATTTGTAATCTCAGATGGTAAAAATACCACTATCCTGAAGCTGGCAGTCAATCTTTTGCAGAGAAGCGGCTGATAAAAATCCTGTCTGTCACCTTCTCTTCTTGACATGTTCCTAGCTATAGTAGGAGTAAAATAATGGTTTGTATTGCAAAAATGGCCACCCAATCTTCCTGAAGTATGAAATTTATTTGTGTTTTAATGAATGTAATGTAGTTCAGATTCCTACTATTTTATATTTTTACTTGTAACTTGTCTTCTTTCATTTTCTTTAGCTACGTATGTAAGACCATGCTCTTGTTTTGGCACATTTCTATCCATTTACCTCTGTATAGTCCAAGCCAAGCAGTGTGAAGGTATACTGTTTGTAGAGCGAAGAGTTTTAAATGGTCAGTGAACTACAGCTTTTACGGCAGTGACCACAGCTTTTACGGCAGTCAAATTAGTGCTGTATTCGATTATCCTGAAATGGTGGTATAATACTACATGTTGAATTATCAATAAAAATATGCCTATGCTCTTGTTTTGACATGCATCTAACCAGGTAATACCCTTACATGAGCAGGGTACACCCTTTAGGGACTGGAGAGTTTTCAATTAGCAGTGAACCACAGATTGGACTTTATTCAACTTAATGCTGTACTCTATTAGCCTGAAGTAACAGTATTCATACTACATGTCCAACTGTCCATGGAAATGGGTTACAGTGACTTGAAGTCTCTGGAATGTTGTTCTCAAACATGTGACTTATCTAGGCATCTTGTATATGAGCTTGCTTGTGCGAGCCTGTTTCGTCATGACTAAATGAATATAAAATTGCATGACAGTTTTGACTTTGTTTGATGCTCAACACAGTGTCTCTATTGATTGACAACTAAGTAAACAAAATAGAAAGACAAAAAAACAAAAGATTGCTCTTGGCAGCTAGGCAAATGTCGATTTTCATAAATTTGATGTTCTTGCAGGTAATCAGAGTCCACGAGGAGTTTTTTCTCCCAGGAGAAGTGATAATGGAACAGGGAAATGTGGTTGATCAACTTTATTTTGTCTGTCATGGTATGCTGGTATGGTCCTATCTTGTACTGACCATGTGTTTTACGAATATTAACTTGGTTACTGTGAGTTATATCTTCTTCTTTCTTCTGTCTTCATCTTGTTGCTCTGTTTCCTTTTGATAGCTTAAGCTCATATACTTTTTACTTTTAATTCATTGTTTGATACATCGTACATTGGTAATTTTCTCTCTCTCTCTTTTTTTTTTTTATCTGAGTTGTCATCCTGATCTCACCATAAATTAGTTGTTTAAGATAAGTCACTGGAGTTAATTTTGCTTTGTTGTGGATGTGTCTGTCCTGTTGTTGGAGGACATTCGCACTAGTTGTAAATTTCCATTTTTCTGGAATGGTAGGCTTCTTTGTCCATTGTTTGTTAACAACAATGCAAACATGAACAGTTAATAATTTAACATCTATTGCATATCTGTGTACTTTGCTTTTCTTTCTCATTCCAAGGTTTGCTCCTCAAGTAAAGAAAAAGAGACAAAGAAGAGAAAAGGGGGTTGGGGTTCACAATAGATGAACCATGTTGATCCTCTAAACTGGGTTGAGAAAGAAATGGCATCCTGAATCCCCTGCTTCCCATCACTGCTAATAACTCTTGAGACATTGCCTTATGTTGGATTACATAATTCTTAATGGTTTCCTCGGACCTAGTTATTATTATCCGGCATCATAAGAGTGATGAAAACTATGTATGCAGGAGGAGGTGGGTATAGGGGCAGATGGATCAGAGGAAACTATATCAAATCTGGAACCTAACAGCTTATTTGGTGAAATTTCTATTCTATGCAACATACCTCAACCTTATACCGTTCGAGTTTGTGAGCTATGTAGGCTTCTACGCCTCGATAAGCAGTCTTTCTCAAATATACTTGAGATATATTTTCATGATGGGAGGAGAATCCTGAACAACCTTCTAGAGGTAATTTAGTTTGCTATTATGTTAATCATCTGCTTGTTTAATTTGCTGCACTCCCTTCTCCCATGAAGGTGTGGTTACAAATGCTTAAGAGGGTGAGCCTAGGTAGCAACAGTAAGGTTGCTCCTTTGTGACTGAAAAGTCATGGGTTTGAGTTGTGGAAACAGCCTCTTTGCAAAAAAGAACAAGGGGAAGGCTGCGTAACTATATGACTTTCTCCGGATTATCACAAAATGGGGAGTCTCGTGCACTGGGAACACCCTTTCAGAATTTAGGGAAATAACTAATTTATATGATCAGATGCCTAAAATAATGTATGTTGATAGGGAAAAGAATCAAATCTTCGTCTGAAGCAACTAGAATCAGATATCACATTTCATATTGGAAAGCAAGAGGCAGAACTTGCTCTAAGAGTTAACAGTGCAGCTTATCATGGAGATCTGCATCAACTCAAAAGTTTGATACGAGCTGGAGCTGATCCCACCAAAACAGATTATGATGGAAGGACACCGTTGGTATGATTCTATCTTTTCAAAATTATAAGTAGTAGTTTCAATCATTTTACCTTTTTACTCCTTGCTAGACATGATCCTAATTTCATAAAAAAGGTATTATCTCATCAATCAGTTCATGATGATTTTTTCCTTTTTTTTTTTTTTGTCTTTTCTATACGCGTTTTATGGAACTCTTTTTGAAGATAGTTCCTAGTAAGCTACCGTATTCTGATGTTTTTTCCTTATTTAACCACATCCATGTGAGAGTATTGCAGTAGCTCCTGTACTATTTTACTGTACACTTGATCACAAGTTAAATGCTTTAGTCCGGTTAGCAATCACTGGAACGAACTTCTATTGGAGAAGC
The DNA here is from genome assembly GCF_014633365.1 of Diospyros lotus. Taxonomy (NCBI): domain Eukaryota; kingdom Viridiplantae; phylum Streptophyta; class Magnoliopsida; order Ericales; family Ebenaceae; genus Diospyros; species Diospyros lotus. The sequence goes on along the minus strand of NC_068341.1, from coordinate 42,491,960 downwards.
TAGACATGTATGGGCTGTTTAGTTCTGGAAAACACCCCCGGTTTTTCAAAAATTACTCAACAAAAAATGGAAATTAGGAAACTTCGTTCAAACACAAAATTTTTCTAAATAGAAAATGGAGATCTGGAGAATGGGTTTCTCCAAAATTGAACTGAGCTTCGAAAACTCCTAAAATGAGTTTTCCAAATTTTCCTTACCAATTTGAAGATTTGGAAAATGCAGTTTTCCAAAAACTTTTCCCTTTCCCAAATCATCTCCATCTTCTTCTCTAACACAAGTTACACAAACCCCCCCCCCCCCCCCTCTCTCTCTCTCTCACACACACACACACACACACACACACACATGCATGTTCCAATTTCTATGCTTCTAACATTTGAATGTGTTCCTTAAACAGCTCCATATATTCTGCCATTGAGGTTTCTCTAGACATGTACTTTCCTATTCTTTTTGAGCTACTTAGCATGTACTTGCTTTATTTTTGTTCTTTCCTTTTTCGAGAAGCTATGTTTGCAAAAGTTTGGAAGGCTTCTTATTGCTTTTCAAGAGAATCTGGCATAAGTTTTCAAGCAAGATAAATAGGGGTGTAGAATTTGACAAAAAATCAACATAACTTCTTCAAATTTTACAAAGCAATATATATGGTATAGATATAATTGCTCCATAGGAGTCGGTTATGACTTAGAAACTGTCAAACAAGAAAAATAAATATCTTAGAAATAAAATTATATCAAACTGTACACTCAAATGGAATATTCAAAACTGAATAATTACATATTTTCTACACTCCCCCTCAAACTGGGTTATAAATGTTAAGTAAACCCAGCTTGGATCTCATATCCTCAAACTTGATCTTAGGTGGAGCCTTGCTTAGAATGTCTGCAATTTGAAGAGTAGTAGATATATAGGAAATATCGATGGTCCCATCTTCAACTTTTTCTTTTATAAAGTGTCTATCTATCTCCACATGTTTATTTTGATCATGATGAATTGGATTTTTAGTTATGCTTATAGCAGCTTGATTATCACACAACATATTAATTTGATCTCCTGATACAACTTTAAGTTCAAGGAGCAATCACTTTAACAACATTCTTTCACAAATTCCATGAGCCATTGCTCCAAATTCTGCTTTTGCATTACTTTGAGCCACAACTGTTTGCTTCTTGCAGCGCCAAGTTACCAAGTTTCCCCATACATAAGTACAATATCCAAAAGTACATGCGATCAATAATAGAACCATCCCAATCTATATTAGTAAATACCTCAATATTCCTCTTCTTAATCTTTTTAAAGTATAGAACTTCCTTGGGAGTTTTCTTTAGGTATCTGAAAATGTGATACAATTGATTCATATGCTCTTCAGTGGGATTGTTCATAAATTAACTGGCTACACTTACTATAAAACCAATATCAAGTCTTGTATGTGATAAATAAATAAGTCTTCCAACCGGTCTCTAATATTTTCCTTTGTTAGTAGGAGCATTTTTCCTTTCCTCTCTATCTTTAGTTACAATCCCCATTGGAGTATTTGAAGGTTTGCATCCAAGCACTCCAGTTTCCTTAAGTAGATCAAGAACATACTTACATTGAGAAACTACAATACCTGTCTTGGATCTTGCAATTTCTATCCCAAGAAAATATTTCAGATTTCTCAAGTCTTTGATTTCAAATTCATTTGCAAGAAATCTCTTGAGTTTGCTAATCTCCTTTTCATGATCTGCTATTAGGATTATATCATCCACATACACAATAATAGTGGATATTCTTCCACTAGGAGAACTATTTATAAACAAAGTATGATCAGATTGACATTATGAATAGCCAAACTTCTTTATTGCTTTAGTAAATCTGTCAAACCAAGCTCTAGGAGACTGTTTGAGACCATAAAGAAATTTCTTTAACTTACAGACTATTTGAATTTGTTTGATCCTTAAGATCTTTAGGTATCTCCATGTACACCTTCTCTTCTAAATCTTCATTGAGAAAAACATTCTTGATATTTAATTGATGTAATTTCTAGTCATTATTCACTACTAGAGATAAAAGTACTCAAATTATATTTAATTTAGCAACAGGAGCAAAAGTCTCTTGATAGTCAATGTCATAAGCCTGTGTGAAACCTTTAGCAACTAATCGGACTTTGAACCTTTCAACACTTCCATCTGCTTTGTGCTTAATGGTAAAAATCATTTACATCCAACTGGATTCTTTCTAGGAGGCAAATTGACTACATCCCAAGTTCCATTCTTTTAAAGTGCTCTAATTTCTTCATTTACAGCTTGCTTCCATTCAAGTATTTGGAGAGCTTCTAACTTGAAATCTGTGAGTTTAGTAGTAAAAACATGGTATTCTGGGGACAACCTCTTATAAGATAGGAAATTGCAGATGGGATACTTTGTGCAGGACCTTACACCTTTTTCTTTGGGCAATTGGTATATCAAGATCATCTAAATTCACCTCTTCAGAATTAGAAACAATGTTACCTTTTTGTGTCTCTTTTGGAATTGAATTTGGTTCAGCTTCATGGTTCGAAGTGAGTTGCACTTGTTCTTCTACATGTCCTTGTTCTTTCTTCCTTCTAAAATAGACAATTAACTCTTTGTTGTTAACAGTTGAAGGAATACTCAAAGGCTGTAACTGTTGTAATGGAACACTTAAAGGCTATAAATTTGACTGATTTTCAGTGACATGAGACTTTAGACTAGGAGTAGAAGGAAGGACAGTAGTAGGAGATGATTCAAAATCCCAAAACCAAAATTCTTTAGAATTCTCACTCTCCCCCTGAATGTTGGTTTTGGAATAATAAGGCTGTTTTTCTAGGAAAGTAACATCCATAGAATGATAGAATTTCCTTGTGAGAGGAGAATAACACTTATATCCCTTTTGATTTGCAGAATAATCGAGGAAAATACATTTAATGGCTCTAGGATCAAATTTATCTTGATTTTGATGAGGAATCTGGACAAAAGAAGTACAACCAAACACTTTAAGAGATATAGACGAGATGAGATGGTTGGTAGGATCTGACTTGAGAGAGACTTGACATGGAGTTTGAAATTTGAGAACCTAAGAAGGCAGTTGATTAACAAGATATGTAGCAGTAAGAACAACATTCCCCCAAAAAATTTTAGGAACATGAGAGGATATCATAAGAGCTTGAGTAACATCTAACAAATGCCTGTTTTTTCTTTTAGCAATCCCATTTTGTTGAGGGGTATTAAGATAAGAACTTTGATGGACTATACCTTCTTGAACTAGATATGACCCAACAATAGAATTAAAATAATCTTTGGCATTATTAGTACGGAGAATTTGAATTTTGGCATTGAATTGAGTTTAAACCATGATGTAGAAGTTTTTAAATAGTTGACCTACCTCGGATTTTTCTTTCATAAGAAATACCCATGAGAGACGAGTATGGTCATCTATAAATGAAACATACGATCTTGCCCCAATTACACTTTTAATTTTAGAAGGTCCTTTAACATCACTGTGAATTAATGAAAAGGATGAGATTCTTGATAAGTTTGATGTGGATAAGAATTACGAACATGCTTAGATAATTGACAAACTTAATATTAATTGAATTTTTATTAAATAAGGATGGAAAGAGTTCTTTGAAATACAAAAGACTAGGATGACAAAAACGATTGTGCCATTACATAATTTCACTATCATTACCAAACCTAAGAGTTGAAAAAGAACATTTCCCATCAACTGTCTTCTGAGTTTGTCTTCTAGAGGACTCGTTCACATTGAACATATAGAATCTCAACAGTACCAATCATCTGTCTCGAATTCAAATTATGAAAAACACAATGATTTGGGAAAAATTTAGTAACACAATTCTTTTCCCAAGCAAGCTGACTAATAGATAGTAGATTACAATCCAACTTTGGAACCAATAAAACTAATTCAAGTGTAAGGTTCTTGGAAATGATAATAAAACCTGTACCAGACACTTTTGATATGGAACCATTAGCAATATGCACAGTGTAATTTTTCGAACAAGGTTGGAAATCTCAGATTAGAGATATATCGCCAATCATATGATCAGAATCTCGGATTAGGCTATTGTAGATGTTGTTGAATGGGCAGTGGTTGGAGTGATTGATGTCTGTTGAGCTTGGGAAATTAACTGCTGAACAATTTCCATTTGTTCTTTGCTGAATTGACCATTTGGAACTACAATAGAATTCTCCTCTGTTGCAATGTGATGTCCATGACTTTCTTTCTTAGTTCTTGGTTTCCAATCAGGGGTGACATGGATTTTCCAACAAGTATCTTAGGTGTGTCCTGCCTCTTTGTAGTGATGGCACTAAGGTCTGCCTTTCTTGGTGCGGTGAGCATCAGTTTCTCGAGAAAGCATGGCAGAAACTTTAGTAGTTAGTGGCTGATTTGCTGTATCCATCATCACCTTCTTTCTACTTTCTTCACGTCGCACTTCTGAGGCAACTTCACGCAGATTTGGTAGAGGTTTGATGGCTAAAATCTGCCCTCGGACTTCATCTAAATTCTTATTGAGACCTAGCAAAAACTTATAAATTCGCTTCTTCTCAACAATCTTCTTGTATTTTCCAACATCAATTTGACATTCCCATGCTGTTGTCTCATATATATCAAGTTGTTGTTAATATCTTGTCAGTCAACTAAAATATTGGGTGACGGTGAGATCCCCTTGACAAAAGTCATGGCTTATTCCTTCAATTTCGAAGGCTTCCTGTCATGACCCAAAATCCAGGACCGTGATCGGCAATATCCCCTAAGAAGCCACAAACTCCAAAAGGGAATAGTAAGCCTTACAATATACAAAATCCTTTGACATTTGAACATTCAAATAACTTACAGAAGATATTTCCATTCTCTTAATATATAAATTGAAATGCCCATCGGCCCATAATTCATCACATACTTACAATATGCAAAATTTACCAATTTACATACGAAAGAAACATTAAACCTCCCTGTACTCAAACCCGTGAAATGAGATATATGTGCTATAGTCGGAGCGTGACTAGAGTAAATGAAGTAAAATCGTTTACCACGACTCCTACCGTTAAAATGATGCCAACCTACAAAATCTGAAATATTAAGGGGCAAGCCTGACATTGGCTTAGTGAGAGGTAAAGAGCATTATAATGGGGGAAAGCATAATCGATGCAACAAATTAATCTTCATGCCATGTCAAGCTCAACACATATAATACATAATAGGAGATGACGAATAAACATGCACATCTAGGAGTTAACTATTTAGAACCAAAATTTACATATTCCATCCTCCTGGGGTGGACCGTACTCTCGCCGAAATAAACATGGATGGTGGACCGTACTCTTGCCAACAAAAGGTGGATTGTACTCTCACCCACATGCATACGTGGTGCATCAACGACTAACTCTTACTGTGATTAGCTACATAGGGTTCTAACAGTCACTCTATTTAATATACGTTTTATGCTATTGTTTAACAGTAATAAGTGTCACATGCAATATATAGTCCATATAAGTGTCAATGTTCACAGTTCACAATATCATGAGTCATAGTCTTTCCAAATGAAATCTTAAGGAAATGTAATCAACCACACATGTCAATATGCGCAAATTAGACAAGATGGACTCTACTTTCCCAAATGCAGAGAAGGAAGGAATTTATGTGTAGCATATAGAATGCCAATATAATGGAAGATATGAATGCAACAATTACCACCACAATACAATTTACCCACTCGCAATGTTATAGAAGTTGCAGGACTCCCTCAAGCGCCTCTCGATTGGGGCGCATCAAAATCACCTGTCAAAATTATCAATTTACATAAGAATTAAATAATTAAAAAATTAAATTCCCTAAGTATTTAACCGACCCAAGGTTGCCACTGCTAGCCAAAACCCAAGAAAAACAACAACTTGAACCAGCCACGCCGCCGTCGCCGGTCGCCTGTGACCACTATCGGCTGTCGGTATCCACCGTCAACCGGAGGTTTCTACGATCAGAACCTACTCTCAGAACTGCCAAGCCAAGGAGATTAATATATCCAAAAATGGGTTAAATCTAACGGTTGGATTTTCGTAGATCTAACTTTTAATTTTTGGCCAGATTTAAAAAGCACACTGCCAGTCACTGTCGGCCACCGCGACCGGCGTTTTCCGGTGATCCAAGGCCACTACTTGACTCCCTTAACCCCTCTAACCAACGTACTCAAAAACTAGCAAGGTCTAATGGCTAGATCTTTGTAGATCTAAGTTTAAAGTCTCGGCCAACCCCAATCCACACATATATACATACACCTCTCTTGAATCTATGTTAAATATAAAGCCAATAAAAATAAAAAGCTTACCTTGTTGTAGATCGGGGTTGATTTCACAGTGATGATTTCACAGTGATAATGTGGTCGGATTCAAGATCCAACGGTCAGATTTTGCAAGATCTGGTGATTTACAGAGCTTCTTAGAAGAGAGAGTGATTGAAACGGTGTAGAAGAAGAAGGGGGGGGGGGGGAGAAATGGGAGCCCTAGGGCTTTTATATGGCCACATGGGCCTGGCTAGCTCTTCTTGGGCCTTCTCAACATAAGGCCCAAAAATTAGGCCTTACACTTCTGCTGCATCTTCAGTGTCGGAGTATGTCTCATTGGCAGCTATCCAGATTTCTTGTGCCATCTCGTAGAGAATAAATTTTTCATTGACTTCATTGGTCATGGATTTGATAAGCCATGACATGACCAGATTGTTCTCTATCTTCCACACCTTGTACATTGGATCATCAGTCTTTGGTTTAGGGGTAACACTAGTGAGATAATCATCTTTTCTTGGGCCACAAATGAACATCATGATTGAATGAGACCACTATAGATAATTGTGGCCATTCAGTTTATGTCTGGTAATAAGAAGAGCAAAGGAATTGGATCCTCTTGTTGGGGTCAGAATTGAGGAAATTTGAGAGGAAGAGGAAACTTCAACAGTAGAAGCCATTGCAGATGAAAAACAATAGAGAAACATGATCCAAATGCTCAGTGGAATAGAAATGAAATCAGGTACATAATTGAGAAGAACAAACAAAAATATCATATGCAAATTTGGAATGAAATCAGTTGCAGATTTGGAATGAATAGATTGGTGTTAGGACTGCTCTGATACTATGTAGAATTTGATAGAAAATCAACATAACTTCATTCGAAATTTATAGAGCAATATATATGGTATAGATGTAACTGTTCCATAGGAGTCAGTTATGACTTATAGACTGCTAAATATTCTAGAAATAAAATTATAACAAACTGTACACTCAAATGGAATATTCTAAACTGAATAACTACATATTTTCTACAAGGGGATTTACGTCTTTTCCGTTGAACCATCATGGATCATTTAACTATGTTGCCAAATACTTGAAGGAATGGTGAGGAGTTGCTCTTTACTCTGTTATATATTTGCGCTTAGTTTAAAGCAATAGATCCATGGTGTTCTAAAAGAATTTATGCTCTATGTCTGAGTAACCTATTTGAGGGCTTTTGGAGATTTAGTACTTGGACATACCACAAGAAGATCGTGCCTTTTAAAAACTGGTTAAGAAATCATGCCCAAGCAGTGGAAAGGTTCATTACATATTTACCAAATACATACAAATCATGTGGAGGAACTGGGAAGGAACTTGGATTGCCATTTTCTTGTGTCCTTCAATCCTCCTACTGGTTTGCTTTGAGCAAATCCCCATTGAATTAGTAGTCCAGTTCACATGCAGATTCAGATTCCTAATCCTCCATTGTGGAGGATTTGGAATCCCCTAGGGGTTGGGTTGGGTATTGCTAGTCTCTTTTCCTTCTCAGCACTGATTATGTAGCAAACGACATCCCCCCCCCCCCCGGCCATCTTTTCTTTTCATTTTTTGTTTAACTAATATATTGTAATAGGTAATAGTATATGGATTCAATATGGACTACAATATTATTATATTTTATGAATTTTATTTTCTAATATATAATTTAAAGAATGTATATCAAATTAAATGTGATACAATGCAACAAAAACCAAGACTTGATCTCACTGGTGGGGTTGGAATATGGAATTTAACTCGCCAATGGTCTTTATCCATGATCTATCTTTTTGTGAGACTGTGATAATTGGTGCCATGGTTAAGAGTTTTCCATGGTCTTACAAATTCTTTTTCTAGTGGTCTTGATCTTGCATGTCCACCCTATTAAATGCATTTTGCACATCATTTTTAATGGGAACCAGTCCAACCTCATCATAGACAATCTCATTTCTAATTCTTTTTTTCTGGTATGGTTGCATATTCGTTATTACATTCTCAACACAGTTAATCTCACATTTTGCACTTGTTGGCATTGATATATACTATATTATTTAATGTCTTATACCATTTAACAATAATGCTCTACTAACAAGATTTAAATTTTATATTAAAATATATTACAATAATATTCTTAAAAGGGGAGAAACAACTAATCTTCAAAGAAAAATTAAGGGGTAGAAGGGAATGGAATGGAGAAGGACAGACAAACCAAATGTGGAAAGAAATGGCCAACGCCCTGAGAAGCACGGCAAAGGTAGTCCTTGGAGAGACAAATGGTAGAGCCCCTAACCTTAAGGAGTCTTGGTGGTGGAATGAAGAGGTACAATTGAAAATAAAAAATAAAAAAACTTGCTATAAGGCTGTATATCAATGCAAAAATGAAGAAAATCAAAAAAATTATAAGGAAGCAAAAAGGCAGCAAAAAGAGCTGTTAGTGAAGCAAGGTCAAAAGCATATGAGAATTTATATAAACGACTTGATACAAAAGATGGAGAAAGGGATATATATAAATTTGCTAAAGCAAGAGAAAGAAAAACACGGGATTTAAATCAAGTGAAATGCATAAAAGATGAAAATCAAAATGTATTAGTGAATGAGGGAGCGATTAAGGAGAGATGGAAGGAGTATTTCACAAAATTATTCAATGATGGTGGCGACACAAGAGTTAGGTTGGGACATCTTAGTAACTTCGAAGGGAACATGAGCTATACATTTTATCGACGCGTAAGTTCAAATGAAATAAGACAAGCATTAAAAAAAATGAAAAATCATAAGGCGGTGGGACCAGATAATATACCAATAGAAGCATGGAAATGCATGGGAGAAGAGGGCATCTCTTGGGTAACGCAATTATTTAACGCGATCCTTAAATCAAAAAAGATGCCAGATGAGTGGAGGAAGAGTACTTTGGTTCCTATATACAAGAACAAAGGAGATGTTCAAAATTGTGAAAATTACAGAGGAATTAAGCTAATGAGCCATACCATGAAACTCTGGGAGAAAGTAATAGAGCAGAGGCTCAGAAAAGAAACAAAGGTTTCGGAAAATCAGTTTGGTTTCATGCCTGGTAGGTCAACAATGGAAGCTATATACCTACTGAGGCGCCTAATTGGAAAGGTATCGGGATCATCAGAAGGACCTACATATGGTGTTTATAGATCTAGAAAAGGTCTATAATAGAGTTCCTAGAGAAGTATTATGGAGGGTTTTAGAGAAGAAATGAGTCAGAATAGCCTATATACAAGCCCTTAAGGACATGTATCACGGTGTAGAGACAAGGGTCAGAACATGCGGAGGAGATACTGAACCGTTTACAACTACAATAGGACTGCATCAAGGTTCTGCACTAAGTCCATACTTATTTGCTCTAGTCATGGATGAACTCACTAAAGATATTCAGACAGAGGTGCCATGGCGCATGCTATTTGCAGACGACATAGTGTTGGTGGATGAAACAAAAGAAGGAGTGAACACTAAGCTTGAGTTGTGGAGAAGTAATTTAGAATCTAAGGGATTTAAATTAAGTAGAAGGAAAATAGAATATATGGAATGTAAATTTAGTAAGAATGCAAGAGTGGATGATGTTATAATAAAATAGGAAGACCAAATCTTACAAAGAAAAGACCATTTTCGATATTTGGGATCAGTGATTAAAAAAGATGGAGAAATTCATGAGGATGTCGCACATAGAATTAAGGCAGATTGGCTAAAATGGAGAAATGCATCGGGGGTGTTATGTGATGGTAAAATCCCATTAAAACTGAAAGGAAAATTCTATAGGACAGCTATAAGACCAGTCTTGCCATATGGCTCAGAATGTTGGGCAGTCAAATACCAGCATGAGCAAAAGACGAGTGTAGCGGAGATGAGGATGTTAAGATGGATGTGCGGCTATACAAGGAAGGATAAGATTAGAAATGAAGTTATTCGTAATAAGGTAGGAGTAGTGTCAATCGAGGAGAAGATGAGAGAGACTAGACTAAGATGGTTTGGTCATGTGAGAAGGAGACCAATAGACGCTCCTGTGAGGAGAGTTGATGAAATGGAACAATTAGTCAAAAAAAGAGGTAGAGGCAGACCCAAGAAGATTTTGGGAGAGACATTAAAGTTTGATATGAAGTGTATGGATCTAAATGAAGATATAACAAAAGATAGAAATACATGGAAGTTTAGAATTCATGTAGCCGACCTCACATAGTGGGATAAAGACTTGATATGTTGTTGTTGTTGTAATATTCTTAAGTTAGCTATCTATATTATAATATTTGTTGTCACAATTAATATTAATAAATACATTACCTTATTCATTATTAATATATTTCATAAATCAATTTATCTATTAAAGTATTTAATAATGTATAGTGATGTTTATATAAAGACACACATATATATATTACATGTGAGTATATCTTGTATAAACGAACAAAATATTTATAATCCATCTAATTGTATGGTATAAATAATCCCAGCTCTTACCCCTTGATACTTCTAATCCCTCCCCCCAAAAAGCCAAATTCCCCAAACAAATGTACACCATATATTGTGCCCCTTTTTGTTATGTTGAAGTAATGAAGTTTTGCAGACAGTTTAGAAACAGCTCTTTGTTTGGCTGTAATTAATTTTCATTTTATTCAAGTGCTGAATGACACAGTAAATACAATCTGGACTTAATGCAGACTGAAAAGTTATGAATCTAATCAATATTATTTTGTTTTTGATACAATTTTTAGTTCATATCCAGAGGTAGATTTGTTATCTCAAAGAAATGCTAGTCCCTGACTAAAAAAGAAATTACCATTGTGTGTTTTATTAATTTATGTTTTCCCAACAGCATCTTGCTGCATCAAGGGGATATGAAGATGTAACTCTCTTCCTTGTTCAAGAAGGTGTAGACATTAATATTACAGGTAATCTTTGAATGTACTTGTCATTTTTGCTTGTGGCCTTGTAAGATTCATTCCACTTCAGCTACATCAGACTTAAGTAATTTGCATTTCTTCTTTCAACTTGATAGATAAGTTTGGAAACATTCCCTTGTTAGAAGCCCTCAAGAATGGACATGACAGAGTCGCTTCAGCACTTGTTAAACAAGGGGCTTCATTAAAGATTGATGATGCTGGAAGTTTCTTATGTGCTGTGGTTGCTAGGGGTGATTCAGATTTCCTCAAGAGGATATTATCCAATGGCATTGATCCAAACTGCGAAGATTATGATCAACGAACACCACTTCATGTAGCTGCCTCTCAAGGATTATATTTAATGGCAAAGTTACTTTTGGAAGCTGGGGCTAGTGTCTTATCAAAGGACAGGTATAATTAGTCATCCTCTTGCTACAATAAAACATTGGTAAGACCTACAGACTGGTTGTTTAAGTAGGAATCTTCTGATCTGTATTTGATCTAGTAAGGGGTATAGGTTTTTAGCAAAGTCAAAAAGAAATTCCTGGATTTTATTTGTTGGCTAAGCATTCACTTGCTACTCCAATTCCAACAAGAGAAAGAAAAGGATGACTTCTTGCGGTAACTAGTACCTATTTGTAAGGTGTAAATGAGCATTTGCAAGTGCACTGAGAGCCAATCATTTTAGGTTTATGACAGTGCATTTGATTTCAAGTCATATTTTATTCCTTAGATTCCAGTTAAATTTTTTATGCAAATTTTCCTAGTTTATAATGGGTATGAACAAATGTTGTTATATCTATCTTTTCAATTTTAGACATTTTTCTATATACTGAAGTCTTTTCTTTTGGTCTTGTATTTGTATGTTTGTCTTTCAAATGTTACCTATAATAACTGGTATTCTCATATTTCCCTTCTAAGGATAAAACTTTTTATATGTACTGTTTGCCATCAAGATAACAAAGATAGGAGAAGTCTGACTTCGAAGTTACCTTTGTTATGAAAATGTGGAGATGGATTAACAGATGCGCATAGATAAGAGAAGGCTGAGCTGATCATTATGGTGTCAAGTAATGAATTAATTTGGAAACTTAGATCTTCTGTAATTTGCAGATGGGGAAATACTCCACTTGCTGAAGCATGGATGTGTGGAAACAAGAATTTGATCAAGCTGTTAGAAGATGCAAAATCCACTCAACACTCTTCAGTTCACTGACTATTCTCAAGAAATCACCAGGTATTGCAGAAACCTGAACTTCTACTTCATTTTTGCTAACTGTACTTGAACTGGATGTTACATGGAATATCTATAGGCACTTGATTATGACCATCAAGGCTGGTTGATTAAGCTTCATACTGATTGTTCCCGAGAAAAGAGCTACATAAATTATAATTCATGGGCACCAACTATTAGTACTCAGTCTAGTCTTATTTTAGTTATTAGTTGTCTGGGTTCCCATGCTCTTACCAAAAGGGGAAAAAAACAAAAAAGAAAAAAAGGTAATGGCTTGCTCCACTTTGGGATCTGTTCTTCTTGCTGCCCTAAGGGTTGGGGCTGTGTAAAATTGAGATACTACTTTATCTGTGTGTAAGCTAGCCTTCAATTTGGCTTAAATCTGGAAGTCACTTGATAATATTCTTAGGGCTAGACAATCTTTTATTGAAGTCACTTAACAAAAGTTCCTTTTCAGGCCAGAGAATCTTCTGATGTGGTGCTTCTTGGATGGGACTAAAATTTTACAAAATATGACCCTACATGAATCAGGATAACGGAACAAAAATTTTACAAAATATAGATGTGTGTTATTTTTGCCGAGGTGGCATGCAGAACACTTCCATGTTTGCTAGCCAAATCTCCATAATCTCTTTTTGAGGACAAGTCTCCATATTCCCAAATACTAGCCTGTTGAGGTAGCATGTGAATTCCAATCTCTCCCTTTGGAAATCAATCATGTGAATTTCCAATCTCTCTTGATGCAACACTTGAAGGAACCCTTGACTTGGGTATATGGAGTAGAGCTGTCCCAAGTTCTGAAACCTAATTGCATTCTTTCATTATGTTCATACTGCATTTTTGAGTGGTGCTCATTGTGTCATATTTTGTGCTTATTTGCAATTAGTAGCTGGTGTAACCAAACCATTGAAGAACTTGTCAAAACAGCAGCAGGGCATCTGGAGTTCCCATGTGATTCTTGACCTTGATATGATTCATGATGGCCAGAAGCTACTTAATCTGCCAAACGCATTAGAATGCCTCCCTCTTCTAAGCTGTTCTCCTTTTGGCCTTGCACCTTCTTTGCGCTCAGTTTAAGATTGTAGAAAGTTGGTTCAGCATGTGTTCTGTAACTTCTGTTGCTGCATTTCAATCTCATGTAAGCATAGAACAATTTCATTGATGCTACACAAACTGAGCAGTTATGGCTATTATTTTCAGGGCCAAAATTTCAATTCTAGCTTTAGTCTTTTGTGAGACTTCAGTGACTTGTTCACCCAGCTCCGAACAGCTTATAACTAATTATAGTGAAGAGAAAACTGGTAATCTTTTTTAAATCAAATTGACACGGAATAGTTGCTTTTCATGAAATTCTGTATTCTCCAAAGCAATCCCAGCTCATGACTGGGCGTTACAGGATGGATAGGGTTGGGAAGAACATTCTACTTGGGGCCTCATATGGAATGGTTCTAAACTACCTGTTCAAGATGGAAAGTAGACGACACATTTTAACATTCTATATTAATTTTATGAGTGTTGTGATTGGTGGCTTTTTATTTTTTGAACAGAAAAGGAAACCCAGATGATCGAGGATACAATGTGCTACCTTCTAACCTGATAGGAGTCATCATGCTAGCTGTCTATAACATTTAGAGAAACCTTGGTACAAGCCATTTGAGACAATGTTGTCAACTTTCCTGCCCTTAAACTCATAGACCTTTTGTTGAACAATCACTCAAGAAATCAAAACACACCAAACTTAAACTTCAGATTTCAAATTCCAGCTGGAGGGACGATCTCATAGAGGTACCACCTAGGGCTTTTAAAAATAGGTTTGTTAAATCCTCATCTAAATATATTTGTCAAACAATATGATCACCATTCTTTTATGTTAAGAAGCTTTGTTTGTTTTTGTGTAATCCATGAAGTGTGTGTTGACGATGTTGATGTTTTGGAGTGAATATAGCCTACACTGTTCTTGAATGTTGTTAGATTTACATCTCAACCAGATGCACTCATTGCTAAATTCATAAACTGTGAATATTTTTCAATAATTTGAATATGTCACAGTAATTGTTTATTTAGTTGATGATCAACATTGGAGCAATATTACTTAATGAAACGTACTGTTGGTTTGGGACTCTGGTTTCTATGATTTTTGACTTTCATCCTCCATGTGTATACAATAATCATGTTTCAACTCTAGTTGATATTTTTCTCCCATTAACATGGATAGATTGTCTTGACATAACTTGATTCTATAACTGATTTTGTTAGAAACATGACTGAATTATAAAAATTTGAGTAAATTTCAATAATCAACCCTGAGGTTTGTCCTAATTTGCAAAGATTATCCCCTATGTTTTGAAAATGACAATGATAATAAATGATCATTTTACCCTTTGTTCTCTCTCTCTCTCTCACACACACACACACACATTCACAAACACACAATATAATTTTAATTACATTTTTTTTGAATATATAAAAATTAAAAATATAGTATACCTATATAAACTAAACATTTAACTATTTTTTTAAAAATAAAAAATAAAAACCATAGGTTTTCAACAGGCAGCCATTGGTGGAAGAAAACCCATTGCAGGCAAAGCCCATTGCCAATAATAGGGTTTGAGCAACAACCTCATTGCCCCCGCTAGCAATGGGTTCAGGGATGGCAAACTGTTTTGATTTAATTCCAACAGATGCATACTATTAAACAAAAATTCTAAAATGACTACTATCTAGCAGATCCATAGCACAAGTCTCAAATATTTATTAAAACCTTTCTAGCTCAACTTACGTAAAGTTGGAAGGGAAGAAATTTCAATTTGTATTTCTCCTGGTAGCAATGACTTAAAGACCAATGCCAATATTGTTCTTTTAGTAAATTATTTTCCAAAATAGACAGCTATTCACTACGAAACACTAAAATTATAAACTTATGAAATTTTTAATGGGCAGAATATACTTTTCCTTTCCAAGGGAGTTGGTTACACAAAATATTTCAAAATTTTGACATCCAATTCAGAAGATATAGATTTCAGAGTTAATTAATGCATCTGTCCCTTTTAGGCAACAGCAGTACACACATGTATGTAATATTTATACATATTTTTATTTAAAATGCTATTTATTTTTTTCTTCGGTCTTCTGTAGTTCACCCCTCAGCAAAAAATGTTAGAATAAGGTAAAAATATGCAACTCTAGTCTTTTTTGATTTCTCCATTAAGTAGATCAACCAAGCTTGATAAAGAAAAGTGAGATTTATAGAATTCTAGAAAAGTTGTGGGAATTTGTACTAGAAAGTTTGAGCAAGATTCATATACCTAACTTGGACCAGAGGGATTCATTTTTCTTTGGCAAAGAGTAGGCCAGATTGTGTGCTCCTTCTAGTGTGGGGGGACAAGGTTGGAGTATGATAATGGGAAGAGAAGAATGAATGGAGGGTGTGAAGGTATCGAGGGGAAATGATGACTTATGGTTTTTTTTGTCATTTAAAAATATATGGAAAGAAAATTTAATTCATTTGGAATGAAAAAGAAAGGCAAAAATTTTCAAATTCATTTTCCAGCAAATTTAGGAACTTTGACCTATATTTTCCCTCAGATTAATATTTATCAAAGATAATCTTTTCCTTTTTTTTTTATTCCAAATGATAAATGGAAGAAAGACATCTTGCTTTCCTTACTAATCCCTTCTCCATTTATCTCCTCTTGTTTAGGCCTAAATTTGGGCTTAATCTGGATTATTGCAAGTTATTGTTAATTTGATTACTATGTTTGATAATGTGCAACTTAACTAAGCAAAGTAATAAAGGCCACCATTATATTGTTGTTAACATAGAATTTGTACAACAATAAAATTATTATTTCGTGATTATGCTATTTACTTAAATTATTTTGTAATGAAATATATAATATTTGTTAAATAGAGCAAAAAGGGCTCATGCTCTAGGGATGCCCTCTTAAAAATGGAGCAATAATGACAACTAATAAAGTGTAGTTAATATAGAATTAAATTGTCAATGTAATCAAAATTTTGTCTAGAATAAGTTAATGTATCATAGATGCTGTAATCTTATATAAAAATAAAATTTTCTATGAAACAGAAACTTTAGAATAAAATATCTCTTTAGATATTATTGAATTTTGTTAAAATTACAACTTTCTTAATAATATTTTCAACCATTTGGCTGTAATAAGGGGGTCCTTAAGGCTTGGGAGTTAACATTAAAGAATTTTTAACTTTAATAGAGGATGAGAGTTCAGAATTTAACATTAGAGATTGATGTGTATCTTTTTTTATTGTGTCGTTAAGGTTTCAAAATGTTAATGAATCAAAATGTTGTGGCTTTTGAATTCAGAAGTTGGTTGCATTAAATATGTTGCTTTGAGTATTTATAGGAATTCTCCTTAGATGCTTATTGGACCATTATTGTATAAGATTTAACTATTATATGGCTTATTAATGCAAAAATCATTTTTTTTTGCCAATTAATATTTTAAGGAGCAATTTTTTTTTGTTTAGATTATACAAAAGATGCACGAATACTAAACTCAAGATTTGGTAGGACACTTTAGAATCTAAAGGTTTTAAGTTAAGTAGAGTGGAAAATGATTATATGGAATGTAAGTTTAGCAAAAATGAAGTCTGGATGATGTTATATTAAAACTGGGAGATCAAGTCATGCCAAGAAAAGATCAATTCAGATATCTTGGATCAATCAACCAAAAAGATGGGGAGATTAATGAAGATATTACACAGAGAATTAAGGCAGGGTGGTTAAAAAGGAAAACTGCCTATGGTGACTCTCTCATGTTTTATAACAACTCTATTGTGTATTATACCAACTCTATCATTTAACCTAATTGTGACAGATTTTGCTATACCCAATTGTCACGACCCTAGGGGCAGTACTGTAATTGGGGTAGAATTGTGTGAGCCGTTGGGGTTTAACTAAAAGGGTTAGGCGGGATTCTATTGTATAACAGATAACTATTGGGTTGTTAAGTAGTTAGAAGGAGGGAACAACTGTTGAATTGGCTAGAGGTTCTCTATATAGGGACCTACGACAATATGGAAAGGATCATCGAATGAATGAAACGATCATCTCGTTCCTCCCTCTTGTTCTCTCTCTCGTTCTTGCATTCTGTAATTACTGAATTGCTAGCCCTAATTCAAGGGCTTGACACCAATTTTGTTAAAGCATCTTCGTTTTGCTCCACTACTGTGAGTTCTCTTGGCCAGCAACTAGATTTGGTGATATCTTGAACGACCATAGATCTGAAACGTTCTAGTTTTCTCTTGTGGTTGTGTTTATAAAGACTAATTGACATAGGAACGTTAGAACTAGTGCCAATCTTGGTGAGGCTAGAAGCCCCATTGTGACGTTTGGCCAAAACACCACCTTGAGAGGCCACCTCGAGGATACAAATCACTCACTCTAGGATTCCTTAACTAGAGAAGAGAAAAAAGGGAACACCTTGTAATTTTTAATATTCTCAAGGCTTCTGTTGCATCTAACCTTGGGGGGGGTAGATAGAGCTCGCAAAAGACACAATAGTTCTAATTTTCCAATGTGGGACAAAAGAACACTTAAAATATAATGCTTAGAGAAAGAATTTATCTCTAGCCTTCTAATGTGGGACAACCGATGCCATCACTGATTCCCACCGCCAAACTTGTGAAATATCATTGGAGAGAACTAGAAAATCATGGAGTGTTTTCACTGTCAAATCATGCAGGAACAGAGCATGGTGCTAAAGAGAAGTGTGTTTCATTGAATTGCTTTTGGTAATGGTCTAACTATGAACTCAACTACTAGTCTTTTAATGCCTTTTTGTGGAAACAAAATGTAATTCTGGGAATAGGATATATGATTGAGGGTCTCTAACTGGAAGTGAAGAAATTCTTATTATGAGTAAAGTTCAAATGATGCAAACCCTCTCCTCCTCAAGTCTCCCTTCTCTGTCAGAGTATTCGTGTGTATCTACATATATATCATTTGCAATATAGCTGTGAATATATAATTTATTATAAAGATGTTGCCTCCAATTTCAATGCTTCATTGTCTTTTTTGGGGGTAAGTTTTCTGTTCCATGGTTCTATCCTAGGTTTTTGATAGTTCTTCAGAAGGGTGATTTATTGCTTTACTCTGATTAATGATTATAGTTTCATGGATTGTTAAAGGGAAAGGAGCAGTTGTTGGTTGGGCTCTGTAGTTGTTCAGTTGAGGCAATTAGTTAGGGCCTGTTTTATTTTGTTGCAATTTTTATGCTTTTCCACAAGTAATGTAGTTTTAGATTTGAATTTTCTGTCGAGCAACTGCCTTAGAGCAAATATATGAAACCTAGGAATCTCTAATTCCTTCCAATCAACCCCAAGAAATTGGTGGATCCAAGAGGAAAATATAATTTGGTGGATCGCATTATTGTAGCAATGACTACACTTTGCCAATAAAGATTTCTACAAGAAAATGGAAAAGTTAAATGTAGTTGAAGCCGTGTGGGCTAGATGTCCTGGGTTTGCTTCATGGAAGGCCGGATGTTTGCATTTCTCTTGTGGTTTTGGGATATGCATACACAAAAAGCTAGCATATTGTTTCATTTCCGTTGTAAGTGGTCATTTGCATGAAGTGAATGCTTCCATTTATAAATACAATGAGTGAGCAGTAAGCATCCTTGATTTTTCAGAAAAGGGGAAGCCCGTGAGATGCTCATTCCTCTAGTTTCATTAGCTAACTTTTTAAAAAGCCTGTCTTCCTTGGAATGACCTTTTTTTCTGAATATGAATGTTTTGCATGGGACCCTGTTTGATGTTTTATCTTCTTTTTTGTTAGCATGAGAATCCCAAGCAACGGATTTAAATTTACATGGAAGTTAACATAAGAAAACGCATTGTATGAATAGTAAGAAGACAGCTAGTCGTTTCTCTTAACTCTCTAGTACCGACAAAGGTTTTTTTGTCTTTTTCCTGTTCAAACCCAAGTCCTCCACTTCCAAATACAGTTATGAGCAGTAAACCCATTAAAATAATCCGAAAAGGGACCTAGCACAAAAAAACAGAAAATCATCAGGCAGAGGGAGCCCTACGAGGTACTCCTTTCCTACCCCTTTTCCTTCCTGGTAATGGACTTCGGACAGCCAGAAATGGAGGTTCTGTGCCATTTTCCTTCCTTGAAAATGCTTGGACCTGAAAATTTTGATACAGAACTGAACAAGTTGATAAATGTTTCAGGGAAAGAGAATGTTAATTGATTCAGAGCATGGTTTTCTTTTTACCTTGCAAGCAATAGAGCAATATTTGTTTACATCTGGGTGGAGTAATTTTCTTTTACATACGTCACATGTCCCTTGTTCATTTGTCTGTGAGCTAGAGCGGGAAAGTGGGTTCAGAGCTACCACCAGCTGCCTGTTACTCTTGTATGGCTAAAATTGAGAAATCAGTGTAACTTAGTGAAACCATGATGATAATAAAACAAAAAGAGAATGAACAAACCATTTGCTATCAATTGTAATAACAGGAAAGCATATCTACATGTCTCTTCATGGATGCTAATGAAGTGAGTTTATACTTAAGTTCAGCTTGTTGGACTGAATGTTGATTGAATTAGCTTATGGTTCCTTAAAGTTTTTGCACAATTGCATGGAACAACTAAAGGTTCTGAAAGAGGTAGGTGTCCTAACTATTTTCAAATTTTATAATAAAAAGACCCTTTGCTTTCATCGCACCCTATTAGTTTGCCAAGACAGCAATTCTCTCTCATTTTTTCGAGATCAGCCTCTTTTTTTGCTTCCAGGTCTAGTCTGTCTCTTCTTGGACTCATCATGCCATTGTGCCTCAATAGCTGAAAACAACTTATTAAGATTTTCCTTGAAACTTTAACAAGAAATTGCCAGGTCTTCAACCCTTTCCACTTCTAGAAATCCACATCACAACTCCCTTCTGTAAAAAGTCCTCCTGTCAAGCCAAGCTCTATTTGAAGAGTCCCCCAAAGGAACAATCGCAACTATATGAGCGTATGGGTGTCTAAAGCCATCTTCAGCCTAGCATGCGCACTGACACCTATGCCCCAATAATACTCCCTCAACAGTTGTACTTAACTACGTCATGTGAAAATGCCATTAATGAAATAATTTCATGGCACCCAAAGCTACCCCAATATCTTGAGAACCACACTCATTTGATGACAATCAACCCTACTCCATTAAAACACTCACTATCCAGCCCCTAATAGAACGCAACTATTTGACAACAAAAAGTACAGAGCGAGCCCCCCTTTAGTTAAATACACTGCAGTGGCATTTACAGACTTCTCACTATTCTTTTGAATGCTCCCATTAGCCAACTCTTTCAAGGATAGAAAATATTCAATTGAACAACCCCTAACCTCCATAGCAGCTTTGAATCAATTACATATTCATCCATCTTGTGCCTATTGTGAGACTGCCCCATGCCAACATCTTTTTGTTGAGGCTGCACACAGCCATGGTTCTCTAGATCCATGTTGTGCTGTCCCAAATAACATTATCACCAAACAACATATGTACAATGAGTCTAGATTATAAATGCCAAGCTGTATACTGTGAGACTCATATCTTATACATTTAATTAGATTTAATAATTTGAAAAATCTACAGGATGTTGATGCGTACGTCACAATATTATTCTATAACAAACTCCAAACATTCAAACTATTAATATCTTGAGAATGCTGATATATGAGTCCATATATTTAAACCATGCTCTTGGTGTTTGTTTTAATCCATAGAGTGAACGATACAGCTTACATACTTTGCTAACCTTTTCTCCTTTCTCAAAACTTGGTGGAATCTTCATATAAATTTCTTCTTCTAATTCAACATTGAGAAAATCATTCTTGATCTCTAGCTGAAATAGTTCCCAATCCAAATTAATAGCAAGAGATAGTAATACCCTTATGGAATTTATCTTTGCCACAGGAGCAAATGTGTAGAAAATAGGAGAAGTACAGTGAAAAAATCTCTGTATACACTTGACCATGTGCATGGGATTACATTCCCTATTAACAGGGAAGAGGACTAAAACTTTAGGAAACCATAGATTTAGGAAACTACAAACAAATGGAAACATAATCTATACCCTGTACAAGGAAACAAAATATACACAAAATTGTTCTAGAAACTCTCTAAAAGATACAGATTTCTTTCCAAACAAACTGGTGACTAATTTAGAAAACTTGGTAGGTGTATCTGTGACTTATTCAACACTCCCCCTTAAGCTGGTGAATGAATATCGATCATTCTTAGCTTGATCTCTAGCTGAAATAGTTCCCAATCCAAATTAATAGCAAGAGACAGTAATACCCTTATGGAATTTAGCTTTGCCATAGGAGCAAATGTGTAGAAAATAGGAGAAGAATAGTGGAAAAATCTTTGTATACACTTGACCATGTGCATGGGATTACATTCCCTATTAACAGGGAAGAGGACTAAACTTTAGGAAACCATAGATTTAGGAAACTACAAACAAATGGAAACATAATCTATATGCTGTACAAGGAAACAAAATATACACAAAACTGTTCTAGAAACTCTCTAAAGGATACGGATTTCTTTCCAAACAAATTGGTGACTAATTTAAAAAACTTGGTAGGTGTATTCATGACTTATTCAACACTCCCCCTTAAGCTGGTGAATGAATATCGATCATTCTTAGCTTGCTTACAAGTTCTGCAAACCGCCTGAGAGATAAACCTTTGGTGAGCAAATCAACTAGCTGATTTTTTGAGGGAACAAAAGACAATCAAATCTCTCTAGCATTTAGCTTTTCTTTGATGAAATGGCGATCAATCTCAACATGCTTAGTGCGGTCATGTTGCACCGAATTGTGTACAATGTTGATTGCTGATTGATTGTCACACATTAACTCCATAGGACAATGACTAAGTATTTTCAAATCACTAAGCACAATTTTCAGCCAAAGTAAATCACACAATCCAAGGGCCATTGCCCTAAACTTTACTTCAGCACTAGACCTGGCCACAACCCCTTGTTTTTTGCTTCTCCATGACACTAAATTTTCCCCTAAAAACACACAGTAGCCAGTAGTGGACCTCCTATCAACAAGTGAACCACCATAGTTAGCATCAGTGTATCCCCTGACTTCCAACTTTTTCCCCAACTTAAACAATAAACCTTTGCCAGGGTGTTGACTTCAGATAGCACAAAATCCTCTGTACAGCTTGCATATGCTCTTCAGTGGGACTATGCATGAACTGACTCACTAGGCTAACAACAAAAGTTATGTCAAGCTTGGTGCGAGATAAGTAAATCAACCTTCTGACTAGCCTTCGATATCTCCCCCTATCACTGTCACTTGGTCCTAATTTTAGGTTAGGATCCAAGGGAGTATTTGTTGTCCTGCCACCTAGCAATCTGATTTCCTCCAATAAGTTCATGGTATATTTCCTTTGGGAAAGAAATATACCCTCCTTTGAGTATGCAACCTCTATTCTCAGGCCAAATTTCCCTTTAACAATTTTTTCTCATCCTTATCATTGCCAGTAACAATTATGTCATCAACATAAACAAGTAGGGTTGTTAGAGTACCTTTCTTTGAATGGTTTATGAATAAGGTGTGATCCCCTCTACTTTATCGATACCCTATTGCCTTTATAGCCCTTGAGAATCGATCAAACCAAGCTCTTGGGGATTGCTTTAATCCATACAAAGCTTTCTTTAATCTGCAAACATAACCTGCAACTTCATTAGGAAAACCAGGTGGGGGGGTCCGTAAATACCTCTTCCTCCAAGTCACCATATAGGAAGGCATTTTTCACATCTAGATGCATCACCTCCCAGCCATAACAGCTAGCCAAAGATAGGAGAACCCTCACTGTAGTCATTTTTGCCCCAAGTGCAAATGTCTCCAAATAATCTATGCCATACGTTTGAGTATATCCCTTAGCCACTAATCGGGCTTTGTATCTCTCCAATGTACCATCAACATTGAATTTCACATTAACCACCCATTGCACCCTACTAGTTGAACCCCCTTTGGTCTAGGCACCATTTCCCAAGTATTATTCTTTCTAAGGTCCTCATTTCTTCCTGTATAGCTTGTACGCAATGTTGATTCTGTAATGCCTCTTCTACAGTCGTTGGAATAGCAATGGAATCAAGGGAGGACATAAAACTTTTGTGTTCCAGGGATAATTTGTGATAAGAAACAAATTTAGCTATAGGGTGCTATGTATAACTCCTCACACCTTTTCTAATAGTAATAGGCAAATCTAAGTCTGAGTTTTTAGGGTTAGAACAATTTGTAGGGTTAGGCAAATCAAAATGTTCAGTGAGTTCCAAACCTAGCCTGAGGGGTAGATGATGGATCCTGCTTAGCACCTGGGTTAGGCTGCTCCTTCCTTTTATACACATATGGTGAGCCTTTGAACTGCACAGGAGATATCATTGGTTGAACAGAGATTGGAGGATCAGAAGACGGTTTCAAGTCTCCTGAACCTGCTATCTTAGGATTAGAATTGTAGAAAAATTGAAATGAATAATTCTATTCTCTAATGTCTTTGAATATACACGGGAGGTCCTTTTATAGAGGAGACATGAAACTTACATTAGGAAGCCTACCTTCTACAAGAATTACAACATAGGAAAGAAAACATATTTATAATCTTAGGAAAGTTTCCTAAGTCTGGAATAGGAAAGATCCTATGCCAGATTAGGAAGCTACTAAAATCTGCATATCTCCATATCTCCATACACATATCACCATATCATATAAAGCTACATATCTCCATACACATATCTCCATATCATATATGCATCACACACATATCTATCATATACGGATCACACACATCTTCGGTCACCAACACTCCCCCTTAAGTTGGTGAATGAATGTTTGTCATTCCTAGCTTACCAATTAAATCCTCAAACCTTTTTATAGCCAACCCTTTATTGAGAACATCTGCCACCTCATTTTCTGAGGGCATATAGGGAATCTGGAGGAGGCCTGAATCCATCTATTCCTTAATGAAATGTCGGTCTATTTCTATATGTTTCGTCCTGCCATGTTGAATAAGATTATGAGCAATACTAATAGCTGACTGATTATCACAAAAATAGTCAATAGGACCTTGTAATGTGATCTTCAAATCCTCTAAGATGATCTGCAGCCATAATAACTCACACAAACCAAGGGCCATAGCCCTAAATTTTGCCTCTGCACTTGATCTTACTACAATGCCTTGCTTCTTACTTCTCCAAGACACTAGATTTCCCCTTAAAAACATACAATATCCAGTAGTAGATCTCCTATCAATGAGAGATCATCCATAATTTGCATCACTAAAACCCTGGATACATAAATCAGTAGCCCCTTGTTTAAACAGAGTGCCCTTGCCTAGTGTAGCCTTGAGGTAATTTAGGATCCTCCTTACAACATGCATATGTTCCTTGGTTGGTCTATGCATGAATTGGCACACTAGGATGACAGTAAAGGCTATACCAGGCCTAGTGTGGGAGAGGCATATTAGTCTACCCACTAATCTTTGGAACCTTCCCTTATCAATGACCTTACCATTAGGATTCTCCTGCAATTTGATATTAGGCTCTACTGGTGTGCCAGCTCCTTTTCCTCCTAGCATACCTGTTTCAGGTAGTAAATCAAGGACATATTTACGTTGAGATAGGAAAATTCTAGCTTTAGAGTATGCTACTTCAATCCCCAAAAAGCATTTTAGGACTTCGAGATCTTTAATTTCAAATTCCTTGGCTAAACTTGCCTTGAGAAATTTTTGTTCTTCTTCATTATTGCTTGTAACCACAATGTCATCAACATACACCAGCAAGGTAGTTACCTTTTCTCCCAAGTGTTTGATGAAGAGGGTATGGTCTCCTCAACTTTGATGATACCCCATGGACTTCATGGCCTTAGAAAACTTGCCAAACTAGGCTCTTAGGGATTGCTTGAGCCTATAGAATGCCTTCTTAAGTTTGCACACTTTCCTTGCACCTTCTTCATGAAACCCCGGAGGTAACTCCATGAACACCTCTTCCTCTAAGTCTCCATGTAAGAATGCATTTTTTACATTCAGTTGTTACAGTTTCCACCCAAAATTGGCTACAAGAGATATAAGAACCCTTACAATGGTCATCTTTGCCACGGGGGAAAAAGTCCTAAGATAATCAATGCCATAGGACTATGTATAACCCTTGGCCACCAACCTGGCTTTATACCTTTCTAGAGTGCTATTAGCCTTATATTTTAAATTGAATATCCACCTGCAACCCACTAGTTTAACCTCCTTGGGTCTAGACACCAACTCCCACGTTTGATTTTTATTTAGCACCCTCATCTCCTCCAACATAGCTTCCTTCCAGTTCTGATCTTTTATAGCCTCCTCTATTGATTTTGGAATAACAATAGCATTCAAGGACATTAGGAAGCTCTTATGGTTTGGGGAAAGGCGATGATAGGATAGATAATTGGCCAAGGGATGTTTTGTACAGTTTTTGTTGAAAACTGTAAAGAGCAAAGAGAATAATGGCGTGGATTGGGAAAACCCGGAAGAAGCTGTACTTTCGTCTACTTTTATTGAATACTCCATAAGGAGTTGAAATAGACTAGAGTTCCTAAAATCTAGGAAATTTAAAATACAAACAAACTTATTTAAAATACAAATACAACAACATATCTAAGATATAACAAATCTCCTAAATTTTAGAGATAGATAAGATCCTATCTCCTTCTAGAATTTAGAGAAGCTAAAGCTTTATCTTAAATCATAAACATTATCTTGACCATAATATCACCATATTTCAACACTCCCCCTCAAGTTGGGGAATGGATATCTACCATTACAAGCTTGCATATTAGATCCTCAAACCTCTTGATTGTCAGATCTTTTGTGAATGCATCAGCTACCTGTTCATCAGATGAAACATGAGGAATATGGATTAGTCCTGCATCCAATTTTTCTTTGATAAAGTGTCAATCTATCTCAATATGTTTTGTCCTCTCATGTTGAATAGGATTGTGTGTAATACTTATAGCAGATTTGTTGTCACAAGATAACTCAATTGCTCCCTTAGCTTTTATCTTCAAATCTTCTAGGATAATCTTGAGCCATAGCAACTCACATATTCCGAGGGCCATAGCCCTAAATTTTGATTTTGCACTTAATCTAGCCACGATACCCTGTTTCTTACTCCTCCAAGACACTAGATTCCCACCTAAGAATATACAATATCCTGTGGTGGATCTTCTATCAGTGATAGATCCTGCATAATCCGCATCAGTAAAGCCTTTAACATCTAATTCCCATTTCAATGCCCAAGAAATATCTAAGGATACCAAGATCCTTGATTTCAAACTCTTGGGCTAGATTCCTTTTTAACAGCATTTGTTCCTCCTCATCATCTCCTGTCACAATTATGTCATCTACATATACTAGCAAGGCTGTAATTTTTCCTTCCCTTGAGTGCTTCATGAAGAGTGTATGATCACCTCGACTTTGACTGTATCCCATAGTCTTCATGGCTTTAGAGAACCTTCCAAACCATGCTCTTGGGGATTGTTTGAGCCCATAGAGGGCTTTCTTGAGCCTGCATACTTTTCCTTTTTCTTCTTCTTGAAATCTCGGAGGCAACACCATGAACACTTCCTCTTCTAAGTCTCCATGCAGAAAGGCATTCTGAACATCAAGCTGTTGCAATTTCCATCCAAAACATGATGCCAAAGAAATTAAAATTCTCACTGTTGTCATCTTAGCTACTGGATCAAATGTTTCAAAATAGTTTATGCCATAGGATTGGGTATATCCTTTGGCTATTAACCTGGCCTTGTACCTGTCCAATGTTCCATCAGCCTTGTATTTTACATTAAATACCCATTTGCAGCCTTCCGACAAAACCCCTCTTGGTCGTGACACAATTTCCCAAGTCTGATTTTTATTTAAGGCTCTCATCTCTTCCATCATGGCTTGCTTCCAATTCTGATCTCTTAAGGCCTCTTCTATTGAGTTAGGAATGACAATTGAATCCAAAGATGCTAGAAACCCTTTGTGTTTTTGAGACAGTCGATGGCAAGACAAGAAATTAGTTAAGGGATGCTGGGTACAGCTTCTGACACCCTTCCTAATAGCAATAGGAAGATCTAAATCATCATAAATTGGGTTAGAAGGATTAGAACAGTCTGAAACAGAAAGCTGGGAGTCATTTTTTAGGATAGAAGATTGTATAAATTCCTTACCTTGACTAGGATCAGATGATGGTGCTTGCTATGGATCCAGAATAGGCTGTCTTCTTCTGAAAACATAGGGAGATTCCTTGAAACGGCTTGGAGGATGCTGGTTGGCCTGCAAGTTATGAGCCTCAAGAATAATCTGCTCACTACTACTGTTTGGAGGAGATGAGGGAGACCTAGATTTGGCTGGAGGACAAGAAGAGAGTTGAGAGTAAGGAAACTGTGATTGAGGGATGTTAGGCAGTTGAAAAATATCCCCAACCGTCGCCTGGTCACTATCCAAATACTCCCTCTGGCGGCCAGTCTGAGGTGAGGAAAAAAAGGGTTGGGATTCAACAAATGTAACATCCTTGGAGATATAAAATTTCTTTGTCATTGGATGATAGCATTTGTATCCCTTTTGGGTAGGAGAACAGCCTAGGAAAACACACTTTAGGGCCCTAGGATCAAGTTTATCTCTATTTTGCTTGGGAATATGGACAAAAGAAACACACCCAAAGACCTTTAGTGGAAGAGGAGAATGCAAATTTAGATCAGGGTAATGGGTAGATAGAAGTTGAAATGGAGTTTGATGCTTTAGGATTTTTGAGGGTACCTGGTTTGTCAAGTAGGCTCCTGTAAGAGTGGCTTCCCCCTAGAAATTCTTGGGCACATTATGATGATGTAGGAGGCTTCTAGCAACATTAAGAAGGTGTCTCATCTTCCTTTCTGTCACTCCATTTTGTTGTGGAGTGTGGACACAAGAAGACTCATGAACTATCCCTTCTTGTTGAAAGAATTGGTGCAAATGATTATTAACATAATCCTTTGCATTATCAGTTTGGAATTTCTGAATTGAGCAATTGAATTGAGTGGAAATTAGCTTACAGAAAAATGGCAAAATGGTGCTAACTGCAGCCTTATCTTTTAATAAGAAAACCCAAGTCATCCGAGTACAATCATCAATAAATGAAATAAACCATCGAGCTCCCGAACAATTTGGTATTTAAGAGGGTCCCCAAAGATCTGAATGAATCAAAAAGAAAGGTTTAGATGACCTCTTATTACTAGGTGGATAGGACACTCGGTGATGCTTGGAAATAACACATACATCACACTGAAATTCACTAAGGTCTAGGGACTGAAACAAGGAAGGAAACATTGTTTTGAGAAGAGCAAGCGGAGGATGGCCAAGCCTATAATGCTGCAGCCAAACATGTGTAGTGGGATTAGATGTAAACTGAGAGAATCTAGTAGTCTTAAGAAATTGATTTCTAGCCCAAGTATAACCTCCCCTTTTTTCCAAAAAATACAACCCATGCTGTTCCCTAGCTGCACTAATCATCTTCCCAGTCTTCAGGGTCTGAAATTCACACACATTAGCAGAGAAATTGGCATGGCAGTTTAGATCATTAGTAAACCTATGGATAGACACAAGATTGGTGGATAGATTTGGCACATGCAGGACCTTTTGAAGGGTAATATTTGGGCTGAGGATGACTGTTCCTCGACCTTTAATGGAAATTGAAGTCCCATTGGCAATGGTAATCTGTTTAGAGGTTACAATAGGCTCATAAGTGTCAAAAACCAATGGATCAGGGGTCATATGGTCAGTGGCTCCTGAATCTAGGATCTAAATGTCATTCTTATCAGTTTTAGAGGCATTAAGAGAGACTGAATGTAAACATTTACCTTGTTGGACGAAAGCATAGTTTCCATCGTTGATAGTCTCAAGGAAAGCCTTACGCTTGTTAATTTCCTCACCATCAAGTTGAGCAAGATCAGTACCTGGGGTTGATTCTATCTTACTCGCTGTTCGTCCTTCCTTGTGCTCTTTGGGAGATATGTAGGCCTGTTTTTGTGTTGCCATATTTTTAAAACCTCCCATCTTCTTTAACACAACCTCCTTCCCATGAAGTTTGAAGCAATGGTCTCGGGTATGCCTAGGCTTGTTGCAGAAACTGCACCACAGTCCTTCACGATTCTTTGTCTCGATTTTTCCCATTCTGAACCGTGCCCCATCTTTTTTTGCTGTAACAATGGCCGATCCTTCTGTTCCATTGTCACTCAGCATGACTCCCCTTCTGTTTTCTTCACTCCTCAGCATAGCAAAAACTTTATTTAGGGATGGTAGTTTTTCCCTACCAAAGATCTGAATCCTCACTTGATCAAACTCAGCATTCAATCCAACTAGGAATTCCATAATCCTATCTCTTTCAATAATCCGACTAAGAGTGGTAGCATCATCACTGCATATCATCTTGATTTCTTGATATTGATCTAGCTCCAACCAAAGCCCATTCATCTTGTTAAAATACTCAGTAACAGTTAGAGATGCTTGTCGAGTACTATTAATCTTTGTTTTGATATCAAAGATAACTGAAGCATCCTGTACCTTGGAATAGGTCTGCCTAATGGTGTCCCAAATAGCCTTGGCAGAATCTAAGAACATATAGTTTTTACTAACCTCAGGTTGCATGGCATTCCACAGCCATGACATGATAAGGGAGTCCTCGATATCCCATGCCGGAAAAGCTGGATTAGTAGTCTTTGGGGGTGAAGCAGTGAGATGTCCTAGCTTCCCTCGTCCTTTCAGGAAGGTTCGAACAAGCTGCGCCTATTAGAGGTAATTTTTACCATCCAATTTGTAGGAAACATGCATTCCAGGCAGTTCTCCATTGCTGGATGCAGAGAAGGTTCCTACACTTCCATTTGTACTGATAATCAAATCCGGTTTTGACTCACCAGTAGCTAGGCCGGGATTAAGCTCCGAGATTTCTGACATCCTTAGTAATGAAGGAACCAAGAGAAGGCAATAAATGCCTAGGGGAGGAAATGAAGAATGAGAGACAAGGGTGCAATGAAGGCAGGATCAGGATTTAAGAGCAAAATGAAAGCTCTGATACCATGTTGAAAATTGTAAAGAGCAAAGAGAATAATGGCGTGGATTGGGAAAACTCGGAAGAAGCTGTACTTCCGTTTACTTTTATTGAATACTCCATAAGGAGTTTAAATAGACTAGAGTTCCTAAAATCTAGAAAATTTAAAATACAAACAAACCTATTTAAAATACAAATATAACAACATATCTAAGATATAACAAATCTCCTAAATTTTAGAGATAGATAAGATCCTATCTCCTCCTAGAATTTAGAGAAGCTGAAGCTTTATCTTAAATCATAAACATTATCTTGACCATAATATCACCATATTTCAATAGTTTCTAACCCCTTTCCGAACAGTAATGGAAGGTCCAAATCAGATGGTTCAGGATGAGGTAGAACTGAAACTGATGGGATAGAACCTGGTTGTTGGCTGAATTCCATACCTTGGTCAAGGTCTGATGTTGATGTAGGCTGAGGATCTTCAATGGGCTGTCTTCTTTTGAATACATAAGGAGAGTCCTTAAACCTAATGGGATTGGGATGTTGATGCACTGCTTGTTCATTGCAGTTAACATGTTGAGGGGAGGAAGTTTGCTGGAAAGAGGAATAAGGAACACAAGTGGGAGACTGATTAATACCATGAGCTTTGCTAGAGATTAGTGTTACGGGTCCTAGGCTTGGGAAGGAATTAGAGGCTTGATCATCATACCCTACAGTCTCCCCTTGAAGAGTAAATTGAGTAGAACCAAAAAATGACTGAGATTCCACAAAGGTGACATCTTTGGAGACATAGAATTTCTGAGAGGTAGGGTTGTAACATTTGTAGCCCTTTTGGGTAGGAGAATACCCAAGAAAGACACACCTAAGAGCTCTAGGATTAAGTTTGTCCCGATTGGTTTTAGGAATGTAAACAAAACATACACACCTAAACACTCTAAGGGGAAGAGGAGAATGTAAACTCAGATCTGGAAAAAATGATGCCAAACAGTGAAAGGGACTTTGGTTGTTTAGGACCTTAGATGGAACCCAGTTAATAACATAAGATGTTGTTAGGACAGCTTCCCCCTAAAACTTTTTAGGAACATGGTGATTATGGAGAAGAGATCTTGTCACATTGAGGAGATGTCTCATCTTCCATTTAGCTACTCTATTTTGTTGTGGAGTATCTATGCAGGAAGATTCATGAACTATCCCCTCTTGTTGGAAAAACTGATGCAAGTGATTGTTGAAATAATCCCTTGCATTATCAGTACGAAATTTTTTAATGGGAGTGCCAAAATGAGTGGAAATCATTTTGCAAAAAGAAGGTAAAACAGTCCCAATGTCAACTTTGTCTTTTAATAGAAAAATCTAACACATTCGTGTACAGTCATGTATAAAAGAAATAAACCATTTTGCCCCAGAACAATTGGATATTTTGGATGGTCTCCAAACATCAGAATGAATTAAATAAAATGGCTTAGATGACAATTTATTGCTTATTGGATAGGACACTCGATGGTGTTTAGCAATGGCACACACATCCCACTAAAAACTACTAGGGTTTAGATTCTTAAACAAGGTGAGAAACATACTTTTTAGGAGAACAAATGGAGGATGACCTAGGCTAAAATGATGAAGCCAAACATTGGACAGATAAGAGGTTGACTATGATGAACAAGCAATTTGCAGTTGTCTCCCTTTAGGACAATCATTCTCCCTTTGTAAGACATACAGTCCATTTTGTTCCTCAGCCACACCAGTCATCTTCCCCGTGTCCTTAGCTTGAAATTTACACATACGAGGAGAGAAA
Source organism: Diospyros lotus (assembly GCF_014633365.1). NCBI lineage: Eukaryota > Viridiplantae > Streptophyta > Magnoliopsida > Ericales > Ebenaceae > Diospyros > Diospyros lotus. The sequence goes on along the minus strand of NC_068341.1, from coordinate 42,459,640 downwards.
ATAGCATGGAAATTCAGTTCTTTAGTAAGCTGATGAATAGAGATAAGATTGGTAGACAAATTAGGTACGTGAAGTACCTGTTTGGTGGATAACTTAGGTCCAAGATTGACTTTGCCCTGTCATTGGATAGGAACTGAGGTTCCATTGGCTATAGTTATTTGTTTGGTGGTTTCAAGAGGCTCATATGTCTCAAAAACATTTAGGTTAGGGGTTATGTGATCAGTGGCTCCTGAATCTAGGATCCACATGTTATTCCTATCAGTTTTAGAGGCTGAAAAAGAACCAGGATTGAGGTGTTTACTGTGCAAGAGAGAAGGCTACATCTTGGATGGTCTGTAGAAAAATTTTCAGCTTGTTAATCTCCTTAACATTCAATTGATTCAGATCTGGTCCCCTAGAATCAGCCTTATCAGAGGACCCAGCTTCCTCTTGCTCCTTTCTTGAGAGATAAACTTGGTGCTTCGGATTCTAAATCCTTCCATCTTGCTCAAAATTGCTTCCTTTCCATGGAGTTTGAAACAAGTCTCCCTAGTATGTCTAGGTCTCTTGCAATAGCTACACCATTGCCCTTCTCAGCTGGAATTCTTAGTTTGTCCCTCTGATTTCCTTGCTTTGAACCTTACTCCTTTGTTACTGGTCATCATGACAAAACCTTCAAAAGGATTCTCATTAAGCATGTCATCCCTCCGGTTTTCTTCACTTCTAACAATGGAAAACACTTCATTAAGTGTAGGGAGTTTATCCCTACCAAGTACTTGAATTCTCACTTGATCAAATTTGAAATTGAGGCCTGCTAGGAATTCTACATCCTATCCCTCTCAAAAATCCTATTGAGGGTGGCTGTATCCTTGTTGCACACCATTTTGATGTTCTAATAGTGATCAAGCTCTAGCCATAAGCCCTTCATCCTATTATAGTATTCAGTTACAGTTAATGGTCATTGCCTAGTACCACTAGGTCTTGATCTCAAAGATGATTGAGGCATCTTGGACCTTAGAATAGGTTTGATTCACTATATCCCAAATCTCCTTTGCTGAACTTAAGAACATAAAATTCTTATTAATCTCAGGCTGCATTGCACTCCATAGCAAAGGCATAATTAGGGAGTCTTCAACATCCCATGCTGTGAAAATGGGATCTGTGTTGTTTGGAGGAGGGGCAGTCAAGTGGCCAATCTTCCCTTGGCCTTTGAGGAAGATCTTTATGAGTTGAGCCCACTGCAAATAGTTCCTACCGTCCAACCAGTAGGAATGGTGCATACCCGACAAATCTCAGGCTTCGGTTGGTAGTTCAACCAGAGTTGACTCTCCGGTTGTTGGGGTGGGAGTAGCTTTAGATAGTTCGGACATCTCTACCAGAATTATTGGTATAACAAAGACAGAGGCAATGATGGCTTAGGAGGAATAGAAAGGAAATTGTGCAATGAAGGCACACTAGAATTTTAGGCAGGCTTGACTGATATCTTAGGCTCTGATACCATGTAGGAAAACTGAAATGAATAATTATATTCTCCAATCTCTTTGAATATGCACAGGAGGTCCTCTTATAGAGGAGACATGAAACTTACATTAGGAAACCTACCTTCTACAAGAATTACAACATAGGAAAGAAAACATATTTACAATCTTAGGAAAGTTTCCTAGGGTTGGAATAGGAAAGATCCTATTCCAGATTAGGAAGCTACTAAAATCTGCATATCTCCATATCATATAAAGCTACATATCTCCGTACGCATATCTCCATATCATATATGCATCACACACATATGTATCATATACAGATCACACACATTTTCGGTCACCAACAAGAATAAATAGGAGAATCAGAAGAGTTAGGATGCAAAGAAGAATCAGGCTGATAGGGCTGAGGCTCTTCTAGAATAGGAAGATCATGGTGAATAGAAACACTTTCCCCCTGAGGACCAAAAAGTAGGGATCTTGAAAAAAGACCGATTTTCAACAAAAGTGACATCTTTAGATACAAGGACCTTTCGAGTAGGAGAATGATAGCACTTGTACCCTTTTTGAGTAGGAGAATAGCCAAGAAATACACACCTAAGGGCTCGGGCATCAAATTTATCCCTATGATGTTTAGACACATGGACAAAAGCCACACAACCAAATATCTTAAGAGGGATAGAAGTATGCAAACCAATTTCTGGAAAGTGAGTAAAGAGACTAAAATGGGGAGAGTTGATTTAGAACTCTTGAGGGAACCTATCATGATATAAGTCACTTCAGGGGAATATAACATATAACATGCAAGTGGTGGGGCTGTCACATGAACGGTTAGGAAGTTGGGTAATTATTTCTAGGAGGGGGTACTAGTGTAAATAAAACTTCCCTTTGGCGGGAATTGAAATGCGGGATCCTCCCTATATAAAGGACCTGCTTGATTGTATTCAGGCATGTTGAAATTTGAATCAAATTCATTTTAAATTCTTCCTTAATTCTCTCCATTCTCTCTCTCTCTCTCTTTTCTGAATTCTATCACCCTCCCTAATTCTCTAGAATTCTCTCACGGGCAGTAGAGAAATTGGGGCTTGTAAGATGATCACTATAAAGAGGCTATAGAAACTACTCAAAAACAAGTGGGCTCAAGTAACCCAATTGTTTTCAATCCAAGCAGTAGAGGAGGCAGAGGAAGGAAGTGAACTGGAAGGGGAATTCCACCTAACCGCGCTCAATCAAGACCAAAATCAATTAGAGGTATATTAACTGAACTGTCTTAATATGCTTTTGGATGAATATGAGGAATTGTTTGTAGAACCTAACTCCTTGCCACCCAAAAGATCCTTCAATCACTCAATCAACCTGAAACCCAATTCAGAACCCGTTAACATCAGATCTTACTGATACCTCCCTCACTAGAAAACTGAAATTGAAAAAATGGTGAAGGAGATGCTCTAGCAATCCTTAATTCGGCCCAGCCAAAGCCCATATGCACCCTCTATCCTACTTGTCAAGAAAAAGGATGGCTCATAGTGCTTTTGTGTTGACTATTGCCAACTTAACGCCTTGACCACCAAAGATAAAATTTCCAATCCCTATAATTGAAGATTTACTTGATGAATTGAAAAATGCTTCCATCTTTTCCAAATTGGACCTACGCTCGGGGTTCCATCAGATTTGCATGAAACTTGATGATATCCACAAGACAACCTTCCTAACCCACCATGGCCACTATGAGTTCTTAGTGATGTCATTTGGGCTCACCAATGCCCCAGCTACTTTTCAATCACTTATGAACCAAGTCTTTGAGCCTTTCCTATGTAAATTCATCCTAGTTTCCTTCGATGACATCCTAATCTACAGCTAAACTTACACCCAAAACTTACAGCACCTAAGGACTGCATTTGATGTCCTCAAGTCCAACCAATTGCATATTAAATGGTTTAAATGTGCCTTTGGTTAGAAGCAGGTGGAGTACTTAGGCCATGTTATTTCAGGGGCAGGGGTGAGTATTGATCTGAGGAAAGTAGCATCCATGATGAATTGGCCTAGGCCTACCAACCTGAAGGCTTTGAAGGGCTTCTTGGGGTTGACAGGTTATTATAGATGCTTTGTAAGAAATTATGGCCTCATAATTCGGCCATTAATAGAACTTTTGAAAAAGACAGGTTCAAATGGAGGCTGGAGGCAGAAAAGGCATTTGGACAGTTGAAGGATGCCATGTCCTAGGCACTGGTGTTGGGTTTACCTGACTTTAGTAAACCCTTCACCCTTGAGACAGATGCTTGTGGCATAGGGATAGGGGTGGTGTTAATGCAAGAAGGGAGACCCTTGGCTTATCTCAGCTAGGCCTTATCTTCCAGGCATGAAGGGCTAATCATATATGAGAAGGAGTTGTTGACAGTGGTGATGGCTATAGAAAGATGGAGACATTATTTAGAAGGAGGTCAGTTCATCATACGCATTGACCATGAAAGTTTGAAATTTCTCCTCCAATGGAAACTGCAAACACATCTCCAGAGGAAAGTGATGACCAAACTCATGGGCTTGGACTATACCATACAATATAAGAAGGGAAGGGAGAATGTGGTTACTGATGCCCTTTCCAAGTTTTATGAGGAAGGGCAAACCGTAACCCTCACGGTGGTGACCTTGGATTGGTATAAGGAGGTAGAAGAGAGTTATGAAGGAGGTGATAAGATGAAGGAACTAAGGGAATAGTTGATCCTAAACCCCAACAAGCAGCTTAGATATACCCTGAATCAAGGAATGGTGAGATATAGAAGAAGACTGGTAATTGGGAACAACGAGGTCCTAAAAAGAAGATATTGAGCTCCCTACATGAGTCACCCTTAGGAGGCCATTCAGGCATCCATAACACCTACCACAAGGTGAGGCAAATCTTCTATTTGCCCTAGTTAAAAAGGTATTTGATTGAATTCGTCATGGCCTGTGACATTTGCAACTGTTGCAAATATGAAACAATAGCCCCACCAGGTTTATTACAACCCCTACCCTGCTCAAGCATGGGAGAGCATCAACATGGACTTTATTGAGGGCTTGCCCAAATCGAAAGGAAAATATTGTATTATGGTAGTAGTGGACAGGTTCACGAAGTTTGCACATTTTATTGGTTTGACTCACCCCTATTCTGCTCAAGAAGTGGCCAGGATTTTCCTAGACCAAGTCATGAAGTTGCATGGAGTTCCCCATTCGATAATTTCTAACCGAGACAAGATCTTCACCAGCCTATTCTGGCAGGAGCTAATGAAGGCTCTAGGAGCGAAATTGAAGATGTCTACAGCCTACCATCCTCAAACGGATGGTCAGACTAAGCGGGTGAATCAATGTGTGGAGGGGTACCTGAGGTGCCTCTGTTTTCTCCATCCTAAGGCATGGCACATATGGGTTTCCCTTGCGCAGTGGTGGTATAACTCCAGTCACCATGCTTTGATCAAGAGGTCACCCTTTGAAGCGTTGTTTGGCTATCAACCCCCACTCCTTCTAGTTATGGGGGAAGACACTACTATGGCCACTATGGAGACCTATCTGGAGAAAAGACAGAGTGTATTGCAACAACTCAAGGAAGAATTGACAATGGCCTAAAACCGCATGAAGCAGTATGCGAATAGAAGAAGAAATGAGGGAATTTGATGTGGGGGAGAAGGTCTATTTGAAACTTTGGCCAGCCCACTTGAAGAAGATTGCCCATGGACAAATAACCAAATTGAGCCCTAGGTACTATGGGTCCTACCTAATTGAGGCTAAGGTGGGGAATGTGGCGTATAGGTTAAAACTACAAGACGAGACCAGGATCCACCCCGTTTTTCATGTCTCTTTACTCAAGAAATTAGTGGGAGAACAACAGGTGGCTTCCAACTTACCCCAGTTGTCGAGGGAGGCGGATGTGACAGCAGAGCCCAACTTAATACTTGACAAAAGAGTCTTGAACAAGCATGGGGCTCCCATCATCCAAGTGTTGATTAAATGTCCAATCCTCCCCATGATAACAATACTTGGGAATACTTGCCTGACCTACTAAGGCAATTTCCGCAAGCAGCCAGCTTACTCACTTTTTTTTTAGGACAAGAAATGTCTTAAGCAAGGGGGAATTTGTCATGATATAAGTCACGGCAGAAGAATATAACATGCAAGTGGCGGGGCTGTCACATGAACGGTTAGGAAGTTGGGTAGTTATTTCTAGAAGGGGGTACTAGTGTAAATAAAACTTCCCTTTGGCGAGAATTGAAGTGTGGGATCCTCCCTATATAAAGGACCCGTTTGATTGTATTCAGGCATGCTGAAATTTGAATCAAATTCATTTTAAATTCTTCCTTAATTCTCTCCATTCTCTCTCTCTCTCTCTCTCTCTCTTTTCCAAATTCTATCACCCTTCTTAATTCTCCAAAATTCTTGCAAATTCTTTGGAGTTCCCTGTTAGATCCTTTAAGATTTGACAGAACCTTATTGATTAAATAGGTTGTTGTTAACACTGCTTCACCCCAAAAGGTTTTAGGAACTAAATGATGGTGTAAGAGAGCCCTAACAACATTTACGAGATGCCTCATCTTTCTCTCAGCAACTCCATTATGCTGGAGAGTTTCCACATAAGAGGATTCATGAACAATCCCCTTTTGTTGGAAAAAATAATTAAGATGATGGTTGAAATAATCCCTTGCATTATCAGTCCTAAACCTTTTAATAGAAACCAAGAATTGAGTGAGAATCATTCTATAAAACAAGGGTAGAATGTTGTTGATGGCTGTTTTTTCTTTGAGTAAGTAAACCCATGTCATCCTAGTGCATTCATCTATAAAGGATACAAACCATTTGGCCCTAAAACAATTAGGGACTCTAGAAGGCCCCCACACATCAGAATGCACTAAAGAAAAATGAGAAAAGGAAAGTTTATTGTTGATAGCATAAGGCACCCGATGGTGTTTGGACAATTCACACACATCACAATGAAACATATTGATATCTACCCCTTTAAACAAGTCTGGAAACATAGATTTTAACAAAAGGAAAGGAGAATGACCTAATCTAAAATGATGAAACCAGATATTGGACTAAGTGGAAGTATGTAGAGAAGAGGAGTGACCAAAGCTAGGCTGACCTCCTACAGGTGGCTCACTGCTCACTTGTAGGTAGTACAACCCACACAATCATGAGGTGAGAAAATTGTGCGACAATTAAGGCTTTGGGAAAGCTTGTGAACTAAAAGTGTGTTAGTGGAGAGGCTAGGCACATAAAGTACTTGTTAGGTAGGTAGAGATGGGTTCAAGCATACATTTTCTTGCCCAACTATAGGGATAGCTTGGCCATTAGCAACTGTAATTTTTCTGAAGCTAGATATTGGTTCAAAGGTCTCAAAGAATTTTAGGTTAGGTGTCATGTGATCAGTGGCTCTAGAATCTAAGACCCAAAGATTATTCCTAATTATATATGAGGCATTAAAGGACTTAGAATTAAGGCATATACCTGCTTGAGCCAAAGAGCAATCACCTTGAAGAGTCCTTAAAAAGGACTTTAGTTTCCCAATTTCTTCTACATTCGGTGTAGGCTAATCTCAGCCTTGCTGAGTTTTCATCCATACACCTTACATTTTGTTAGACACAAACAACCGACACAAACAACCTGGATAAGCAAGAGCAGTTCGTGAAAATACGAACAGTCATTGAAAAACAAATCTAAGTATTCTGGAGTAGCAAAGGATTGTAAAGTAATAACCACAACAACGTCATCGAGGCAAGAATGCTTCGATATGAAACATATCTGAAAAAGTCGACTCACAACGAGGTCACAACAACTCGCTGAAGCAGGGACGTTGCTACGTCGGAGATGTGAAGTCCAAGATCAAAAAAGGGTGTCAGTTCGTCTCCCTCCCTCGTGTCACTCGTGCAACAACAAGGGCATCGAAAATAGTAGCAACAACAATAGCTCCTCAATTTGGGTCAATGACATTAGAGATCTGAGATGGGCGATGGGAAAACAATGAGGCTGACAGGAGTAGTAGCGGCTGATGGAAGTGGCAGTGGCGATGAAGGCCGACAATTGTCAGTTGAGGGTGACGGTCGACAGTTGGGGACACCTTCTCGATCTAGGTAGCTGACGTACTGGCGGTTAAGGCTGATAAAAAAAACACACCTAGAGATGATGCAGATATAGAGGTTGGTGGGAGAAACCTTAGGGACAATGGTAGTAGTGATGAAGGCGACGACAATAAAGGCCAAAAAACACGACTAAGAAGGCTAGAGTTGCTCTAATACCATGTAGAAAATAGGAGAAGAACAATGGAAAAATCTCTGTATACACTTGACCATATGCATGGGATTACATTCCTTATTAATAGGGAATAGGACTACAACTTTAGGAAACCATAGATTTAGGAAACTACAACTTTTAGGAAACTGCAAATAGGAAACATAATCTATACACTTTACAAGGAAACATAATATACACAAAACTGTTTTAGAGACTCTCTAAAGGATACGAATTACTTTCCAAACAAACTGGAGACTAATTTAGGAAACTTGGTAGGTGTATTTGTGACTTATTCAACAAAATGTCTCCTCATAATCGATTCCGTAGGTTTGTGTGAACCCTTAAGCTACCAACCTTGCCTTGTACTCGTCTCTATGCCCATTTGACTTGTATTTGACGATAAATACCCACTTGCATCCCACTACTTTCTTATCTTTGGGGGATTCTACAACATCCCATGTGTGGTTGCCAATCAACGCCTTCATTTCTTCCGTAACAACTTCTTTACACTTTGGATCTTTCAAAGCATCTTAAATATTTTGTGGAATAACCACTCTATCCACTATTGTGGTAAAGGCCTTGAATTATGGAGACAATCTAGAGTATGTTAAGTAATTAGAAATTGGATACTTAACACAAGATCTTACTCCCTTTCAAAGAGCAATGGGAATATCCAAGTCATTGCCAACCTCAGTGTGTTCCTCTCTTGAGGGACCAGCCTCTGGTTGTAATGACGAGTTGTGGAGCAGGAACTTTGGGTCGCTTGGAATAAACCACAATAGGTTTTTCTGAGTCTAATCCTCCTTCTTGACTAGTCACCATTGGCTCAGCTAGTTGGGTGAGTTGGTGGACTGGGGCAAAGATAGGAGGCTTGGTTAAGTCAAGAGTAGCTGATTTGGGCTATTCAAGGGTAGCTGATTAGGTGAGATTAGGAGTAGCAAGTTGGGTTAGGTTAGAATTTGAAGAAGGTGAAAGAAAAATAGGTGGAGGTGAAATAGAAATATAAAATGTGGGATCCCAATGACTCTCTTCCTTTGATATCTCCCCTTGAATAGAAGCACTTGGATAATAGAATTTGTCTTCAACAAAGGTCACATCACAAGAGACAAAGAACTTTTGTGAGAGTGGATAATAGCATTTGTATCCCTTTTTAGTCGGAGAATAACCGAGAAAAAATGCATTTGAGCACTTTTGGCTCAAGTTTGTGACGGGTAGGATTAATTTGGTGAACATACACAATACGACCAAACACTTTAGGAGAGAGAGAACTTAAGAGTTGAACATGAGGGAATGTGTCCAAAAGGGTGCGCAAAGGAGTTTGGTAGTTGAGGACTTTAGATGGTAACCGGTTTGTTAGGTAAGAAGTTGCTAGGACGGCTTCTCCCCAATACCTGTTAGAAATAGAATTGGTGAACATTAAGGAGCAAGCAACCTCAAGTAAATGGTGATTTTTCCTCTCAGCCACCCTATTTTGTTGAGGTGTGTAGAGACAAGTACTTTGATGAAAAATCCCATGAGTGGTGAGGTATTGGGTGAAGGGATGAGAAAAATATTCACGGCCATTATCAGTCCTAAGAATACCAATAGAGGACTAAAACACAGTAAGGATAAGTTAGTGGAAGCTTTAGAAAATAGCACACACCTCAGATTTCTCTTTCATAAGATATACCCAACAAACCCTTGTATGGTCATCAAAAAAGGTGAAAAACCATCGTGCACCAGAAAAATTTGGAATGCATGCAAGTCCCCAAATGTCACTATGAATCAAGTAAAAGGGTTTGGAAGGCGTGTGAGGATGGGTTGGGTAATTGCTGTGAGTTTGTTTGGCAAGAATACAATGTTCACATTGAAAAGACACTTTCTCTTTGTTAATAAACAAATATGGGTTCAAAAGTCTTAGATATGAGAAACTTAGATGACCAAGGCATTTGTGCCACAACATAATATTAGAATCAGAAACAATAGTAAGAGAAAGCTTATGTGGTGACTGATATCTTGGAAAAGCATCATCTCCTGAAACATAATAGAGCCCATCTTTTTCCTCAGCATTGCCAATCATCTTTCTTGAAGACCGGTCTTGAAATATACAACGAGAAGGGAAGAAGATCACAATACAATCCATGTCCTTAGTTAGCTTACTAACAGACAATAAATTGCACTTCAACTTAGGTACATATAGAACAATTTTAAATTGCAAACCAGACACATAATCAATCCCTTGTCCCATAACTGAAGACATAGTATCATCTTCCATCAAGACTATCAATTCCTTATCACTAGGCTGAAGTTGGTTTATTGTAGTTATAGAATCTGTCATATGATCAGATGCTCTTGTGTCTACAACCCAACAATTTCCATTCAGTTTTCTAGATAATAAGGAGTATTTCAGATTACCTTTTGGGGCCATAGAGACTGTGGGATTAGTGGCTGAGGTGTTTGATCCCTTTGCCAGATGGGTATTGCTCAACAGCTTCTGTAGGAAATCTAGTTGCTCAGTAATCAGGTTCAAGTTTGTACCTTTTTTCGGTGTGGGAGCAATTGATGTGGCATAGGTTGGCCGCTCTTCTCCCATTTATTCTTTAGCTTCTAATTTGTTGTCTTCCCATGTATTTTTCAGCAAGTTTCCTTTGTGTAATAGGGTTTATTATAGTACTCACACCACTGCTTGTCCCTAAGCTGTTCTTCACGTTTAATCGTAGCAAGGGCAGAGCTAGAACTTGGGTCCACAACTAACTGGAGCATCACATGTTTTCTACTTTCTTCTCTTTTGACTTTTGCAAATACTTCCGGAATAGATGGAAGTGGTTTTGTGCCAAGTAGGCAACCATGAACTTCATCTGAATCAGCTTTGAGTCCTTGAAGAAAGTCAAGGATCTTTTCTTTTTTCATCTTACTATACTTTTGGTTGTCAGTAGGACATTCCCAACTTGGATCATAGAAAAGATCCATCTCCTGTCATAGTTCCATCAAGGTATTATAGTATTCAGTAATACTAAGATTACTTTGTTTAGTGGTATGAATAGAAGACCTAATCTCAAAACACTGTATTTTGTTTTCAAGATCAGAGTATATCTCCTGAACTACCTCCCAAACTTCTTTAACAGTCTTGTAAAATAGGTAGGTTCATTCAATCTTGGGCTCCATCGAGTTAATAAGCCATGATGATAGAATTTTCTGCCTCCCATATTTGATAATCTGTTATATCCTTTGGTAGAGTCGAAATTGCTCTTGACAGATAGCCAAAAACATGCCTTTGCCTTTGATTACTGACTCAACGTGTAGCGCATGTGAAAAAAACACACCAAAATAAACCCTTGAAAGAACAAACTTCAATGGCCGAAGCTTGGCTTTCAAGAAGACGCAAAAACAAGATTGTTTTGCTAAGAAAACCCAAATAGGTTGCTGAAATTTGATTGATTAAAACTTGATTACAAACTCTAGATCCTAGGCATATTTATAGTATTTGGCTAATCCAAATCCATCTAATATTTGTAAACAAAATCCAACTAGAATTCTAATAGAAATAAATCCTAAATAAAAGTCAACTAGAATCCTAATAAAAATAAAACCCTAATCAAACATGAAGTAGAATCCTAAATCAAGTAAAAACATGAAGTAGAATCCTAAATCAAGTAGAATCATGAATTAGAATCCTAAATCAAGTAGAATTCTAAAACTTAAGAAGTATTAAAATAACATTATGGCACTACTATTTTGGTAATACTGTTCCGGTTTGGTTGGGTCGGCCTTGGGCCGAGTCTTGATTGGTGACCGCATCATTCACCTTCACTTGAGAAAAAATTCAACCTCAAATTTTGATTCTGTTCGGACAAATCCACATCCAGTAAATATGAAGAGAGATTAGCCACATTGAATGTTTGGAAATACCCATATGATTAGGCAAATCCACAACATAAGCATTATCATTTATCTTCTTTGTAATCTTGTAAGGATCATACTTCTTTGGCTTGAGCTTGTTCTATTGTTCTGCTGGAATCCGTTCCTTCTTCAAGAATATCATAACTTCATCTCCAATCTCAAATACCTTGTGTTTTCTATGTTTGTCAGTTGTTGCCTTGTACTTCTTATTTGTGCAACCTTTGCTTGACACCTTCCTGAACTGCTTGAACTTTTCTGCTAAGGGAACATGAGCAAAGACATTCCTCCCCTTCTTAGCCATATCTGCATTGGCATGGGTCCAACCATTGCTATGTTTGTTGCCCTCTACCTCCATTGTATTATTACTGTTAGATTGAGGATGTTGAACATTCCATCTTGAGCGCTTCTCTAATTTGGTAGATCTTATCACAAGTCTTTCTCCTCTCATTAGCTTTCTTGATTTTGTCTCCTCAACGGCTTCTGAATTCATTCGTAGATTTTTCTTGCCAGGAGAAGCATTCTTTTGCAACTGTTTCGAATAAAAGCTTATTCCATGACTACCAGCAGTCTCTCCATCACTTAAAATATTGATGCTTGAATTCTCCTTTGGTCTAAACACTTGATCAGCTATAGCAACAGTTGAGTTAACTAGCCTAGGAGATCCAACACCCTTATCCACAAAGAAACCCATGTGACCATCTTGCTTTTGCAATTGCGAAGGTGAATATGTTCTTATTGCCTTAGATTCAACCATGCCAGAGCTTGAATAAACTGTAGAAGGATTTGCTACCATGACCTCCATCTCCTTTACAGTCATAAGTCGATCAGAAGAAACGCCACCATCATTGGGTTGTGAAGCAATGCCTGAGCCCTCGGGGCTAGAAAATGTCCCAGTATGAGTCAATAACCTTGGAGTTTCTGTCATGTTAGTAGCATAAATCTGACCTGAGTTTGTAGACCTTGAGGTTGCTGGGACAACATAATCTTCGAAATCAAGCTCTAAATTCATCGAAAAGCCATTCTTTAGTTTATACTCATCGTTTCCCCAATGGTTGTGTTGATGCGCATTCCTCCTAACCCTTTTACCACTAGGGTTGGCTATCATACGACCAAGATCGTCCTCATCGTCGCTATCATCCATCATTGGTCTTCTAGGATTAATGAGGACAGGATTAATGGTGGTCTTCCCGGTTTAACATAGTCGGCTTGATTCATGCCATTAGTCCGGCTCCGATTATCCTTAACTCGTTGTAAAACGCCCAATTGGTTGCGGATTCGCTCCAATTGCTGCTCCATTGTACGAGTTATTTCCCGTTATTCTCCAATTGCTCTCCAAACCGCGGGCAGCCCCCGATGACCGTCATGAGGCTAGTTGCTACTGTTACCTTCAAGATTGGCCATCTGATTGGTTGATGAATCGCTTTGATACCACCTGACGCAGCGTGTAGCGCCAGTGTGAAGAAAACACACCAAAATAAACCCTTGAAAGAACAAACTTCAATGGCCGAAGCTTGGCTTTCAAGAAGACGCAAAAACAAGACTGTTTTGCTAAGAAAACCCAAATAGGTTGCTGAAATTTGATTGATTAAAACTTGATTACAAACTCTAGATCCTAGGCATATTTATAGTATTTGGCTAATCCAAATCCATCTAATATTTGTAAACAAAATCCAACTAGAATTCTAATAGAAATAAATCCTAAATAAAAGTCAACTAGAATCCTAAGAAAAATAAATCCTAATAAAAATAAAACCCTAATCAAACATGAAGTAGAATCCTAAATCAAGTAAAAACATGAAGTAGAATCCTAAATCAAGTAGAATCATGAATTAGAATCCTAAATCAAATAGAAACATGAAGTAGAATCCTAAATCAAGTAGAATTCTAAAACTTAAGAAGTATTAAAATAACATTATGACACTACTATTTTGGTGATACTGTTCCGGTTTGGTTGGGTCGGCCTTGGGCCGAGTCTTGATTGGTGACTGCATCAATTACCAACATAACAGATTGAGACCATTCCCGAATTTTTTTTCCGTTCAATCTATGTTGAGTAATCTACAAGGTATGATTGTCGGTTGATAGAGGAACATGTGAGATGGTTGCAGATGGTGAGTGGGAGATGATAGAGGATTCTGCAATTGTCTAGACTACATTCTCAGGGTTGGAGGCAACTATTGTGTCTGGTTATTCCAAGCTAGGTAGACCAAGATCTAATACCATGAACAAAATAGGGTTTAGAATAAATTCACCTCACTGATTTCATTAATCTCTCTACTATTTATACAGAAAAACATTATCTAATCTAGAATGCTGAACAATATACAGAATAGGTTTCCTATTCTAGGAGAATGTAATATTTACAGGATTCCTTTCCTAATATAGAAGGTTGATTGAGAAAATTAGAAAGATTTCCTAAGTTGTAAATTTATTACAATAGGAAAGGAATAAATACTAAGAAATTGATGTCACCCGGATTCTCCAACAATATTAAATGTGAAGCTTGTTAATTGTCTAAGCATGTTTGCAATTCTTCTCCAGTTCAAAAATACCAAGAATCCCTTACTTTTTCTTTGATTCACAGTGATGGTTGGGGACCTTCTAAAACTAAAAGTGTAATCGGGGTTAGATGGTTTGTCTCATTCATAAATGACCACACTCGCCTCTCTTGGATATTTCTCATGAAAGAAAAATTCGAGATAAGTCAATTATTCAAAAATTTCAACAAAATGGTCCAAACTCAATTCCATGCCAAAATTCAAATTCTTCGTACTAATAATGCCAAAGATTACTTTAATTCTATTATTGTGGAATACCTAGTTCAAGAAGGCATAGTTCACTGTGTCCTAATACTCTCAACAAAATGGGATTGCTGAACGAAAAAATCGACATCTATTAGATGTAACTCGAGCTCTTATGATATCTTCTCATGTCCCAAAAATGTTTTGGGGGGATGCGATTCTTACTTCCACATATCTAATTAATAGAATGCCTTCTCGAGTTCTCAAATTTCAAACTCCATGTCAAGTCTTTCTCAAGTCATATCCCCCAAATCGTTTTATTTCGTCTATCCCACAAGTATTTGGTTGTACTCCTTTTTGTCCATATCCCTCATCAATACCGAGATAAATTTGATCCTAAAGCCATAAAATGTATATTTCTGGGTTATACTCCCAATCAAAAAGGATATAAGTGTTATTCTCCCATCATAATGAAATTCTATCATTCCATGGATGTTACTTTCATGAAAAATCAGCCATTTTATTCCAAAACTGACATTCAGGGGGAGAGTGATTCAGAATATCGTTTTTGGGATCTTGAACCCACACCTATTGTTCTTCCTTCTACTGTCACTCCATTAGAAGCTAAAGTATTTGTGCCTAGTCTGGTTTCTCATGTCAACCAAAATCAGCCAGAGTCATAGCCTTTGATTGTTCCTTCAACTGTCAACAATAAAGAGTTAATTGTCTACTCTAGAAGGAAGAAGGATCAAGGACATGTAAAAGAACAAGTGCAACCCACTACTAACCATGAAGTTGAACCAAATTCAACTCCAAAAAAGACACAACAAGGTAACACTGTTTCTAATTCTAAAGAGATGAATTTAGATAATCTTGATCTTGATTTGCCAATTGCTTAAAGGAAAGGTGTAAGGTCCTGCACAAAGTATCCCATCTATAATTTCCTATTTTATAAGAAGTTGTCTCTAGAATATCGTGTTTTTAGTACTAATCTCACAGATATTCAGATTCCCAACAATATACAAGAAGCTCTCCAAATACCTAAATGGAAACAAGTTGTAAATGAGGAGATTAGAGCACTTGAAAAGAATGGAACCTGGGATGTGGTCAACTTGTCCCTGGGAAAGAATCCACTTGGATGTAAATGGATTTTCACCATTAAACACAAAGAAGATGGAAGTTTTGAAAGGTTCGAGGCCCAGTTAGTTGCTAAGGATTTCACACTGGCTTATAGTATTGATTATCAAAAGACCTTTGCTCTTGTTGCTAAATTAAATATGATTCATGTACTTCTATCTCTTACAATGAATCATGACTGGAAATTACATCAACTAGATATCAAGAATTTTTTTCTCAATGGAGATCTAGAAGAGGAGGTGTACATGGAGGTTCCTGCAGGTCTTGAGAATCAAACAAACCCAAACAAAGTCTATAAGTTGAAGAAATCTTTTTATGGTCTTAAATAGTCTCCTAGAGCCTAGTTTGACAGATTCACTAGGGCAATAAAGAAATTTGGGCATTCACAATGTCAATTTGATCATACCTAGTTTATAAACCATTCTCCTAGTGGAAGGATATCCATTATTATTGTGTTTGTGGATGATATAATCCTAACAAGAGATCATGAAGAGGAGATTGGAAAACTCAAGAGGTTTCTTGTACATGAATTTGAAGTTAGAGACTTGGGGAATCTTAAATATTTTCTTGGAATGGAAATTGCAAGATAGGTATTGTGGTTTCTCAGTGCAAGTATGTTCTGAATCTACTCAAAGAAACTGGAATGCTTGGATGTAAACTTGCAGATACTATAATGGAGATTGCCACTAAAGATAGAGGAGAAAGAAAAGGTGTTCCTTCCTAATAAAGGAAGATATCAGAGACTTGTTGGAAAACTTATCTATCTATCATACACAATACCTGATGTTGGCTTTGTAGTAAGTGTAGCTAGTCAATTTATGAACAATCCCAGTGACCAGCACATGAATGATTGTATCACATTTTGAGATACCTAAAGAAAACACCTGGAGAAGGTCTATTCTTTAGGAAAACTAAGAAGAGGAATATTGAGGTTTTCACTAATGCTGATTGGGCTGGCTTTATCACTGACCGAAGATCAGCTTTTGGATATTGTACTTATGTATGGGAGAACTTGGTTACTTGGCGCAATAGGAAGCAAACAATTGTGGCCTGAAGTAGTGTTGAAGCTAAATTCTGAGCAATAGCCCATGGAATATGTAAAGGAATGTGGTTAAAACGGTTACTTCTTGAACTCAAAATGGCAATAGATGGTTCAATTGACATATTGTGTGACAATCAAGTTGCTATAAGTATAGCTAAAAAGTCAGGTTCATCATGATCGATCTAAACATGTGGAGATAGATAGGCACTTCAGAAAAGAAAAAGTTAAAGGAGGAATTATCAATATTTTTTGCGTACCTACTGCTCTTTAGATTGCAGACATTTTGGGCAAGGCTCTACCAAAGACCAAGTTTAAGGATATGAGATCCAAGTTGGTTTTACTTAATATTTAAAACACAGCTTGAGGGGGGAGTGTAGAAAATATGTAATTATACAGTTTTTTTACTTTCAAGTGTACAGTTATGTCCCTAGGTGACAGTTTTTTCCTACTTTATCTCACAGTTTTCATGGCATAACTGACTCATAGGGGCAATTACTAAGTTGTAATTTATATATATTTGTGAGACACAAATAATAGATGCAGTTTTTCTGTTCAAAAACTTTAGGTAGTTTCTAATTGTACAGGTTTCCTTTGTAGCTAGTTTCCTTAAGAGGTTGATTGCTAATTTCCTTATGAAAGTGTCAAGATTCACCTTAAATAGGACTGTAAACTTATTCTGAAAATATACTGGAATCACAAGAATTCATTCATAGTATCAGAGCCATTGTTCTAGGGAAACCTTATCTGGCCCGGCCTTTAGTGCCTTTCTCTAGCCTCCATTGTCGTCGCCGCCATAGACTTACAGATCTACCTTTATTGTAATCTTCCTTAATCTCTTTCTCTAGCCTCCATTGCTGCCACCACAGACTTACAGATTTGCCTTTGTTGCAGTCTTCCTTAATCTTTTTTTCCCATCTCTGTCATAGTATGTCAATCGTTTCTCAGGATTAAACCTTTGTTACTATGGGTGAATTGTCAGCTACACCTACTACAGCCTACACAGCCAGAACTGGAAGTGATTTCTAGAGTATAAATCCTTTTTACCAGCTTGATGGAGTTAGGTTGTTCGCACGTTTCTCAAGGGACGAGGGAAGATGAGACACCTTACCGATCCCAGCCCAAAAAAAAAGACCTAGGTTTCAGGGCATGAGATGAAGAAGATTCAATTATCATGTCCTGGTTATGGAACTCCATGAAACCAGAGATTAGTAAGAATCTGACATTTCTTACCACTGTAAAGGAAATATGGGAAAATTTGCAGTGGACTTACTCCAAGAAGAGGGATGCAGCATTGACCTATGAATTGAAGAACCAAGTTAGTTCTACCAAACAAGGGGGTATGTCTATCACTGAGTATTACAACCGGATGACTGGACTTTGGCTAGAAATAGATCACAGCCGGGATTTGAAACTAGAATGCAGCCATGACATTCAAGCTGTTCAAGAATTACTCGAAAATGATCGAGTATATGAATTTCTTGTAGGTCTGAATTTTGAGTATGATCAAATTAGAATTCAGATCCTCGGTAAGGCTCCTACACCAACTCTTCGTGAGTGTTTCTCAATTATTCATGTTAAATAAAGTAGATGAGGAGTTATGTTGGAACCTCATACCCAAGAAGTTGCAGCAATGATCTCTCAGAAACTTAGAGGAGGAAATAAAGGAAATACTAATTTGTGGCCTTTTGAATCAAGGCAACAGCCTAGCAAGGATGGACTATGGTGCACCTACTGCAACAAACCTTGCCACACTCGTGAGAACTGTTTTAAACTACATGGTAAGGCCCAAGTTTTGGCATGGATAGGAGGATTCAAGGGCCAAGCCAATGTGGTATCTAAAGAGCAGCCACTAACTAACACTACTTAGTTGGACAAGGAGAAGCCCACATAATTCAACCAAGAAGACATAGGGAGATTGAGGCGTCTTCTTGAATCTCTAGGCAAATCTTCAGGTTTTTGTTCTCTTGCCAAGAGTGATATGTGTCTTGTGACTAATTCTTTTAAAGCATCACATACTAAACAAACGGCTAGATGGGTTGTAGATTTGGGGGTAGCTTATCATATGACCCATGATATCTCCTTCTTTGATTCCTATAGATCAATCCTAAGAAACCAAAAAATTACTGTAGCTGATGGTTCTCCTACTGATATTGCTGGACAAGGAAATCTTCACCTTATGCTCTCCATATCTCTTATAAATGTTCTTCATATCCCAAACCTTTCAACTAATCTTATCTCTATTCAAAAAATTACTAAAAAAATCCATTGTAAAATAACATTCTTTGATTCTCATTGTGTGTTTCAGGATCAAATCTTGGGGAAGATGATTGGATTTGCTAGATAATGTGATGAGTTGTACTACATTGAAATCTTGGAGGTGGTCAAATAAAGGGAAACCAACCTACCCTTTGTCATGCCTTTTTAACCATATCCAATAAACAATTGATCTGGGCACATCATCTTTGACTTGGTCATCCACCTTTTTCTCTCTTAAAACGTACGCTTCCTTTGTTGTTTAAAGATGCGATTGTGTTAGATTTTCAATGTGAGGTGTGTCAATTTGCAAAACACTGTCGTACTTCATTTCCTCTAAATTCAATGAAATGCAGTCAGCCTTTTACTTTGATACATTCTGTTATTTAGGGGCCAGCAAAAATTCTTGATACTCATGGGGCAAGATGGTTTGTCACTTTCATTGATGACTGGATTAGGACTACTTGGTTGTTCTTAATGAAAGACAAATCTGACGTTAACTCACTATTCCCTCAATTCCAAAGAATGATTCTTACTCAATTTGGAGCAAAAATAAAATGGTTTTGATCAGATAATGTTAGGGATTATTTCAATTAGAATCCGCCTTCCTTTTTTATCAAGGAAGGTATTATTCATGAATCATTATGTGTTGAAACCCTGCAGTAAAATGGAGTGGCAAAATGGACAGTCATCTCCTAGAAGTCATTTATGCACTCCTTCTTCAGTCAAATGCTCCAAAATTTCGGGGGGGGGCTACTTATCTCATTAACCCTTCTAGAGTCCTAGACAATCATAATCTTATAACTATCTTGTCCACACATTTTCTAGATATTGTGTCTACTGGAAATCTGTCTCCAAGAGTATTTGGCTGTGTTGCTTTCTTGCATATCCACAAAACTTAGTGATCTAAATTGGAGCCCTAAGCAAAGAAGTGCATCTTTGTTGGTTATTCTTCTACTCAAAAGGGTTACAAATGCTATGATCCTTCTAGTTGATGCACATTTGTTTCTCTTGATGTTACTTTCAATGAGTCTCAACCTTTCTATGGATCTCCTCACCCATCTTCAGGGAAAGCAGTCTAGAGGAGAAGATGTGTGCTCAGGTTCCATCTCCTTTCTAGAGCTACTTGATAAACCAACATCATCATCAGCCTTGCCCCAACAAGCCATTAAACAGACTGCAGATATCATTGCCACTGAACCTGCCATTACCATTGCACAGTTGCAAATATCACTACTATTAAACTCAGCAATGGTACTGCAGATGTTCTCGAACCAGCCATGACACTGCCATTGAACCAGACAATCACACTGCCAAAGTTCTTGAACCTGCCACTTCCACTGCTGCAAATATTCCCGAATCTACGAATTCCATTGAACCAGCTAATGACACTACCAAAGCTCTTGAACCTGCTCAAACCCAGAACCCTTTAAAGCCACTAAAATAGTATTCAAGAAGAGTACAATTGTCACACCCTCTTCAGCAAGTCCATGAATCAACTCCGAGCTTAGGTAATGTAAATACTTTCAGCTTGCCTAGTTCTGAAACTAGTAGTACTACTTCTTGTGATGCTCATGCAAATTGTGATTTTGACCTTCCCATTGCCTTGAGAAAAGTTACGTGAAAGTGTACTCAACATCTCATAGCAAATTTCATCTCCTCACATAAACTATCCTCTCAGCATAAATGCTTTCTCTCCACCTTGAACTCAATCAAAATACGTAAAACAGTTTATGTGGAAAAACTGTGTATAGCTAGCCTTTTTAGGAAAGATTTTATGATCAATTAGGCTGATTTAGTTGGTTTCCTATTCTATTAGGAGATTCCACAAATTATGGGATTTGATATAGTTTT
Organism: Diospyros lotus; assembly: GCF_014633365.1. Lineage (NCBI taxonomy): Eukaryota > Viridiplantae > Streptophyta > Magnoliopsida > Ericales > Ebenaceae > Diospyros > Diospyros lotus. The sequence goes on along the minus strand of NC_068341.1, from coordinate 42,439,019 downwards.
CTTTTATTGTTAGAAATTTATATATATATATATAGCTAACCTCTTTGTATCATTTGAAGAAGAAGAAATACAATTATTCCTTTAATTTCTCACATGGTATTAGATCAGGTTTCCTAGGATTTCCTGGCCTTAATCGCCTTCTTGACCTAGGGTTTTCACCATCGCCTCTAGTGCAATTTCTTTATGCCCTTACTGGCCTTCATTGCCAGTCCATAAACTACCCAGATCGAGAAGTCCGCCACCATCTCTGCCCAGATCGAGAGGTCAGCCTTCATCGTCACGGTCAACACCTGTGCTACCATCCTTGCCGTCACTGTTCATCGCTTTCAACGGCTGCCTTCCAGATCGCAGTTGCCTCTACTCGTCGAATATGGCCAGATCCGATCGTCGTCCTCTTCCCATCAAGTTTGCTGTCATTGGATCTAGGGAATTCTGATTGCAGAGGTGCTTCTACTATGGTTAGCAATCATTCTTAATGTTGCCATCGACTCCAGTTTCTTTGTGAAACAACCTTAGTCGCATAGGAGGCTTGTTGAGGAAGATGTCAGAAGTTGAGGAAACTACACTTGGGACAACAATTGTTACAGCCCAATCAGAAGAGGAAGTCTGACCTCAACAACTTGGAGAATTGCAGAGAATTCATGCTGCCTACAGGTTAGACAGAAAGAACTATCTTAAGTGGTCTCAACTCATCTGGACTGTGCTGAAAGGAAAGGGAAAAATTGCTCATCTTATAGGTATAGGCCCTAAACCCACATATCCCAAGTTTGAGGCATGGGATGAAGAGGACTTCATGATCATGGCATGGTTGCGGCATTCTATGATACCTAAAATCAGTGATACATGTATGTTCTTAGCCACTGCCAAGGATATATGGGATGCAATGCTACAAACCTACTCCAAGGCTAGGGATGCAGCTCAAGTATACGAAGTTAAGGTGAAAACTATGGCTGCAAAACAAGGAAACAAAACAGTCACAAAATATGCAAATCAACTGAAAGCCTTGTGGTTGGAATTGGACCACTACTGAGTGATAAAGACCGAGTGTTCTCAAGATGCAGTGGTCCTAAAGAACTTCATTGAACAAGATAGGGTTTATGATTTTCTAGTTGGACTTAATCCAGAATTTGACCAGGTAAGGATACAAATCCTTGGAAAGATGGAGGTCCCATGTTTTAATGAAGTTGTAGCTCTAGTTCGAGAAGAAGAAAGTAGAAGAGGGGTCATGCTTGAACCACAAGCCACTGACAGTTTGATTATGGTGGCTAGTGGTAAAGGATTAGTCATAAACACGGAGAAAGGAACAACCTTTGAAGGAGGAAAGAATGGTTAATTGAAAGTCCAAAACCGTGATGGATTGTGGTGCACTTACTGCAAGAAGCCTCGGCATACACGTGAAAGGTGCTGGAAACTTCATGGGAAGCCTTCAAGCCGTGAATGGGGACTAAAAGGAGGGGACCAGCCTCAGAACAATAGACAAACTCACATGGCTACAGTACCACAAGGTGAATCAACATCACAGGAGCCGAGTAGTCTCAACCAAGAGGAGATTGAGAGGGTGAGATCTCTTATCAGAAGTCTTGAAAAGCTTTCGGGTACTTGCTCTTTGGCGTATTCAGGTGAGTTTCCATTTTCCTTTGGATTAAATGCCTCGAGTGTAGTCTTTACCAACTCCTGGGTTATGGACTCAGGAGCTACCGACCATATGACCACTCATCCCAGTGTTTCTCCACCTATACTCCTTGTCCAAGTAGTCAGAAAATAGCCACAGCCAATGGATCCTTAGACACTATAGTCGGAGTAGGGGATGTCAAAATAAGCCCATCAATAGCCTTGAGAAACGTCCTACATGTTCCTAAATTGTCCACTAATCTTGTCTCTATACAAAAACTCACCCAAGATTTATGTTGTAATGTTGTTTTTCACAGCAGTTATTGTGTATTTTAGGACAAGGATTCGGGGAGGATGATTGGACGTGCTAGGGAACAGAATGGCCTCTACTATCTTGAGACACCTAGTCAATTGAACATGACCAAGGGCAGATTATCCCGTTCCTTTATATCAGAATGTGTTCCCTCTAATAGAGAAAGAATTTAGTTTCTCCGTTTAGGCCTAGGAAATCCATCATTTAGGATTATTGCTCTTATGTTTCCTTCCTTGTTTACCAATTTAGCTGCTGAAAATCTTCATTGTGAGGTGTGTGAACTTGCCAAACACAGATGTGTTCCTTTTCCAATTAGCAATAAAAGAAGTCCTATTCCTTTTTACCTTATTCACAGTGATATTTGGGGTCCATCTACTATTTCTAATGTGTCTAGGGCACGATGGTTTGTTTCTTTCATTGATGATTGTACTTGGGTCACCTGGATTTTCTTACTCAAACATAAGTCTGATGTTAGTACAGTTCTTCCCAATTTTTGTTCCATGATTCAAACTCAATTTGGGGTTACCATCAAAAGGTTCCGATTAAATAATGCTAGGAATTATTTCAACCACATTCTTACTCCCTATTTTTAGAAAGAAGGAATCATCTTGTGTGAATACCCCACAACAAAATGGGGTTGCGGAGAGGAAGAATGGTCACCTCCTTGAAAAAACCCGAGCTCTATTGTTTCAAACAAATATGCCAAAGGTTTTTTGGGGGGAAGCAGTTCTTGCAACCACTCATCTCATCAATAGGTTTCCTTCTCGGGTCTTGGGTTTCAAGAGTCCTATGGATGTCCTTTCCACATTTTATCCAACCTTTACCACTACCAATAACCTTGTTCCTCGCGTTCTTGGGTGTGTGTCCTTTGTCCATCTGCATGGTCCAAACAGGGGGAAATTAGATCCTAGGGCTCTCAAATGTGTCTTTGTGGGCTATTCTTCGACTCAAAAAGGGTATAAGTGTTATCACCCTCCATCCAAACGGTTCTATGTCTCAATGGATGTCACATTCAATGAACATGTATCGTATCTCTCCCATCCTTCTCTTTCAGGGGAGAATTCAATTAGGGAAGATAAGGAAAGTTTTTTGCTTGATCCGATTCCTTCTTGTTCATCATCTCCCCACCATATGCCCGAGAACTCATCTGACTCTATGCCTGAACAACCTGTTCTTGAACCTATGCTTGAAATACCTCATGAACCACAAGAACAACTTGATTCTGCTCTTGGAGATGTGAGATTTGGCAAGGTGCTTGTGAGAAAGAAGTCAATTGTTCCTGAACCTATGCAGGTCCAAGAGTCTAACTCAGATTCCTTGAATGAGGTAACAATTTCTGACTCTGCATTACAACTTGAAACTGAAGTTATGGAGGATAGTAATGACCAGGACCTTCCAATTGCCATCAGAAAAGGAACTAGAGAATGTACAAAACGGCCTCTATACCCCCTTGCACACTTCTTATCGTTTAAAAATTTCTCACCACATCACCGAGCCTTCCTTGTAAGTCTTAATACCATCACCATTCCTACTACCTTATCCAAGGCATTGTCTAATGAAAAATTGAAACAAGCTATGAATGTGGAGATGGAGGCATTGGAAAAGAACAAAACTTGGGAACTGGTGAGATTACCGATGGGAAAGAAACCGGTGGGTTGCAAGTGGGTGTATACGATGAAGTACAGGGCAGATGGGTCAATTGAAAAATACAAGGCACGGTTGGTAGCCAAAGGATACACTTAGACTTATGGAATTGATTATCTAGAGACTTTTGCCTTGGTTGCAAAAATGAACACTGTTAGGGTATTGCTGTCACTAGCTGCTAATTATGGTTGGGAATTGCAACAATTTGATGTCAAGAATGCATTCCTACATGGAGAGCTAGAAGAAGAGATTTATATGGAAGTTCCACCAGGTTATGGGAAGAACTTGGCTGATCATATGGTGTGCAAATTGAAAAAAGCTTTGTATGGCCTTAAGCAATCACAATGGCCATGGTTTGGAAGATTTGCAAGAGTTATGTTGGCTATGGGATACAAACAAAGCCAAGGAGATCACACACTGTTCATTAAACACTCTCCATCAGGGGGAGTTACAGCTCTCCTTGTGTATATTGATGACATAATAGTGACAGGAGATGATGATAGAGAGAAGCAGTTGTTGAGTCAGTGTTTGGCCAAGCAATTTGAGATCAAAGCATTAGGAAGGTTGAAGTATTTTCTTGAAATTGAAGTTGCACACTCAAGGCAAGGAATCTTTATCTCACAACATAAGTATGTTACAGATCTTCTCAAGGAAACGGGCAAAACTGCATGCAAACCAGCAAGCACTCCCATGGATCCGAATCTTAAGCTTGGAAAAGCAAAGGAGGATGTTGCAGTTGACAGGGAAATGTATCAACATCTGGTAGGAAGACTCATTTACCTATTTCACACACGGCTAGATATAGCATATGCAGTGAGTATAGTTAGTCAGTTTATGCACAATCCGAAGGTAATTCATTTGCAAGTTGTTCGCCAGATATTACAGTACCTTAAGGGGACACCAGGAAAAGGGATTATGTTCAAAAGAAATGGAGGTTTAGTCCTTGAGGTTTACATCGATGCTAATTATGCTGGGTCAATTATTGACAGAAGATCAACCTCTGGATATTGCACTTTCCTTAGAGGAAACCTTATGACGTGGAGGAGTAAGAAGCATAATGTAGTAGCATGGTCTAGTGCTGAGGCTGAATTTCGAGCAATGGCTCAAGGAATATATGAACTACTTTGGTTGAACATCATCTTAGAAGACTTAAGAATTAAATGGGATGGACCGATGAGACTCTATTGTGACAATAAGTCTGCAATCAGCATAGCTCACAATCCAGTTCAGCATGACTGAACGAAGCATATTGAAGTTGACAGACATTTTATCAAAGAGAAGTTGGAAAGTGGTTTGATTTGTACACCTTATGTGCCTACAAATGGTCAACTAGCCAATGTACTTACCAAAGGGTTGAGTAGCTCAGTGTTCGAGAATATTATATCCAAGCTGGGAATGGAGAATACCTATTCACCAGCTTGAAGGGGAGTGTGGAAAAACTGTGTATAGTTAGCCATTTTAGGAAGGATTCTATATTAGCTATTTTAGGAAGGATTTTATGATCAATTAGGCTGATTTAGTTGGTTTCCTATTCTATTAGGAGATTCCACAAATTATGGGATTTGATATAGCTTTCTTTTATTGTTAGAAATTTATGTATATATAGCTAACCTCTATGTATCATTTGAAGAAGAAGAAATTATTCTTTTAATTTCTCACAATTTATGATGCTTTAAAGGATAAGAACTGGACATATGCAATGAAGGAGGAGATGAGAGCTTTGGAGCATAATAAAACATGGGAAATTGTGGTGCATCCTAAGGAAAAGAAAGCAGTTGGTTGCAAATGGGTCTATACAATTAAATTTAAAGCCGATGGAACTATTGAACGGTACAAGGCAAGGTTAGTTGCAAAAGGCTATACACAGAGTTATAGGGTGGATTACCAAGAGAATTTTGCACCACAAAGATGAACATGCTAAGAATTCTATTATCTCTAGCAATACATTTTGGATGCGAAATCTAGCAATATGATGTAAAGAATGTATTTCTTCATGGAGATTTAGAAGAAGATGTATACATGGAACTGTCATCGGGTTTGGATGATAAGTACGGCCTTAATAAAGTGTGGAAGACTAAAGAAAGCCTCGTATGGACTAAAACAGTCTCTGTGAGCTTGGTTTGGAAAATTCACTAGGGCTACAATGAAGTTTGGGTATAAGTAGTCATGGTGACCATACTCTATTTGTGAAACATTTTGGCAAGGGAAAAATTACAGTCCTACTGGTATATATAGATGATATTTTAGTTATCAAAAGTGATGGGGAAGAAAAACTCAAGCTGAGAACACAATTGGCTCGAGAATTTGAGATGAAAGAGGTAGGGAAATTGAAATACTTCCTCGGGATTGAAGTGGCATATTCCAACCAAGGGATATTTATATCTCAACAAAAGTATATCCTTGATCTGCTCAAGGAAACAAGTACCCTTGGGTGCAAACCTGTGAGCCAAGAAAGCAGGGAGGGAACAATTGTTGATAAATGACGATATTAGAGGTTGGTAGGGAGATTGATTTATCTCTCAAACACCAAACTTGACATCGCTTATGTTGTGGGAGTAGTCATTCAATTCATGCACGATCCTACAAAAGAACATCTACAAACAGTTCAGAGGATTTTTAGGTACTTGAAAGCTACTCCAGGAAAAGGAATTTTGTTCAAAAAAGGAAGTGATCTAATAGTAGAGGCATATATAGATGCTGATTATGTAGGATCTCTTACAGACAAGATGTCCACTACAAGTTATTGCACTTTCATAGGAGGAAATCTTGTTACTTGGAGGAGCAAGAAACAAAATGTGGTAGCTAGATCAAATGCAGAAGCAAAATTTCGTGCTATGGCTCTTAGTGCTCGTGAACTTCTTTGGATCAAAATAATTCTAAAAGATTTGATGATTGAAGGAAGTGAATCGATGAAACAATATTGCGATAACAAATCAACTATCAGTATAGCACATAATATGATTCAACATGATTGAATGAAGCATGTGGAAGTGGTCAAACATTTCATCAAAAAGATGATTGACAGTGGATTTATTACCATACCTCACTAGACATCAAGAAACCAGTTAGCTGATGATTTAACCAAAGGGTTACCTATTTCAGGATTTCAAGAGATTGCTAGCAAGTTGGGAATGGAAGATATCCACTCACCAGCTTGAGGGGGAGTGTTGGAAGAAACTGAATAATAAGAGGACTTACTTGAGATATGGAATAATAGATAAGAAATGTATAGATATTTTTCTGTATTAGGTAGTTTCCAATTGTACAGGTTTCCTTTGTAGCTTAGTTTCCTTAGGAGGTTCATTGCTAGTTTCCTTATAAAAGTGTCAAGATTAACCTTAAATAGGATTGTAAACTTATTCTGAAAATGTAATAGAATCACGAGAATTCCTTCACGAATAATTTTGAAGTGTTCTGTATTTATTTTCAGTGAAATATGGTGTCATAAGTTTTTGTATCTATAGTGTTACTGGCACAATTAACCACCAAAAGATAATGCAAAGTATGATACATGGGTTTGGGACAACACATATTGTTAACTTTTTATGGTATTTAATGGAGCCCTGCATTGTAGACATATATACTCTTCTAGACATGTGTGAGGAGATATGGGGTACATTCATTTGCTATACTTTGATGATATCCCTGCTTCAACAAGGAAATTGATATGTTAAGTGTATTTCGATAATCTTAAATGGGTACAAGGAGATGAGTATGCTTCAACTTGTAACTGCAAATGTTCATGAGATGCAAAAACAGCAAGAGCATATGGTAGTTCCTTGGTCCTAGTTGGATTGAAAATTGAGTTTTGAGGCACTGAAATCATCAATATTTTGGAGGTAGGAAACTCCTTTTGCTAAGACTTATCCGTAGATTTTCCTATCATGGAAGAGTAAGTAATAGATGGTTGCTCAGTCTAGGTCTGAAATTGAGAACAGAGTCATGGCACCTTCCACATGTGACTTGATATGGTTAAAATATATTCTTGTAGAGACTGGAGTTCAACATTACAATCTATGGATTTAATAATTGATGTGATAGCTACGATGACACAAATCATCATTTAATTTCTCTAACATCAAGTTGACTCCTTATTGGAACATGAAATGTGACAACTTGGGAGACTCTGCAATGACTACATGCCGAAATAGACCTTGGAAGCCCATAATTACCTGTAGGGTTGAGGACTAGCTGGGGGTAGATTGTGTTGAAATCATTCAAGGTTAGGTTAGTGTTTGGTAAAGCTCATGAGAAGTGTTAAGTGAGGGTCATTGCGAAAGGTCAAATGGGGAAAAATAAAAATGCCTAAATAGGAATAGGCCTTAATTGAGGTAAGGAATGACATTGATTTGAGATTTGGTGAAATTAGGTCAAGAAGGGCAATATACAGAAGGAATAAGCTGCTAGATGAAATACCCAATTAACTAAGGTGCAGTGTGAATTCGAGACCCTATTTTGAGGTCATTCTTGAAGGAGAAAACAAATGCCATTGGTCCCAAATTTTAATTGGGAATAGAACCCTTATAGGTGAGTAAGAGGGATCAAACTGAGTGCATTTTTTATTGCATTTGGTTGGTGAACGTAAGCAAATTTGGCTGGTTGTTCAGACTGAAATTCCAAGTATGGGACCAGTGGCAATCAAGGCAAGGACTTGATTTTGAAGGGCTTAATGAATGAGTTTTTGAATAACATCTTGAGTCTTGATTGAGGACAGTGGAAGCGAATAATTGGTGACCCCTGCACGACATTTTGGTTAGGCTTTGGTAAAGTTCTGAGAAGGCCAAAAGAGGCAACCCCATTGGACTGCAACCCTGAAAAAAAAGGGTAAAAAATGAAGTGGAGACTCAGCTTTAAGGGCAGTTGAAGGAGGGTATTCCAGAGAATTATGGCTTCCTTAGCTCATCCTTAGGGTGGTGGTTAGAGGAAAATTCAGTTAAAGGGCAAGAGGTGACACTGGACTGCAAAGCCAGCTTGCTGCCCACACTTTCAGCTCTCCAGTTGGTTTTCTGGCTACATAAATGTCTATTAGACATCCGAACGAGGGGTTTTGGAACTGCTTTGAGTTGCCAAAATTCAGAGGTTGAGAGTAGAAGAGAGAATGTGAAACAGAGGTAGGAAAACAGCAAGGGTTGCCAGCTAAATAGGTAAAAAATTGTACCAATGCATTTATTTAGAGGTATGAAGCATGTTATATTTTTAGTTGTAACCCATTTCATTCATTTGGTAGGAATTTCCTTTTGCTCATCATTTGTTTTACTTTTTCTGTAAAGTTGCCAGTGTGAAGTCCAGATTGTATGCGAGGGTTCTGCATGGGGTTCAAGCCATGGCTGAAACTCCCATTCAGCCCAGATATGTTTCTTAGAGTGAGGCTAGCCTAGAGAGGGACTGTGGTGGCTAAGGGTGGAAGGTTTTGGGCTTTGAACCAAAGATGCACCTAAACCCAAGTAGTGATGCATGTCATGCATGGTATGGCATAATTTTTATTGAGTCTCTGGACTCCATGTGTTTACTAACTTGTTTCCAAAGGAACCTAATGGGCCCGGCCAAGAAGCCTAATGGGCTAGAGGTTAATGAAGCTAAGGCTAGAACCTCAAGCATATATGGTTTTGGTGTGTTTCTTAAGAGTATGATGTGATGTTAATTCTAATCATCAAAGACTATAAATATGATTTTATATGTTAATTTGGCGAATATCAATTGATATTGTGGAAATGTACTTCTTGTGACTTAAAGAGGTTGGAGACCTTAACCTATGGTTGGTGCCATGGTTGTTCCAATCACTATGCTTGAATTACTTAATCTAGTTTGAACATATAGTAGGCCTAAAATGAAGGATTGCGTAGGGGAGTTAAGGGGTCACATATATGGTCATAATTTAGCACTAGAGTTGGAATTTCTGAAGTCCTTGCCTAAGACCAAATGTCTTTGCTACGTTCAATTTAGATACCTAAACTAACCCAAAAAGACTAAAGGGAAGACAAAAATCTAGAATGGATTCTGTAGAAACTGAGGTGACCTTACATAGGGATTCACATGGGTTAACTGGGAGTTGACATTGCATGGACCTCTAATGATCCATTTTGAGGTTCCACGCAAGGTAGGTAATTGAGGAATTCTCTCAACTAGGTCTGGGTCTAGAGGGCTGCTATGATCTAAAAAGAGGAACACACATGGAAAATACATTTCACCCAGGCTAATAAAGATATGGGATGGAGGGTAGTCCAAATTGGGCTAAATGCATTAGGGTTTGGTTAACCCTAGGCGAATGTGAAGTTTCTTTAGCCAAGTCTAGAAAAAGTCAATGTCACCCAAAACTTGGGAGGGGCGCTGTCGCTAAGAGGCAATTGAGGTTAAGGATCTTGTCAAAGACCACTTAGAGGGGTGGCATTGGACACTTGGACCAAGCCATTCGTAAGATAGTGCAATCTAAAGATGTGACCATGTCATGACATGCTAGGCAGGTGGGTTGTATAGATAGGGGCATTAGGTTGGATGGCATTGCTCTCGTGCAATTTTGAAAAGAATTTGGGTCCAAATGCAGAAAGCAAGAAATTTTAAAACAAAAAGGGAAAGTTATAACGGTCCAAGAAACAACTTAATATGCATGGTTGGAGCATGCACAACTTGAAAGGGTGAGCCCACACCAAACTTACTACATGCCACAAACCCCAAATTGTAATAGAGTAGGGCAATAGGGTCGTGTATTCACACACATTACAGCCAAGCTAGGAGACTTGGGGTAACCTTCTTAGCACGGTCAAGGTACTAGCGCTAGGTCAGGCCATAGGTTACATCAAATTCCAAAAAGACACAATTCTATTCATGTTCCATGCACGCCATAAACTGCTCGTTCACTTAGAGAATGAAAACATTTACTTTTTCAATTTTCTTAAAAAATATTCAACTTACTTGTGATGGTACTATTTAATATTTTCTTATTTATGTTCATGACTTAGCAAGCTTGAGAAAGTGGCATTAAAAATGTTTTCCTTCATTTTATTGATACTCAAATGGTATATTATCAAGCAGCACTTAATGTAATCAACTTAAAGAGTTAAATTCTTTAAATGCACAAACGATTGAAAGAAGGTGAAAATCTCAATGGGGTATTCAATCAAGTAAAATTGACTGTAATTTCAGAGACAAAGATAAAGCTATTATTTATTTATTTTCTTTCTGTTGTTTCATGGTCATGTACTGATCTAGTCAAAATATGGTATAAGAACTAAAAACTATTAAATGAAGTCCATGTACCAGAAAAGTCACTTATTCAAAATTTGAGCCAAGGGGATGCTACCTGAATTTGTGAGCAATCAAGATATTTTTCCATTTCGCTGAGTAGGACAGCATCCTTGGTAGAATATCTGTAAATCTTTATTTGCCTATGTCCTTTGTGAGGACCATTCATGCATTGATCACAACCTGGTGTCTTACAATCAAAACAATACATCCTTTGAACATTTCTTGGAGGTTCATGAACTTGACAAATTCCAAAGAAAGTTGCCTCCAAAACAGAATCTATCCACTCAGGCTTTTGGTCTTGTTGCCTTGTGCGTGCGTCCTACAAAGTTAAAACCTTGTTAATGGGCAAATAATAAATAAACAAGATGGTAGAACAAATAATTGAAACTAAATATTCTAAGAATGTTCTAAGTATTTACACTTCTTGAATAGTTTTTCATCACACTAACTAAATATTCTATGTGAACAAACAAAACTAGCGCATTGATATTTTAGCTACCATCATCCACCAAAATGAATAGAATACAAAGACTAGCAATGACAATTGAGTAAGAAAATCCTTTTCAGTAATAGAATGAAATTCTCTCATTATAGTACCAATAACAGAATAATAGTATTCAAAGAGTGATTTGTGGAGCTATGATGGACATTTTACCAAAATGAGTTTTAGGAACTCAAGATAAGTCTTTAAGCAAAGTTGCATCCTCAAGGAATAAGCATGTAAGGTTTTCATAAATCATGGGTGATAGTAATAGTATGGTTACATTTTATGTGAATTGTCTTTATGTCTATTTAGTAGTTATCTTCTAGAAATAAGTGAGTCTGTGTTGTTTGTTTTTGGTTTAATCATGAAAACATTAACAAGTAAATTGATCAAAATTAGTTAATTAGTTGATTATTCGATACTTATAGTCTTTGATGATTGATATCAAGCTGTATTAAATATTAATAATATCTTGTATTAGATCTGCTTGGCATATTAGTGATCTGGTATGCTAATAGCATACTATGGCCATAAAGGTCCAAAATTCTGGTTTGTTTCCATCATGAAGGATGAAACTTTTCAAGTTGTTATAATGTTGAAATTCTACAATAGAATTGAAAAAGATATAAAGAAAACTTCATTTTCATGTTAATGCAAGTTATTAGAAGCAAAATCATGGTTGCTATAGTACTTTAAGAATCTTATACATTTCTGTTTAGTAACATTGAGTGATTTGGAAATATTATAAATCTTTTGTTCAACTTCTAATGGATTTTCCTGGTTATACTTGTTTTGTACGAGTGATTGTATATGGCTCTATAAAGTTAGCTAATTTGTTATTAAAATTTCATGCATTCATATACTAGTGAACATGTTTCTTCTAGATATTCTTTTCTGTTACATTTTCAATTACATTTTTGGAATCATCATCATTATCAAAAGACTTAAACCCACTAAGTGTGTTTGGCTACATATATTGTAGCTCTCCAATAATCTCTATTCATTGTCATATCCTCTATAAGACCATGAATAACCCATGTCATATCTAAGGATTTTTAACCATGTTTTCTTTCATCTTTCTCTACCATCTTTGTGATAAATTTCTTTCCTTTCGCCTAGATGAGTTTATTGGTCTTCCTCTCACATGTTTAAGGCATATTTACATAGAATGTCGTACATTATAAGTTGTGTTACATATTTGGATACGAGGTATGCTACTTAGCTAGGTATGCATTCGTGGGGGCTAGGATTAGTTGGTACATTAGTTTGGTTCGTGGTTTGCTTTGACAAATGAATTTTTTTTTGTTATATTAATAAGATAGTGCAATGAAAATAAGATTCAACTTAACTAAAAGCAAGTTTGCAGTAACATAAAACCATAACAGTAGGACCAGAAGCAGGAGGATAAAACTTAATGCTAACGTAATAAATTTAAAGCTAATAGTCATCTTGAAAGTTTAATGATAAGGTGAACTTCTTTCATCTCCCAATGATTTCTAAGTTTAGACCTTCAAATTTAGACAATCGTGAAATTCCTTTAAAGTTAAAATGGAAATTTTATATATGACTAAAAATGTTGGAAAGTTATTACAGTACAACAAATATGAACATAATCAAAATTGTGATGTTACAATAGATGTGCAACTATCATGTTGTTTGATGTAATGAATCTTATGATGGCTATTAGCTACCTAATGTAACCCTTCTCTTTTATCTATAGGCTTGGGAGTTGCAGATAGGAATCCACAACTGGAGTTAGATGTGAGACACTACCCAAAAAAATATAAATGAGATTATTTCTAATAAGGTGGGAGTGAAGCCTATTGAAAGTAAGAACACAAGATGCGATTAAAAAGGTTTAGACCATAGTTATACATTTCCGACCGCACGTATCCAATTGCAATACAGACACTCATTGGTTAATTATAAATTGACTATAGTAACCTAACCTTGATAATTAAGCTTCCTTAAGATGCATATTTTATATAAGTGATTATAAATTCTCCCTTCTAATTTTCTTTTTGTTTAATCGCTTTTGTTATTATAATAAACTTATCTTAATGTATCTCCCTTTTGTGTCCAAGTCTAAAGATGGTACAACCTATGGATGTGGAATAATTTTTTTAATCAAATCAATTCTTAAGAAAAGGAAGATTATTAACGATGTCTGTTGTATAATCTAAACAGGATGGTTAAAGTATAGAAAGGTGTTAAGTATTTGATGTGATTGTAAAGTTTCTTTGATGCTAAAAGAAAAGGTTTATCTAATGGGCTATAAGGCCATATTTGTTGTATGATTCTAAGTATTGGTAGTCAAGTACCAACACGTGTAAAATACAGACATAATTGAGATTAGGATATTATGGTGTTGAAATATTAACCACCACTAGCTAAAAGGTCAAGCTTGTAGAGAGAGGGGTGATTATATCTTTTATGTTAATATTTTAATATTAACATGCTCCAACTAGTTCAAACACATGCAACTATTTAAATATTAGATTGTTGGTGAGGTTTCAACTTGGGACCTTTAAATACTTTTATGCCATGTTGAGTTCTTCACCATCATTTCATCTAAAATTATGAGCTTTTGGAGAGAGAGATGACTTTATTTTTTATGTTATTATTTTTAATCTCAACTATAGTGGATGTAAGATCATGCAAGAAAAGAGAAAATTAGAAATGAGGTTATAGTAATAAGGTTAAACTATTTCCTGCTGAAAATAAGATGTTCAAGATGTGATTAAAATGGTTTGGAATGAGATGAGGACCAGTAGATGCACCTAGAATTTTACAGCAAAAAATGTAGAGAAAGACTAAAGAAAACTTGATGAAACATCCTTAAACTTGACATAACATATAATGGCGTTGTAGAGGATATGACCATGGTAGAGATTGTTGGAGAGCTACAATTCATCTAATCGATCTTGTGTAATGGGATTAAAGCTTTTGATTGTTATTGTTATTGCAACTTTTAGTCTTAACTTAATATAGGAGGAAAATTCGCATTTCATCATAATCAATGTTGGAATCCAACAATAATTTTAAACATTCATATGTACTTGTCCCCATCTACTTTCATTAAAGATTTTGATATTGTTGTCGATGTACCATGAGCGCCGCAATTAAGCATCTCATTTAATGAAGTCTTTTAATGAAGTCTAACATAATACTAACTTTTTAAGCTTTAATTTGTTGAGGCTTTTGTTAAGAAAGTTATGTCCATGTTTGGAGGATCTCTGTTATTTATGGGTTGTTATATGATGGAAGTCAATTCACAAGCATTTGCTGTAAGGTGACTGTTATAGCTTTTTCCAACATGTTTCTAGTAAATTTTCATAGTTAGTTGATGCTAGAGAATCTTATTCAATTTCAAAGGCTGGATATGTTGTTGTTATTGTTTATATATCTTAAGTTACATTTTCAACTAAAAAATATAGCCCTGAACAGGGAAATCCTTAAAATCTGAAAAATATAGCCCTAAGCAGGGAAATCCTTAAAATCTGAAAAATATAGACCTAAGCAGGGAAATCCTTAAAATCTGAAAAATATAGCCCTAAGCAGGGAAATCCTTAAACCCTAATATACCACCTATTAGGGTTTAAGAGGAGGCATGAAATTAAAGCTAAATCACTCTCAATAAACGACAATAACGATGACATATCAAAATTTTAACCCACTATATAAATAGACAGATCACACCTAATGAAAAGAAAAAAAGTGTGACCAAATTTTAACATGGTTTGGTCTCTCAATAGACTTACATGGATCCCTAAAAGGCAAAATCTACTAATCACCAAAGTTACATGGATCCCTAAAAGGCATAATCTACTAATCACCAAAGTTACATGGATCCCTAAAAGGCATAATCTACTAATCACCAAAGTTACAAATTTTGAATGGAAAATTCTTTTCTCAACTCAGAACACCTCAATAGATCAAGTGCATACTCTCTAAAAAACCCTAGCTGTTGAAGTGTTTCACACAATTACCTCATAATAAGAGATCTATTTATATATCCATTTTGATACAAGTAGATCACTCAAGCATGATAATGAAACATGAGATTTGTGGAGTTATAGAGAATTGGGAATTTCTACTAGAATGTTGAACAAGATTCACGTACCAGATTTGAATAGGGGAGATTCAACTCCATTTTGACGAAGATAAGGCGGTGTGCACTCCTTCTTGGAAACTAGGTCGGAGAATGATAATGAGAAGGGAAGAGAGCGACGAAGGGTGAGAAGTAATTGGGGGGGGGGGGGGGGGGGGAATAATAATTTTATTATTTCCCTTTGTTGTTCAAATATACAAGGGAAACATTTTCAAATTCATTTTCTTGCTAATTCAAGATTCAAAGAATATTTTCCCTCCAATTAATGTATATATCTAAATATATCCTTTTCATTTATTTTATTCTAAATGAGAGAAGGAAAAAAGATATTTTATTTTTCTTACCAATACCTTCCCCATTTGTCTTAATTTCCATTTGTGCTAAACAATTTTTTTTTCCTTTATATGCTAAATTGCTAATAAAAGCACGAGAATTATAGGAAACATAGCTTGCTTTAGTTTGGGCCTAAATTTGGATACTATAAGGCTTAGGCTTGTTTGTTTGGAATGTTGTCTAGCTTGATCTTGGGCTCAAGCTCAAGTTGAGCTCAAAACTGAGGCTCAAGCTCATTTGTTTATTTTTTTTTTTTTCCAGTTCAATCTTAACTCATACATATTAAACAAGTTTTAAATGCTCTTCAAACAAATACTTTCATAAATTATAAAATAGTGTGTTTCAATATATTTTAAATTTTGAATAACATGAATAATATAACAAAAAAATCCTCACTCATATAAGTTATATTCATCCACAAGCATATGAAGATGGTGTTGCTACTTTTTCATCATTCCCTCACTAGAGGGTTACGTTAGGGAGCACATTCAATGCAAAATTTTGTCAATGTTGTTCTTTTGCGTGGATTTGTGTTGCCAATTTGACTTTTAGAAGTCAATTAATATTATGAATGATGTGCCATTGACCCTAACTTGGTTAGGATAAGGTGTAGTTAATAATCATGATGATGTGAAAAACACACATTATTTCAAAATGTGCCCTAAACTATCTTATAAACAAACCACAAATGAACCTATAAACGAGCCTATAATCAAGAACTTAAATGAGCTTATTCACAAGCCAAGCACCCTCAAGATCAAGCTCGCTCATTTACTAATCGAGCTTAAAAACCAAGCTCTACCTTGGTTATTTAACAAGCTTAAATAAAGCAGCTTAAACGAGCCCAAATTGAGCGAAGCTTCAAGCTTCTTGTGAATGGCTCATTTCTTTTGCAACCCACCCTAAAATTTACTATGTTAGACAATTTGTGCAACTTGACTGAACTAATTAATGAAGACCACTACAAAAATGTAGTTAATAAAGGATTTATACAATGATAAAATGATTATTTTGTGGTTACTCTACTATTTACTTAAATGACTACGTAAGGAAATATGTAAAATTTGTTATAGAACAATAAGGGCTCATGCATTAAGGATACCTTTTTTAAAAATAGGGCAATGAAAGCAATTAATAAAGTGTAATTTATGTAGAATTAAATAGTCAATGTAATCAAATATTTTTTTTCCAAAATAAGTTAATGTATCATATATAATGTAATCTTATATAAAAATAAAATATTCTATTAAAGGAAACCTATAAAATAAAACCTCTTGAGATATTATTGAATTTTGCTGAAATTAGAACTTTGTTAAATAATAATTTTAACCATTTGGCTCTATCAGTGATCCTTACTGCACAAGAAGCGTCAGGGGAGGGTCATATTTATATATGGTGTAACGCCCCGTTTTTCGAGCGCTTTAAAACTTAGGACAATTCTGGGATAATAATTTTTTCTTATTTAAAACTACAACTAAATCATATCATTGCTCTTATCCACCCCAAAATTTTCATACATTTATCTCGAAAGAGAATTATCATAAACATCAAATGCGGAAGCTAGAATCGAACCTAACATCTTGTCATTAATCATAAATCAATTCTTATATCCTCATTAACCATAATTAAGGTTATACATCATCATTTCTCAAAACGTTCAAAATTCAAAGTAGCAGAACTTAAATACATGGGCTACATAATATACATTCAACTCATCATACAATTCATCATGCACTTTGCTAAGTGTCATTTCATGTCTCATTCATCCTCGTTTCTATTACAATCTCCATCTGGAACGTTTGAATATTCCAGGAGCAAAACCCAAGTTAGATGATGAATCATCTAAGTAAGGGAACAAAACATTTAATGTTCATGTATGTATGCAATGCACATAATATCATAACTCTCATGTTTGGGTCGACTGCACCTTAAGATTACCTGCCATTTTTTCAGTCTCCCTGCCAAACCGGGGTGTATGGGTGCACCATTGGCAAAGCAACGACGCCAATACCTAATCCCAAACCCATGCAACGTATGACCGTGAATCTCATCATGCTCATATGCATATTTCATAATTCAAAACATGTAAATGCAATCTGCATGACATACTCACATCAAGACATGACAACATGATAAGATCATTTACATAAAATCGGATTTTGGAATCAAACCACTTACAAATCAAGCATTTTCATAAAACTAAATTCAATTGGAAAGTACCACTTACTTTTAGCACAAAGTTCGAAAAATCTCAAAAAATGCGCATCACCTCGATTTGCGTGTCCGACATCAATTTTCGTGTCAACCCTCAAAAGTTGCCCCAATCACTTTATCTTGAGCACAACAATCCTATAAATCATATTTAATCACTAAATATCTCAGAACATTAATTTCCTCATTTTTTATGCATTTTCTTCCATTTTCCCTTCTAAAAATCCAAATAAATACCTTCGAGACTATTTTCTCCAATCTTTTTCCACAAAAATTCATTAAAGTCTAAGAACATCAAAGGAAAATTACTGAACTTACCTCAAATGCTCGTTTGCATGCAAAACAAGGTTGTTCATTACGGAAACTGAGACATCAGGAAGGCCAAATCAAAATCTAATTGCACAAAACCCCATAAAACATTTTTCTCGATTTTTCCAAGAGTTTTCCCAAATTTTCAAGCCACTCCATGTGCCTGCACACACCCATACACGCTAGGACAAGTGGGCGCGTGTGAAGACCAGCGCGTGCCGGCCACTCGCCAGTCGTCTTCTCCGGCAACAACTAGCCGACAATGCTGGCTGACCCCACCCCCTTGCTCGCCTCGTCCAATCGATCCTCAAGGTACCATTTTCGAAATGAAAGGAACACCGAAGACCCCTCAACGGACTGGCCAAAGCTTCGACTTGGCCGTCCACCTCCCAACTCCAACAAAGCCTCGAATAGCCCTCTAACCTTCATCAAAATGCATGAAAATGCACAGAAATAATCCTCAGGCCATGGGCAACAAAAGCCCTATGGTTTCCTCTCTCAATTTGTTCGAAAACATGACCAATTTAAAGCAAAAATCTCTTCCAGAATCGGCTATCAAGAACCCCTATTTATAGGCATTTTTGATGCTCCAAATGCCCTTGCTCGAACAACCCAAGTCCCTCAAAGCGTTTACCTACCTTAGATCGACCTTACCCGACCAAAAATCCCACTTGCAGATCTTAACAAAAACGACCGAACTTCCGATCGAAAATCTCGATTTTTCGGCCACCCTCGTGGCTGTTGTCGACTAAGACTTGACCCAAAGATGTCCCTGACCAGCCCTCGTGGGTTCCCAGTGGCCAATTTTGGCGATGGAATGGGCTGGTCGGCTATGGTTGCTTTGGAGGTTTCTTGAAATTGCACTTTGGCCCCTCAAACTTTGGCTTTCTCACTTTGGCCCATTTTCACGAAGCCTCTCAACTTTTTATAATTGCATTTAAGACCCTCAAGTCCTCAAACATCCATCTCATTCCTGAAGATTCCGGAAAAACATCGTTTCGACCTCCCTTCAGCAATTTCAGAAAATTGCAATTAGGCCCGAATCTTCGTTTTGGCCTTAAACCCTTTCGTTTCTTCCTGAAACCACTGAAGGGTTGTTCCTTATGAAAAACCGAAGCCCCCTCAAGCTTTCGTTGACTTCCCGAAAGTCCCCTATAACATTTCAGTTTTTCAGCCTGAATCGCAACTGCATTTTAGCTGTATCGAAAATCGTTCCTGATCCAATTTCTTCCGATACCATAAATCATGCCTCAAAATTCTCGTCAAACCTGTATCATTTTCCTTAGATATTTCGGCTCCAGGACACTCCCTGCAGACGATTCGGTATTTATAACTGCTATCAAGCCAATTTTTCGGTATTCTAAACTTACTTAAATTACGTGGTAATCTCATGAAAATACGGGTTCTTACACATGGACTTTCCCTTTTTTTGTGAAGATGCTATTTCCAACTCTAACTTGTGTCATTTCAATCAAAAAACAACAATCTTACCTTTGCCACCATGGCTCACCATCAACCCTTTGGCCTTAACTTTAAAGTTTATGTTTTCATTGTGTTGTCAATTCCTCTTCAATACTTGGTGGAAATTCACCCATAACCAACTAAATTGTGGTAAATCTCCAACCTGCAATGACCACAATGCCAGGAGCACCCCAAGATTATCTATCCATTATTTCGGAGTACCTTTTTTACAGCAGTTCCACATTTTTCCATATGAAAAAGAAGAACTCTTCTCTGGAAATAATATTCCCAATTCTTTTGTATACATGCAGATATTTACTGCAAAGAGAGGAGTTGGGTCTTAAAGCTTCTACTACTAATGTTAAGGAAAATGCCATTACTTCATTTTATTCATGTGATGGTATATGTTTCTTCTATTATAAGCTAGTAAGAAATGCAATGTCATTTCTGTTACATGCCTAGGTAGACTGGATCAGGGAAAATACATTATATGTAATAATATGTCAAGAAAATGATTCAATTTATGTGTCACCATATCTGCAAAGAAATCTACTTTATTTTGTTTGTCCCCTCAATGATAAATCACAAAGGATTTTGAATGCAAAATCAAGTTGGTGTTAGAAACTTGCTTTTAGATATTCTAGATATAACTGATACATGTTTGAAAAGATTCATGCATAGACTTAAAGGGTAGGCATGTATACAGTTTGTACATTTAGGTTAAAGGTAACAAATGTGCTTAGTGTCTTCATACATGTATAAGTTACTCATGTTGAATCCTATAAATTCCCACTGCTCTAGCCATTTGGCAGTGCAATGGAGTAATGTACTGAAATATTGGGAAGTGAATGTTGAATAGGAATTGGCATGAATTATTTTATCCTCTTTCTATACTTCCCTCAAAGCATCGTGCCCTCCCCCCCCCCCAAAAAAAAAAAACAAATATATATATATATATATATGTTGGAAAACTCGAAGGAAGATTTAAAGTTGAAAAGAAGAACCGGATAATGGGTGAAGATTATCAAGAAGCTGTTGCAGTTCAAGATAGATAATTCTTGAGTTTAAAGATTGTATTTTAAGTTGTAGATTTTGTTGTATAAGTTTGAATTTATTTCCTAAGTTTTAGGAGATAATTCTGCTAGTTTCTAGGGAGTAGATAGCTTATATCTTATAGGAGAAAGATTAGGAGCTAGGTTGTGTATATATATTCCCACGCATCTATAGAATTTATTCAAGCTTTCAGTTATTCAAAAGCTTGTTTCATGGTATTAGAGCCTGCTCTTCAATCCTAAAGCAGTCTCTATTCGGTTCTTCCGTTCCTGCCCTACTTCACCAATGGCTGATACCCAACTTAATCCTACCCTAACCGAGGCTTCAGCCACAAGCTCTCCAAGCAATCCTCCTCCCAATTCTGCACCAAATCTTTCTAGCAACCCAATTAATCACCTTCCCATACAGATTACTCACCATAAGTTGAATGGGAGTAACTTTTGGGAATGGTATCAGTCGGTAATGTTGGTGATCAAAGGAAAAGGCAAAGCTGGTTACTTAACCGGCTCTATACCTCCTCCACCAAGAACAACAGCCAATTATTGGACCTAGGAAGTAGAGAACTCCACCATAATGGCCTAGCTGATCAATTCGATGGAACCTAGAATAGGTAGGATTTACCTATTCTACAAAACCGCAAAGGAAATATGGGACCACACGACAAGGTAACCTAAATGTTACTGATTACTTCAATTTCTTGGTTGAACTTTGGCATGAGATGGATCTATACTACACCATTAATTGGGAATGCCTGGCGGATAGTACAAAGTATAGTAAGATGATTGAGAAGGATCGTGTGTTTGATTTCCTACATGGTCTTAACCATGATTCGGATGAAGTTAGAGGCAAAATCTTGGGTACAAAACTGAAGAGGTAATGCTAAATTAGCAAGGTGAATCCCCTTTAACTCACCAGAATTCTGCTTTAGCAAGTTTTAAACAAGAAGAGAGTCAACCAAGGAACATAAGACGAGAGAAGCAGTGATGTGACCGCTGTAAAAGGCCATATCATACCAAAGAAACGTGTTGGAAAATTCATGGAAAACCGGCTAACTGAAAGCCTAAAGGAAAGAAGGAGATTGGAAGGGCTGCCTACATAGCTGATGCACCTAAGGAAGTAAGAAATAATACCAACCTTAACCTATCAGAGGAGCAGATTCAAACCTTGCATAAGCTGCTAAACCCAGGTACATCCTCCCCAAGTCCTCCTACAATAGCTACTTTTGTGCAAGGTAATCTCCACTACTCTCTAAATTCCAGCAAATTCTCTAAGAATATTTGGATGGTGGATACGGGTGCATCTAACCATATGGCATGCTCAGCCCTTCCCATGACAAAATACACTCCCTGCTGCAATCCTATAGATTTTTCAATGGCTGATGGTACTACTTCTCCAGCTAAAGGACATGGAACAATTTATATTTCTGGTTTAAAACTTAAATCAATCCTACATGTACCTTGTTTAAGATGCAATTTACTATCAGTCCATAAGATTACCCAAGATATGAATTGTTGTGTGACATTCTTTCCATCATATTGCTTATTTCAGGACCAAGCATCAGGGAGGATGATTGGCAGTGCTAAAGCTAGGGATGGGCTTTACTACATGACAGAGGATAGGGTTATTTCTTCCACAAATAAGGCTGGTTTGACAGCCACAACTGATGCCAAGGTTTTATTGTGGCACAATTGTTTAGGTCACCCAAGTTTTTCTTATCTCAAGTTCTTGTATCCACATTTTTTCATCAATAAAAATCAAACTTACTCATGTGAGCAGTGTACCATTGCCAAACAAACTCGTTCTCCTTATTCAATTCAACCCTATAAGCCATCCAACCCATTCCACTTAATTCATAGTGATATTTGGGGACCATCTAAAACCCCTAATATTTCTGGTTCTAAATGGTTTATAACCTTTGTTGATGATCATTCTAGGGCTTGTTTGGTGTACCCTATGAGGGAAAAATCTGAAGCTTGTAACATTTTCAAGAAATTTCACAAACTCGTCTTGAATATGTTTCAAACTTCCATCCAAATTCTTCGTACTAACAATGGTCGGGAATATTTCTCCAATGACCTTACCAATTATCTATCTGAACATGGCATCCTACATCAAAGTTCTTGTCCATACACACCACAACAAAGCGATGTGGCAGAAAGGAAAAACTGCCATCACCTAGAAGTGGCTCGAGCTATGCTGTTCACCACCCATGTCCCACATTTCTATTGGGGGGAAGCAGTCCTTACAGCTGCATATTTGATCAATAGACTCCCCTCAAAAACCCTAAAGTTTCAGACTCCTCTTGATGTCCTTTGTTCTATCTACCCAACTACTAGCCTCTTGCACTCTCTTCCTTCAAAAATTTTTGGTTGCATTGTGTATGTGCACAACAATAATCTCAACCGTACCAAATTGGATCCCAAGGCCTTCCCATGTATCTTTATTGGGTACTCTTCCACCCAAAAAAGATACAAATGCTATAATCCTCTCAAACGACAAGTCTTGGTCTCCACTGATGTTACATTCTATGAAGATCACCCGTTTTATCCCTCTCCAGTTTCAGTTCCTGAGGTTCCACCTTTCCCAGAGTCTTCTCCTTCTTTCTTTCCTCCTCTTGATTCCCCTATGCCCTTATGCTCTCAAGGGGGAGCATCTCTTGCCACACCACCTACTAATTCTGACAGAATAATGGCAAATCATCCAACTTCACAACCCATTTCTCCTAATTCTTCACAGCCAGACGCTTTACAGCCAATTTCTCCTAATTCTTCATAGCCAAACGTTGCAGCTGAAACTCATGTCCCTATTCCATATTCAGCAGCTAGAAATCCTCTGTAGGTGTATTCTATAAGCCCTAAGGGCCATCCTAAGGCTCAGCAAAACCAATCATCACTTTCCGATGTTGGTCTATCAAAAAACAACATTGAAAGTGAGCCTACCAGTAGTGATAATTTGGATTGGGCTGTGCCGATTCCTCTAAGGAAAGGGGTAAGATCATGTGTCAAGTATCCTATGTCTAACTACTTGACTTATGCTGAATTATCCCCTACGTACAAAGAATTTGTTGCAAGTATTGACAGCATTGCAGTTCCAAGGAATATTCAAGAGGCTATGAACGACCCTAAGTGGAAAGCTGCAGTTATGGAGGAGATGAGTGCCTTGGTGAAAAATAATACTTGAGAGATCATTAAACTACCTTCAAACAAAAGGGTAGGTGGTTGTAGGTGGGTTTTCACAGTGAAGCATAATGCTGATGGAAGTGTTGAGAGATACTAGGCAAGATTGGTTGCACAAGGGTTTACACAAACATATGGGATTGACTACAAGGAGACTTTTGCTCCTGTCGCCAAACTCAACTCAATTTGCGTATTACTTTCCCTTACTATTAATCTTGATTGGCCTCTACTCCAATTTGATATTAAAAATGCTTTTTTGAATGGTGAGTTGGATGAGGAGATATATATGAGAATTCCCCCAGGATTTGAACAGGAAATTGGCAGTGGAAATGTGTGCAAATTGAAGAAATCCCTATATGGATTAAAGTAATCCCAAGGGCTTGGTTCAAGAAATTTAGGATGACTCTTAATCGCTTGGGATATAAGCAAGGACGAGCTGACAATACCCTGTTTATAAAATCCACAAAAAAAGGAAAAAAGGCCATACTAATTGTTTATGTTGATGATATTTTTGTGACAGGAGATGACTTACAGGAAATTGAAAACTTGAAGAGGCAACTGAAGACTGAATTTGAAGTAAAGGACCTAGGAGTCATGAGATGTTTCCTAGGAATGGAAGTGGCTAGGAGTAAAGACGGGTTTTTCATCTCTCAAAGGAAGTACACACTCGACTTGCTAAAGGAGACTGGAATGTTAGCAGGCAGACTAGCTGGTATTCCCATAGAAAAAGGCTAGAATGTTGAAGAAAAAGAGAACACTCATGTAGAAAAAAAAGGTACCAAAGGTTGGTTGGTAGATTTATTTATTTATCACTTACAAGACCAAATATAGCCTATGCAGTAAATAGAGTGAGTCAATACATGCATTCCCCTACTCAAAAACACATGAATGCAGTGTTTCGTGTTCTAAGATACCTCAAGAGGACACCTGGGAAGGGGTTGATGTTCTAGAAAACTGATGAAAGAGGAATTGAATGTTTTGTGGATGCTGATTGGGCTGGTTCTCGCGAAGACAGCAGGTCAACCTCAGGTTATTGCACCAAGTTGTGGGGTAATGTGGTTACTTGGAGGAGCAAAAAGCAATCTGTGGTGGCTCGCAGCAGTGCTGAGGCCAAATTCCGTGCCATTGCTCAAGGGATATGTGAAATAATTTGGTTGGAAAGGATGATGGAAGACTTAGGAATACCTTTATCTCAACCAACAAAGGTATATAGTGATAGCAAATCTGCTATCAACAGTGTGAAGAATCCAGTTCAACATGACTAGATGAAACATGTAAGAATTCATAGAAGTTTTATAAAGAGGAAAATTGAAGAAGGAAGAATCAGCTTATCCTACATTCCTACCACTGATCAAGTAACTAATGTCTTCACAAAAGTTGTTGCAAGATCAGGGTTTGAGTTACTAATTGGCAAGCTAGGAATGACTTGTATTTATTCTCCAGCTTAAGGGGAGTGTTAAAAAAGTCGAATGAAGATTTAAAGTTTAAAAGAAGAATCGGATAATGGGTGAAGATTATCAAGAAGCTATTGTAGTTCAAGATAGATAATTCTTGAGTTTTAAAAATTGTATTTTAAGTTGTAGATTTTGTTGTATAAGTTTGAATTTATTTCATAAGTTTTAGGAGATAATTCTCCTAGTTTCTAGGGAGTAGATAGCTTGGATCTTCTCCTAAATTATAGGAGAAAGATTAGGAGCTAGGTTGTATATATATATTCCCAGGCATCTATAGAATTTATTCAAGCTTTCAGTTATTCAAAAGCTTGTTTCAATTTATATGAACAAATATGTACCAAAGCTTGTCAATGTCTACCATAATTGCAGGTTTAATAATCATCCTTCCTATTTCATTTCGATTTTTTCCTGCATTTATTGACTTCAAACTCCACTAAGTAGAGCCCTCCCATTCCACTGGCTTGAGTCTTAACTCCCTACCTTCAACTGAAACTATGCTGGAAAATTAACATGGTATTCATTATTTTTATTTTTTTGATTATCCTAGGGTTTCCGAGCTTCGCCCAACTAATCCCTAGGGACGAGTGACCTTCCCCCCTGATGCACTTCCCAGGTAAATCCAAATGCGGACACAGTCTATACACACTCAGAGTGAACCTTCGGGAAGAGGCTGCCCTCCCCATGGACCCCCCTTTACGACATGCAGACGGGATCCCCAGAGGGGCAACAAGGCGCACCCAAACCCTACCTCCACAAAGGCAACTTGCCTTCCAGCATTAAATGTGGCATTCATTAAATAGTATTCATTATTGGACCACCTAAACAGTCACATGGCCAATAAGGAACGTGAGCTTTTATGTTCATTACCATCTGACTACCTCTGCTTCCACCCTAAAGAAGGGCACAGGCAAACTCCGAAGATTTAACAATTCAGAAGATCTCTTTCCTTCCCAAAAAATCTGTTCCTCTCAAGATTCACATGAACATAGGCAAGATCTCATTTTTTTGTCATAGGAATCGAATCTTTTCTAGGGAAATGTTTGTGATCACACATATCTATTGTTATAGCTGCTGAACACTGAAACTTGTGATATGTGGAACTTCCAAACAACAATTCATTTACTATAATTGCATAGTACCTTAAGTTAGAAAATTGATATTCTGCTCATATGAAATTATTTTAATTTCTCTTTGTGGCATCAAGTTGGCTTTCTAGGGGTACAAAGTCTCAAAAGCTGCAATTCATACATTTTCCTGAACCGTAAGACTTCATAATTCCTTCTCACTGACGTAGATGGTAAGAGCATTTAGCCTTTTGAATTTCTTGTTGTGTAGAACTTGACATGATAAACTATTTGTTTATTTCTTGCTAAATGCATGATTTAGCAAGTCTAGGATGTGACAACACATGGTGTCTTCTTTTATTGATGTTCAAACAAGTTTTGAAGTACAGATAATTATTGTAATCAACTTAAGTCATGGAGATTTTTTAAGATAAATTAATTGAAAATAAATTAGATAACTATCTCAAAAGGATGTTCATTAAAGTAAAGTTGCAAGACTAAACTTTTTAAAGCAGACAATGATACTAAACGATTTTTTTCCTGAGCATGTATTAATATTATCAACTGCTATAGAAGAATTATATAATGTTCAACCGGGTTTATGGATTATAAAAATGTTTATTTGAGATTTCAAGCTGAGCGAAAGCTACCTGAGTTTTTGAGCAGTTTATATGATTTGCCGATGACCTTTACAGAGTATAACATGTTGTTTTGCCATTTCCTCCATGGTGACAATGTCTTTGTATGCATGTCTGTAAAGAATTCAGTACTTTATGCCCTGCATGAGAACCTACTTTGATACAACTCACAAGAAACTTGTTGAGAGTAAAAATAATAATATAAAAGATAAAGTTAGTCCTTTATCTAATAACTTAAGGTTTTAGATGAGATGATGGTTAACAATTCAGCATGGTGTCAAACCAAGTAAAGGTCTTTAGTTCAAACCTCACATCTAGCCCAATACATAAATTGTTGCACATGTTTAAACTAGTTATGAATTGAAGCTTGGCCAGGGGGTGTGTTCAGAATAAATTAATAATATAAAAGATAAAGTTAACTTTCTATTTAATAACTTAACCTTTTAAATGAGATGGTGGTTAACAATACAACAAAAATATATTGTAATCATTACGGATGCTTAGAACATTCTTTTATGGATTTTAGAAGAACCAGGAAATTTCTTTCTGTAAGAGATTATAGCCATTTCAACTTTCCTATATGTTGGATTCCATGTGTATCTTAGATAGTTAAATATATAGTAGTGAGTGAATACTAAATAAGTAAAAGGATATGACTCCTATAAAGAAAACAACTAAAGATAATATACAGAACAATTTAAGTTCTTTTTATATAACTAGCTAAATAAGCTTAGGAAACAAAGATCAGTAGCATGGTGAGAGTAGAAACCATCATCCACCAAAAAGGGAAAACAATATAAAGATTAATAGCAACAATCAGTGTGACCTATTTCTTTTACCTTAAGTATAGGAATAAACGACTATCATATTTGGTTATTCCAGAGTGGTCTTCAAAGAATAATTTTTGGAGCTATGGTCATAACTGGTTAAAATACGTCTGAGAGACTTGAGAAAGGAATTTAAAAGGAGACCCTTGTCAAGGAATAAGCATGCAATCCCTTTACAACATCATGGTGGTGCAGAAGTCAAAATCTTCGTTTCTTGGTATTCTTTAATATTTTTGTCATTTTCCTTGTGGTTTTAAATATCTTTAGTTGTGTCAGCTACAAAACAGTTAATACTTTGAACATTTCTTTTCTAAACATGGTAGATAATTTTCTAAAATACATCCTTGATACAGGCCCTCAAGAATGGACATGAAAAGTTGCTTTTAGTACACCTTGAACTAGGAGCTTCGTTAAAGATTGATGATGCTGGAAGTTTCTCATTTTGCAGTGGTTGCAAGAGAGGGTTGGATTTCCTCAATAGGATGGTGTCCAGTGCATTGATCCAAACTGCAAAGACTTCGATCAAACCAACTTGACTTAATGTCATCACCTTGATGTATTATTTTTAACTGCAAAGTTGCTTTTGGAAGAATAGTGATCAAGATTAGTGAAATTGTCAAGCATCTGGGTAATTGGGACCTTAGGAAGGACAGCTGGGGCCTTTCATGCAAGCATGGGTGTTCAAAATTAGTCATTTAGTAAGTTGGAAGATTTGAACACTAAGAGGCTAGAAGCCTAGAAGGGTGTACTCCCTTGCACCTTCTCTTGGAAGGGACACAGGATCGGGGTCCTCATTTGTGGGCAGAGTGAGACAGTATTCTTGGCTCTTTTCTAATTTGAAAATGAGGATTCTGCAGTTGGCAAATCAAAACGCGTGGAAATAAGAATTTTGATCAGGCTGCTGGAAGATGAGAAGTCCACTCAACTCTGAGTTCGCCAACAGTTCTTAACAAAATAGAGGTATTTTGAAAACTCTACTTTATACCTCAATTCTTGCTACCTGAAGTTGAACTGGATATTGCATAGATACGATATCCATGACTACGAGACTATGGACTGCCAAACCTGGTTGCTTGACTTTCATGTTAAAGCCCCAAAAGAGGAGAGGAGATACAAGATCTAATAAATTTGTAGGTGCTGAATGTCTACCACTCACTTAGCCCCGAAAAAACAAAAAACAAAAAACAAAACAAATGTAGCACTCAAGTCTGTTCACATTTTAGTTATCAGTGATTAGTGATCAATTGTCATAACAGAAACATAAAATCTCTGATTATTTTAACAGACAAGGTGCAGAGTAGTAGAAGCGGCCCAAGTTATGAAGCCTAATCACATTCTTTCATTTGGTTTAGACTATAATGCATCTTGGAACCATGCTTACTGTGTCTTATTTTTGCTTCTTGGCAATTTTGTTCTGATTCTGTTAATAAATGGGCTAATAGCTTGGCCAGAACATATTCTCTTTTCAACAGCAATAGCTAAGGTCAAATCACTTAGGTAACATGGAGCCTTTTCATGGCAGTTATCTCTCTTAATTTGTGTCTCTAATTAAGACTTCATTGTACTGTCTTCTTTTACCATTTTCTCAAGGCTTTCCAGTGTATTATTAGGAGATTCCAAGAAGGTGAGAACCTTTGTAAATTGGTTTCCCAAGTTGGCCTATGAGCTATGATCCTGGCACCTAGTTTATGACCAAAAAGATTTTTTCAGAACTGGTCTTCTTTGCTGCATTTCAATCTGAAATAAATATTGAACATTTTGCTGTGATCTTTGATGGCTACAAAGTGGGTTCTGGGTTAAGCCAATGAACTTTCATTCTTAAAGAAAAGGGAAAAGTACCTAAGGTTTAGGATAATCAAAAGAACTACCCTTGATATTTGAAAAAATATAGCAAATATTCTTGAGATCTAATTCTATATTGTAATTTCTTTTTTGGCATTAGTTAACTTTTTTGGCCTTAGTTAACCCCACTTGAATATTTTAAAATAATCAAAATACCTTTATATTTAAAACTTATTTTCCCTTTTCTCATTTCTCTCTCTCATCCATGAATCTAAATATGAGTTCATCGTTCATGTTGAATCCAAATTTAAGTTGGATCGTAAACTCAAATAGGTTTTGAAATTTGATTTTAACCCAAATACCTACTGATATCATTAATTTTTGTCTTATATTTATCTTTTCCTGAAATGAGAGGAGAGATAAAGGGAGGAAATAGGAGAGAAAACAAAGGGTGAAATGGTCATTTAGTGTTTTTGTTTAATTGTAAGGGAGATTATTTTTATTTTTCAAATCTCAGGAGCATTTTTGCAATTTAGCATAAAGAAAACTGATCCTGAATTATTTTCTTCATGAGCTATGTAGAGTTGTGCTTTTTACATGAGAGAATGAGAACTATTTGTCGCAGCTTCACCGGCTGTTGGCCGTCGCCGTGGAAGGCGCTGGATGTGTTCCTCCATTTAAACCATGACATCGGTTGAGTTGATTTTTGGATTTTAACTAAATTTATTTATTATTGGGCCGCGTTTTGTTTAGTTGGGCCTTCGTTTTGTTTAGTTGGGCCTTCTTTCAGGTTTAAATTTAAATTTTAAATTCTGTTTTGTTTCTGGCGTACATATAGGTTCAACGAGTGACTAAACCAAGTGAAAGTCCTAATTCATTAACGGTTCTAATGTAATGAGCCCAATAAACCAAAATAATGAAAAAGCATAAGAAGCACACCCATAAAGTTCCATTGTCTTCCAAGTAGTGATGATTCACAGGTTATCCCAACAAATAGGAGAGTTGAAACCCAAGTATATGCTACTTTTTCTTTTCTAGGTATTAAGTAAATTTATCGAATCCATATAAGTATATAAAAATGTGTATACAAATTTATTACTAAGAAAATTTAAATTTTAATCATAAAAAAATACTATAGTCTTGTCGCTATACCAATAAAAAAGAATCCACTAATTTACATATGCTATTCTTTGCTTTAATTTTATATATAATAAATAATAAAAGATATCTCCTCGTTAAAATATATAAAAAAATTTAAATTCGCAATCTCATGTTCCATCAAATCTAGTTGGCAAACCAGATCTGAACAGGGAAGCACTTATTTTTATTTATATCTTTTATGGATTTTATTACATTAGGGATTCGATGTCACCTAATATGAATATTCTATGTCCATTTCGAACTATTGTTTAATTAATTCTTAATTCTAGTTCTATTCATTATGATTAATTCACTCTTTTTATTTATGTTATTGATTGGTCAAATAAATCAATTGTACAAGACATGATGGTTATGAGTGCGATTTTGTTCACCCATTTAACGGGGTTAAAATAACTCTCGTGAAAAGTTAACAACCTCTCATTTCCTCTCATCTTTTTTCTCAACTTCCTTCTTCTCCAAGTCTCCCTATCTCCTTTCTTTTCTCTCCTCCATTTCATCTTCTTCTCCGGCTAGTCTTGTACCAAGGTTTCCTCATGCGCCAATCGTATGGCGGTGATAAGACGACTAGGCGATGAGGTAGGGTGAGACAGCGATGCAACGACGAGGTGAGACAATGTAGCGGCACAGCGACGGTGAGAGGAAGGTGACGGTGAGAGGAAGGTGAAGAGAAGGTCGGTGGTGGTGAGAGCAAGAGAAGGGAAGAAAGATGAGAGAGAGAAACATGGTGAGTAAAGACCTTCTCGAAATAATCTTTTTACCCCCTAAACTATCGGGGTAAAGTTACCCCCATTAAAGGGGGATGAACAAAATTGCACTCGATAGTAGTAGACATCATATGTCAAGTCATGAATAGCTCTATTGAATGAATGAATAGATGTTTAATGTAGACACTTAAGTCAAAATATCTATTTGGTTCTTGATGTGTGTTCTTCTGATTTTAATAAATTTTTAGTCACCGAGTATACTAAATACTATAGTTAATTTGATTATTAAAAGTACTTGACTGTATCCAGACGCCTAACAGAATAATCATAAATTAGGATGGAAGAATCCTATAATTGAATTGAGACTTTAGAATTAAAGACATAGAATTGTAATTATGGGGGAGCAAAAGCTTGGTCACTCGAATTGATCGAATTTTAAAATAAAGTTATTTTGATGTTTAAAAGATAACATCGTTTACTTTGATTTTGTGTATTTTTTATAGGTTACTTCAATTTTCTAGCGTTTCTTAAATTTAATCAATTCAATTTAGTTTATACGATTTGAGTTCGATTTTAATTTTTCAACTAAATCACTCAGTTCGATTCGATTTTACTCCTTGGTTAGGTCTAATCAATTAGTGAATTTTAGTCGATTTCATAACCAAATCAACTATTTGCACACTCTTAATTCCAATGTATTGATAAAATCATATTCCTAAACTCTTATTTAATAATTAAAAATCTATTTATAAGATTTAATTAATTTTTGCATTAGTTTAATTTTTTAATTAATTAGATAATTTCAGGACAATTCTTTTTACCCAATTTTTATTATCTTTAGGATATGGTGGAGTTAAATTTAATTGCATAAATTTGACAAATCTCCTTAGAATCGACTCTTCTAATTACACACTATTCTATCAATTGATTCGGGCACTTGTGAGGAATAAAATTACACTTTAAAACCAAATATACTAGTCCTTAGCATATGCCACGTGCGTGATTAATCTTTTAATCTTGAGTGGCCCCCACTAATCCGCATATATGCCACATGACATGCTCGTAATTTTAATCCCCCAAAGGCTGTAAAAAGCATTGAAGCATGAGAATATTATAAAGTGCTCTCACTCACTGATTAAGTGGGAGAATAAAGTTTATCTATCTAACTATTTTAATTAGACCCCATTATTAAAAGATTAATAAATATATTCCCATTGAGCCGGCGATTATACTAAATTATCTCTGTTACTGCAATTATGTGCGTCAATTATATGTTCAGCCACGTTTAGATAAAATTTAAATTAAAATTTAGGTCAAAAGGCTATTTACACCCTTAAACTTTTGTATGTTTTTTGGAACTCTAAACTTTTTATAGTCTTAAATATATCTCTGCACTTAATCCAAAAGCATGTTTATACTTTTGATTTTTTTTTTTTTTTTGAAACTTTAAAGCTTTTATGATTCCAAATATGTCCATAAATTATGCAAAATCACTTATTTTAACACTTTATCGTCAAGTGATGTACACGCGCACGTGACAATTTTTAGTGTCTCCTTAACTCCCTCTCTCTCCCCAACATCTTATTTCTCTCTTTTGTCTCCTCAATTCATCTCTTTCAAGTATCTCCTCAACTCTCTCTCCCTCTCTTCAACTGCTCTAATTTCTCTCCAGCATCTCTCGCATCTCTTTTAACTATGTCTCTTACAAGAAATGTCACCCTATCTTTGATCCCACAAATGATGGAGCAATCATCAACTCAGGGATGTCAATAATCTATTTAACCCAATCGGTCTATATAACCCAATTGAAGGAGACGTAAGATATGTCAAAGAAAGGAGTCGCAATCGGATAAGATATAACTGGAGAGAGAGAGAGTGAGTTGAGGAGACGCTGAAAAATTGTCACCTTAATGCTCGTGTGTATCACTTTTTGATCAAATATTTAAATGACTGATTTTACATAGTTTAAGGGATATATTTAGAATCACGAAAAGTTTAAATATAAATATGTTCTTGATTTAAGTTTAGGAACAAATTTAAAATTATAAAAAGTTTAAAATTTTAAAAAAAATACAAACATTCAGGACATGAGTATAATTTTGGCCTAAAACTTATTGAGTCACGAGGGATGGTTATATAATTATTAGAGGAGTGACTTGGTAACTAGTGCTACCTAATTATTAGAGGACCAAACCAAGTTGATGCACAGCACATAGGAGGGGGGCCGTGGGGCCAAAGCGCGGCGTCTCGGGCAGTGCTTCTGCTTTCAGCGGCGCC
Organism: Diospyros lotus; assembly: GCF_014633365.1. Taxonomy (NCBI): domain Eukaryota; kingdom Viridiplantae; phylum Streptophyta; class Magnoliopsida; order Ericales; family Ebenaceae; genus Diospyros; species Diospyros lotus. The sequence continues at coordinate 42,405,164 of NC_068341.1, read as the reverse complement.
GTTCCAACGTGGATTTGTGGACGACGATCAAAACTCAAACTCAAACTCAACTATATGCTTGTCTTGTCATGGGGTCACGTGCATGTTACGTGACGGATTCACGGGTGACATTCACTAGATGTTAAATTTATTAAATTACAAAAAATTATTAAATTTTAATTTAATATATAATTTTATAATTATCATAAATTATTATTAAAAAAGACTAAGAGTACGTTAATATGACTTACAATATGGACGACTAAATAGTATAAATCATCATTAAATTGTACATAAAAATACAAAAAAATTATAGAATTTTATTTTAAAATGAATTTTTACTTACAAATTGAAATTTAATAATTTTTTATATTTTAGTATAAAGTTTAATAATTATTTATACTATTTAATTGATGTATATATAAACTATAAAAAGCCTGAAATTTTAGGGTCGGATCGAGAGACCAAACCTTGTTGGGCCCGATCTAATTTGACCTTATCTACCTGTCGAGGCTCGCTTGAGCCGTTTAACAATACTACTACTAAATACTAATCTCCTCTTTTGGGTTCGAGAGATACATTTGTATTATATATTATGTAGGAAGAAAGAGCCAAAACAAAAGAGAGAGTGATGGTGGCTGTTGAGAGGGTATTATGTCATCTCCTCCTCCCTTTACCCTTAAAAATTCTTTTGAATTAATTTCTCTGACCACCGCTGCCCCACCCCCACTCTCTTCTCCCGGGCCGGCCCTTTCCTTTGCTTTTCCCATAATTATAAACATCACCACCACCCTCTCTCCACCTCCATTGTCTTTTTCATTTTCTCTCACCTTTTCCCATCATCCAAGCAGGCACGCACCAGAAAACATTGTAATAAAGCAGCATGTTCTGCCCGCTCTGATGCCCACGATCACCAGCTACAGCCAACCAGGTATATACGCTAAGCACCTGCAGCTTGTTCGTTGATTGATTCTCAGACTCTGCTTAAGTTGCTTTCGTACGTGTTAATGGGTTCCTCTCTTGGCTTGCTTTCACTGTGTTTGGCCTCAGAATCTGTAAAACACAGCTCACATATGTCTATGTGTGTGTGTGTGTGTGTGTATAGTTGCTCTCTTTGGTCTGAGTGGTGTTACTGATCTTGACAGTAGAGTCGATCGGACAAGAAGGGTTCTTATGTTTGTTGTCGGGATAACTTCTCAAATTTTAGTTTGATGATCTCACTTAGGGAATTATGATAGGTTTGAGAAATTTGATTCCCCTATTATTATGATTTTGTGTCTATAAATAAATACCATTAATTTAAAATTTTATGGACCACTCTATCTAGATTATTGTAGTTGTGTGTGTCATCGTATGTCATCAAATTTCCAGTGTGTGCTGCGACCAGTTATCGAAAGCTGTGAGGTTAATTTGTCTTAATTAATGAATTATTATCTTTTTGTTTAATTTTTGTTTTTGGTTCTTGGATTACATGATTGGATCCTACCACTTGCCCTATATTTCTCAACAATTACATTATATTGTTTCATATATCCAAATATCCCATTTGTTGTTATTGCTAATAGCAAAGTACGTATATAAGAGATTCTCTTTTCTCTGCTTGAAGCAGTAGTAGTAGTTAGGTCAGGTGGTTTGTGTGTGTATGTGAGGACCAGTTGGTGCGCGCGTATATACCAAGAGAGAAAATAGTGATTGAAGGACAACCACCATGGGTGGGAGTTCTTCCCCCTTTTTCAGGTTTGGATTCAAACTCTAAATCCATATTCTACTTGAGATTAATGTTAAAATGAGTAGATGTATAGTACTATATATAGTGGCACTAGCTAGCTAGGGTGACATACTCGTCTTTTCAGTAGTAATTATGGCTCACATCAAATATTCCCTAACAAAAAAGGTCCTTATGGTTATGAATAGAGGGAATTGCTACGTTAGTCGTCTCACCTTTCTCTTTTGTCTAACTAAAAAAAAAAAAAAAGAGTGATCAAAGGGATGTGTATATACAGAGACAGTATATACAGAGACAGATGTGTTGTTTACAATGACTAATTGGAAGATGCTAAGAAGAGAGGAGTGTTGGGTTGTTTATGGCAAAGGGGAGTGGTGTTCAACTTAGGTATATCCACATGAGAGAGGGAGTGCATGCATGTATATGTTTTTTTTTAATAAAAATATTTAAATATATATATATATAGATGTCATTTGTTAATTCGATTATAATTATTTACTTATATTTTTTAATTAATTTAACTCACATATTTTGATATGTAAAACAAAAAACATAATTAAATTAATTATTTTTTTTTTTTACACATCAAAGTATAAAGGTTAAATTAATTTGAAAATGTAAGTTTAAAAATATAATCGAAATAACGAAAAGTTTGAATTGTCATATAAAAAGAAATTTAAAATAAAGAGGTTAAATTGATTAAAAAATATAGATTTAGATGTGTAATTAAAATAGAAAAACATATGAGTAATCACACAAAAAAATTAAAAAATACAAGAAAATTATAGATTTGAGGGAAAGAATAGGTACACAAAGAAAACTAGGAACCAAACATATGAGAAAAAACTGTCAAATCATCAATTGTTGCCTCCACCTGAGTAGATGAGAAGGGTGGTGCCAGAGAACCATTAATTCATTGTGAACAAAAATAAAATAAAATCTAAAACTGGGCGCTCAAGATCTAAAATAAACAAGGGTAGTGAAGTAAGCACAAAATCTAAAATAGAGATTTGGGGATAGCCAAAATAAGGGTTTCAAGTGAAGCCTTTTAAGAGAGGATGGGTTATATCGAAGCTCGAAGAAAGGTTTGAGGTGAGGGTTATATACAGGGAGGCACAAAAGAGGGTTTTGGGAAAAGCTCATCACAAAGTTCAAATGAGGGCTTCATGGGTGGGCTAAGACTCAAGAAAGGGTTTCAAAGGGAGGGTTTAGGGGAGAGTCGCAGCAAAATTATAGACTTTATAGATTTAAATGGTTGCCCATTTTTAGTATTCGGACCAATTTGCTACATTTTCATGTGTAACACTCAATTTTGATATTTATGGGTGTTATGAATTTAGGGTTTAAGGTAAAAATACCATCTTTGAATAGCATTTGGGATTCTTTTTTGGCTTGTTTATGTAATCAACATTTGTAATGTAATTTGCAGTCGGAGGCTTAACGTGAATTACCAGACAGCTTGATCCTGGCAACTGAATCATGAACTCGCCGGCCATCGACCTCGAAGCCGAGGCTTCCTCCGGCAGCAGCTCCGACATCAGCAGCCAAGTCGCTTCCAACATATTCACCCAAGCCGCCGCCGCCGCCTTCTCAGAGCCACTTTCCCTCGACTTAACTCTCACCTGCAACTCCACGAAAGAAGACTCAGCCGCAAGAGATTCAGCGGCCTTCATCTCATCAATATCAAGCACAAGCGACAGCAGCAACGAGCCTGCCCCAACCGCCGCGCCCCGAGTCTTCCCTTGCAATTACTGCCACCGGAAATTCTTCAGCTCGCAGGCCCTCGGCGGCCACCAGAACGCCCACAAGCGGGAGCGAACGCTCGCCAACCGGGCCATGCGAATGCCCATTTTTACCCACCGGTATGCCAGCTTAATCTCATAGAGGGTTAACGTTATTTTTTTATATCATCATTGTTATAGCTCTTTACCACATCATGTTGTTTAGGTCGATCGGAATAATCAAGGCGCATTCGGCTTTGCACCGAGGATTTGCAGCGCCGTTTGAGTTCAGAAGCGGCGCAAGATTCGAACGAGCGCCGATTTTCTTTGCCGACGGCGAGGTGGAGCTGCTGTGGCCGGGGAGCTTCCGGCGGATGGAGGAAGAAGGCGTTCCTGATCGGTCGAGATTCACGGTGGCCGGAAGTTCGAATGTGATCAATTTGGTAGAGGCGAGTTGGCCGGCGGAGATGGAGGAAGCTGCCCCGGATCTTACTCTGAGACTCTGAGAAGATTGCCGCTTTATAGAAGCCTGTAGTTTTCCGTTATGTTTGATCTTTTTTGTATAGTGAAATTAACATGGATGGGCCGCCATTGCTGCAAGCTCCACGGCTTACAGTGAGTCTTCTTCTTTGCTTTGGCGTTCTGATACATTTCTGTATGTTTTCCCAGAATATAATTAAGGGTTTTGCATGAATTATTTGCCAAATATCAGATGGGTTGTGCTATTTGTTTATAAATAGCACTTTTATATATTGGTTTATAGGAATAATATATCGCGAGAAATTAGCAATATTCGGGATATAAATTGGAGTAATTTATCGGGATATTGCCAATAAATTGAATCTAAATAAAAAGAGGGAGACTGAGAGACGAGACAGAACTCACCAACAAAGACGTCATTCTCCACCGACGACCACCCAAACCAACCGAGGATATATCAGGTGGCGACGATCGACAAGCGACAAGGGTGAGGGCAAAGGTGAGGTGGGCAACTATTAGCCAAGCAAGGATCCAGCGTGGACGACGAGCATTGAGAATGAGGCAACGACCAACTACAGGGCGAGGTAAGAGCAAGTAGTGAGAGAAAGGCTGTGAGAGGTAGTGCTGGAAAGGAAAGGGGAAAGAGAGGAGAAGAAAGGGTAAAATGATCTTTGTGAGAAAAGAAGAAGGGACAAAATAGTTATTTAAATCCCTATAAAAACCCCATTGAAAGGACCCAAAAGGTTGGGCCTAGACTCAAACTAGTACTAAGGCAGGCCAAAGCCCAAGATTACACCCAAAACTGGTTCACTCAAAGGATCACATCTAACTGTTCATGTGATCTCATCCTACCCACATTGATTTCACAGTCTATATATATATAAACCCAATGTTCAAGAGTTTAGATATGGCATATTATGCATTTATTGTATTATTACTTCTTAATTCTTGAATATACTAACTAACTTGAGCGTCAACTAAGTGGTGATTGGGCCTAAAAACCTGTTTTATTGGAATTATTTTTGTTTTTGTTTCGTGTGTGTGTGTGTGTGTGTTGGGGGGGGGGGGGGCGGCTGTGTTTTCTTTTTCAGTTTGATTTGGTACCTTGTTAACCAAACAACCAAAAGGAAAGATAGAAATAAAAACTTTGGACGGGTCAATGTGGGCTCAAACGAGCCCAAATCTGAAAGCACCCAGGATGATAGTTCCAAAAAAGTAACCTCTTTGTGAGAACCTTGAGGCGGCAAGTTAGAGTTATACCTAATTAACAATTCATGAAGAATAGAAGCCCTCTCTCAAGGACTTCATATATCCCTTTTAAGTCTATTCTACTTTCTCCATCCTCCTTTGCAATTTCTTTTATTATAAATAATTTAATAATTAAAATTTTGATGATACTCATGAATTAATTTATGGGTTAGGCCTCGTTCACCCCTCAACTCGTAAAACAAGCCATGTTCGGTCTCAATACTCCCCAAGTGATTTTTTGGGCAAGATTGGAGGAATCTTTGTATACTTGCAAGCAAATGTATCTTGTTCGAGATTGAATTCTTAGAATCTTTCGATTTTAGGACTATGGTTTGTGGGAATAATCTTAATCCTTCTAGTTGGTTTAGAATAATGACTCCTAATGTTATCGAACAAGGAGACTCAATCCTAAACTAAAAGTATATCATAAGAAGGTCTCTCCTCCAAGATAAGTATTCAATTATTCTTAATATCAATTTTAACCTGTCTCTAGCTCCTTTAACATCCTCTCTGTTGCTTCAAGACTGAGTTAAAGTATGGGAATGACTTTCTCCACTTCACCCAAAAAGTTTGAGTGAGATTTCCGTCACCCAACATCCTTTCACCTCTTGTCTTCCTACTGAGCAAAAAAGCAAAGCGAAGGAAAGCAAAAGGCTTTGTAGAAAGAGTGGGCCTTTCTTTGCTTTCTTTGAATTTTCTTTCTTTCTCATTCTTCAATCATAAAGCAATCGATTACAAAATGATTATTCATTCTGCCCTGTTTTCTTAGGACACTGTTACAATAAATCATTCATTTATTGAGTTTTCTAAATTCAGTGACGTCGACAGAATTTTAATTCATTGATTTAAATAAATTTAAAATTTTAAAAATTATTATTAATTATTTAAAAATAATTTACTAAATCCTTAACTAAATCCAGAATCCCACTGGTCCCCAACCTTTTCCCAATTTTCTGATCCGCCAAACAGGCATCTGTGTCACCCTCCTTTCCTCTCATGTCAACTTCAATTGGGCACATGTTTGTTCCCTTCTTGTCAGCACAGTATCAATTTTCTCTGTCACCTCTCTCTCTCTCTCTCTCCCTCTCTACCCATCAACCTATTGATGATATTAATCACCACCATTTCTAATATTTTCAAAACTCGAAACAACAAAGCATTTGCCAGATGTAGACAAATTGAAGGGGGATCCATGCAAGGGTGGGACCCAATCACTCCCTTGTAAGTCTACGTCGAGTAATATATTGGGTCTGTTTCGAAATCATTCTCGTAAAAAATCGCTATTAATAACATCTTTAGCTTTTTGGGTAATAACACATGACATCGTTCGAACAATAATAAAGTTCAAAAAAAATAGGAGACAAATCACACGGGATAGGTATAGGTTGGGGGTGCGGTAATTATAGTAGGATTTGTTGTCACACTTAGGACATGTTTGGGCGGGTTTGATGCGTATAATGAGTAGGAGAAAAGACAGATTTGGCCAAATATTCCTTCATGCAAAGGAAAGCAAGTGTATCCTAATGACTTTACAAAAAGGGATTACATTTGCTTTTAGCACACACTAAGTTATAATATAGGTTAGGTGAATTATGTCACAAAAAGTGTTAATTAAAGGTGATTTATGCACATCTCCATCTTATTAAGTAAATTTATAATTTAATAAAAAGAATAAAATATTATTTTTCTTATATTATTATAGTAATTTTAAGGTATTGCATATCTATTTATAGATCTATAACTTATCTTTAGATATATAATATCATGACCTAAGTATTACATTTTAAAGGTTGATATTTAGCCCAAATTTAAATAGCCCAGCATCCTCTCATGGTCAATCGATGCGGGATTCGTCAAGATCACTCGCCGACTGTAATACACTGAGATATCAACCTCTAGGGGAACCGGGGTGATTCGACATGTTAGCATGTGCTAGAGGGGGTCTTGGGCTTTCGCAAGCTAGTTAGGCAACAACTTTTTGAATATGATTGCTTGGATTGTTATAATTGGTATCAAAGCTGATCTCCTGTTATCGGATAGTGGAGCCAGTACGTACAGGGATGCACGTGTTCAAAAGGGGGCGAACCCGATGCATTGCAATCGGTGAGTGACTTTGGCGAATCTCATATCGACTAGCCAAGAAGAAATGCTGAGCTATTTTAATCTTGACCAAACATTAACTCTTGAAGATGGTGCTTAAGTCGTAATATATATAAAAAAAATTAATATATATAAATTTATATCCCGATCAAGTCAGGGAGATAAATATTTAATTATAGATGATCTTTAGCCTAAATAAAAATAGGGTTATTTTTATTAGCTGACAAGCACGCATAAACTTAATTAGTTCCATTAAAATCTAACAACTTTGACACAATCTTCCAGGTGGGACCTAAATAAAGAGCCAATTATGCATTCAAAAATGGCCAACAGCTGGGGAGACTCTCCTTCTCGTCAACACATTCTTTGTGCACTAATAAAGGAACGAATTTTTTACTTGATTTATAATTAGGGTTGCAAATTTTTATTATGGTTTGATTTAATTATTATTAATTCTGTTTAAAGTTGATTGTATCAGATAGAATTTCTTAATTTTGAGTTTGTCTAAAATTTGTTAAGTTTTTATCAAATATATTTTTTAATAATTAAATTAATCTTAATATCAGAGATAGAGCACAACAATAATATGCGACAATGATGTATATGTATCTTGAAATTTATATTCTTATATAAATGTACTATAAAGTGAGGGAGAGTTGTTGAACGTGTTACATGAACAATCAAATCTAAATCTGAGTCAATCAGAACAAGACAAATTCTAAACTCAAATCGATACAGATTCAATTATTTGGGCTAATTTTTTTATCTAGGCCTAGACCTAGACCTAGACGTATGGTCTATTTTTTATGGAGCAAAAACAAGTTTAAGGATTGAATTGTCTCTCAATTGATAAAGTTCACTTAAAATATATCACAAAATTATGGGCATGAGAGTACTTTTTTTTTAATTTTCATTGTCAACTTTTATTTTTCATCAAAAACTACTAATCTCTTTATAAAATTTCATTCCAAAAATGGAATATTTTGTGCACAATGTATTTTTGTGCATTTTTTTCTCTTTTTTTACACAAAAAATATTTTTAAAACTCAAATTCGTCGCATAAAAAATTACATTAATTATTGCAACAACCCTAGCAAATAAAGCAAAGAATTTTAGAAAAGTTTTACGATGCTTTCATGTACTTATATTTAATATAATTTAAAATGTTAGATGTACAATAAGGATGATGTATTTTTACCTTTGCACTAATCATAAATATAATTCAATACGTTTTGCGAATTTACAATTTTATTTAATATTTTTAATTTTGATAATTAGATCCAAATTAATTCATTTTTGGTATAATTTTATCTAATATGTAAAATCGATTTAGGAAAAATATATTCATTCTAACTTGGCATGTCAAATATTATATAATAATAATATTTATGGGACTCACAAATATACATAAATAAAAAAATATACATATACAACTCACATTTGGAGATATTATTTGTTAAAAAACTTTTTAATTCTTCATTAACCAAGTTAAAAAATCCAAACTCAAGTTACATTTTTTTTTACTTATGTGTACATGTGAGTTTTATAAATATTATTATTATTATTATTATTATTATTATTATTATTATTATATAAAATTTGACATATTAAGTCTGAACATATTTTTTTTAAATTAATTTTACATATTAAATAAAATTATAATTAATTTAAACTTAATTACTAAAATTAAAAAGATTAAATAAGATTACAAATTCATAAAATAATAATTAAATTATTTTCCTAATTAGCCCCTTACCTTTCTATCAACCATCATTCATTCATCATTGTACCTACAAGGTGTGATTTATCACAGCATAGTCAAAGTCTCTTTTTGCTCTTTCTTCTTCTTTTTAATTTACTAAAGTCTTTTATTATTTTTTTTTTTACTCTTTCTTTCATGTCCTTTCCAATAGCTTTTCAGAATTCTTATGTCCCATCCACATTGCTTTTTCTTTTTCTTAACTTTAATTTATTGGCATGCCATGGTTTTTATAATTAAAAACAAAACTTTTTAGACTAAAATTAAAACTAAATTATTTACTTACATAAAATTCTATCCATCACATCAAATTAACATCATAAATTACATAGTTTAGGGTTTCGGATTTAAAAATTATAATTAAAATTTAGGGTTTAGAAATCGCATTAAAATTTTATTTTGAGAAATAATTTTGTAGAAGTTTTAGTTTTGAATTTTTTTTTTTTTACTAAAAAGTTTTATTTTTGTAAAAAACTTTTGACATCTCTATTTAATTACAAATAATAAAAACGCTTAAAAATAAAGTTACTAATTAAAATTAAACAGGAGTTTGGTTATTTTTCAAAAGACGATAGCGATAGCAACCTAAATTTTTTTAATGATGTGCCAATCAAGAATATGCTTTATATGTGGAAGCTTGATCCCCCCATCATCCAATGAATCTTGGATCACTTGGGCTAGTTGTTGCCCTTGTTTGAACTAGATTAATATTGTTGTATCATCAATGAGGTGATGCCTAAGGTTAGAGATGTTTGTTTTTGTTCATGATTGTAGCCTTTTAGCCTTTGATTTTTGGAGTTTATTCTTGGTTGTTATGTTGGGATCTTGGGTCCAGGTAGTTAGTTGTAGTCTTAAGTATATTTTGATTTCATAATTCTCATATAAAAATCAAAATTACCTAAAAAAATGGTATTCTCGAACCTTTTAAAATTGTCGTCCTAAATATAAGAAAATAACAGCCCAAAATTTATAATCAACACCGCCAAAATATTTCAGATGTCAATCATATAGGGCCACAACTTCGAAAAGTATTAGGATGGGTTGAATGTGTTATGACATATAGTAGACTTAAAATTAGACAAATATGTACCTATGACGTATTATTTAAGTATAGTGATATTCGATCTGAATTCGAACTGAATATAATAATTACTCCATTCGACCCTTGCCTCGCATCCATGACAGTGTGTGCGTGGATACAACACAAGCCGAATGGGGTTTTTTATCCATTACGATTAGGATTTTCAGTCCAAATCGGTATCAAAAATCATTTTCCATAACCTAATCAAGACCCAGAATGAGAGAGTTTATGGCTTTGTTTGTTGGCTTTTCAGTTTTCACACTGCTTTAATTAGTTTGTTCTTGGTAAAGTAAAGGGGCTATCTTTGCCTTTTGGGTTATTGTTGTGAAGCCTTTGTCATCTTGTTGGTTTTTGCATCCATTACTTTGTCCTCTCCCACAGTCTACCATTCCCTCAGTAGTACAATTGAATAAAACCAAGGAAAATGGTATTCATCACATTGTTTTGTTGGAAATTTTGATAATAATTTTTAGAAAGATTTACGTAATTAGAGAGTAACTTTAGAAAAAGAGTCGACACGATCACGTGTAGCGTTCTAGTTTTTAGGTGGATAAAGAACAGAGTCAACTAGTCTTTTCGAACAACGAATAATATAACAATATAAAAAGGACATCCTAATAACAATACATCAAAACGTAATATATAAATTCATCAATACTCTAACAAAGATATAGGCACTCCTATCGATGTATAACTATCTTTTATATTGGGACGGATCAAATTGTGACAAAAATTATAGAGAAAGGATGAAGACAAAATTTTAGCAACGCCATTTTTTTCAAAATTTAAAGAACTTTTGGACTTTTTCTTTTGTAAAACAAAAGCAAGCAATTGAAGTCATTTCCTATTTTTATGTTCAAAAAGAAAATTCCAATTAAATGGTCCTTATTAATTGTTCAACTAGAGCCATTCATGGAAGCAATGTCTTGTCGCTTCCTTTGGCAATAGTTTAAGAGTATTGTTAAGAGTTATGATATATCGTATTTTTATTAAAAGAAATGTGAGGCAGAAGAGATAATGACATATAGTCTCCTTAACTTCATTTAATAAAGATACATCATATAACTGATGACATTATCATCAATCACGACTTCTAACATTATTCATGATTTAAAAGAATCTCCTATCAAGAAAAAGGTAATTGATTCTTATTTGATCCTTTTGAATCATGTTTTTCATTGTGCTCTTTTAAGTTACGCCAAACTCTTTTATTTTGAATTACCATGATTTTAACATCAAAGACATTAATTCAAAATGTATAAACTCACAATGTATTACATTATCTAATATAATTAGATGGCTCAAATAAGCCCACGCCCTTCTTCTTATTTTATTTGTATCGAATAAATATTATATTATCATACACTAAGGGTGCGTTTGATAGAAGTGAAAAATGAGATTGGAATTCAAATTCCATGAAATTCCAATTCTCACCTTAATCTTTATAAATTCTAATTCCTTGATTTCAAAAAAAAAAAAATTACTTTTTAAACTAAGATAGAATTCAAATTCTATAAAATTAAAAATTTATTTGATAGAATTTCTTAAAATTTAGATAAAATTCGAATTTCGCACCCTAATTAGATACTCATAACGCACCCTAATTAGATACTCATTTTATTATACTTTAATTGACTACTAGTAGTGCTATTAACATGGTCGCGTCAGGTGTGAAAGGAAATTCAATCCAAGGACAATCTAAGATTGTCATTAATTCTCAGGTGGGACCCACCAACTTGACGGGTCATATTAATGGAATAAGAAGCCTCAGTTTGATTGCAAGTTGTGGGTCTCTCTCTAGAGGCATTGAAGAAGGCGGAGGATAAATTGAACTGTTCCACTCCCTTCTCCCCCACCACACATTCTTCTATCTTCCGCTGATTATTCATCAATGAGTGGTGCCTTCTCTCCTTTTGGAACTGGTCATAGTACCTACGTCTTCTTGACAAATAACTTAGGTAAGAGGCGGATAATAAATTTCTAAAATTTCATTTCACATGGCATATAATTTTTTAATTTTCTAAAAAATAAAAATATTTTTAAATAAAATCGAAGATATAATAATTAAGTTGTAAACGTACATAGTTAATGATTGTCCTCTTGTCCACGTTGAGTTTGCCCAATACAGGCATACAGGAGATGTGTAAGGAAAGCTCACGCCCTCCTCTGAAGTAGCCCATGTCAAACAAACGTTAAATAACATAATAATTTCAATAACGTTAATTAAATCTATTATAAAATAACGATCTATGCATGAGAGTTGCAATCGAATTGAACTGAGCTTTGCTAAGCACAACTTCAGCTCACGAGCCAATTTTTAGGCTCAAACCAACTTGAGCTTGAGCTCAACTAAAACTTGATTTGAGCTCGCCAAAACTTATTATTTTACTTATACTTAATTTATTATTTTATTTATTATATATACATATATTATATTTTGTTAAATGATTAGATTAATATATATAATAATTTTAAATATATTTAATTTAATTTAATTATATTATAATAATTTAAATTTTGATAATTTTATGTTAAATAATATATTTATAAAATTTTAAATAAATATATTTATAAATGAGATTATTTACAAAATTCTAATCAAGTATGTTTACAAATCTCCAATAAAGTCCATTAATATTCAAGAACTTATAATTGAACATGTTTGTGACATTTAACAAATTAAATTTTACTGAAGTCAATCCCGACTCATTTACAAATTAAATTTCAAAGTTATCTTCAAAGTTAACTCGTTTACCTTAACGAACAAATTCGAACGAATTTTTGTTAAGTCAAACACCGAACCACTCATGAACTATCCAACTCATTTGTATATTGTTTTTGTATTTTATAAAGAAGCCTGTATATTTTTTTTAATCTACACATTTTCCTTATATTTTTATTTTTAAAAAAATATTATTTTCTTATTTTTATTTTTTTGATAAGAAGCCAATAAAATCAGGGCGGATCTACACGTCAGTCATCAATTAAAATAAATTTTTTAATATAAAAAATAATATTTAACAATAAATTAATCTAAAAATAATTACAATTCACCCTAAAATTAGTGTTGTACAATTTTGCATGTTAAAAAAAAAAATTAGCCTCTCCGAATCAAATCGTCATAATTGGTAATAAATGTCTGAGAAAGGGGCAGCAGCCAAACAGTGGAAATCAGACCCAGTCTTTGACTTTTAAGAGACTCGTCGTGTCCTACGCTCTGCCATTTCAACACCCTGCCGTACGTTAAGTGCCCCTTCACAACAGGAACTTTGATTTTTTTACAGATTTTTAATGATCCGACCCGAAACCGAGAGGTTTATAAAATATATATACATATATTTTATAATTATGAGTTGTTTATCTTAATAAATATAAATATATATATATAGAATATTTGAAAATTCAGTCAAAAATCATATCCACTTAGGAGAAAAATAAGAAAATCTAAAGAATTGCATGCTTGAAAATTCAATCATAAATCATATTTACTAATTAAGTTAAAAAAATAAGAAAATTCAACTAAAAATTCAATTCTTTAAAGGTTACTTTGTTTTCCCGATTTAAAGATAAATGAGAGACTAATTTACTTTCATAATTTAAAGAGATGGATTGAATTTTGTTTAAATTATAAATTGATCTCCTTTTGTACTTTTTTAAGATATTAATAAATTGAGATTTTATTTAGGTTTACAAATCGATTAGAGTTTACAAACGATTATATTTTCTCATTTTTTTTCTTTTATTTTTCTCTCTCCAATCATCAATTGCAGCCACTTTCCTTCACTTAAGGTAAATTTGAAATTTTTATTTTTAATTAATTTATAATAATACAATTATATATAATTGTTTAATATTAATTGGGTCATTGAAGTCATTTTCTTTTTTTAACATGTAAATCTAATTTTATTTTTTATTTTAAAACAATGTCAAATGGGATCGTGGCCAAAAATAAAATTACAAGAGAATTAAGTATCTCAATTTATAAATTTTAAAAAAATTTAGTAAATTTTAGTCGTACGATTATTATATATCTCTTTATTTGTGAGATATATATATATATATATATTTTGTTGTCTCCGCATTCTTAGAGAAATGAAATCAAAAGTTATCATCTCTCTCACTTTTGTGCTTTATCCCTTTATTTTTTAAAAGTAACATTAATTCTCACTAAAAGCAAAAATAAATAATTCTTATTGAAAATTTCTATTGATCAAATAAATAGAAATAGCATTAATCTTGTTTTCAATTTTTTTAAATGTTCTAACACTTAATGTATGTTTTTGTTTTTTAATCTAATAAGAATTCTTAATTACTATTTTTTCGAATGTGAATTAAAAGTAAGTTCTAAATTGGGTTCGAACAATAACCTACGAACTGCATGCGCACTAGGTAATGGTTTCTTGCTCGAGAAGTTTGGACTCTAATGACAAAAGAGATCACTACGAGTCATTTTAATGGTTGTTGTGCTTTTTAAAGCCCAATTAATTTTTGAAAAAAATTAAAAAAAAATGTTTAATAGAATACAAGAAAAGTGTTAGCTTTTAAGGTGCTTCAAATCAAAAGTAAAGGATACTTTCCAAATTTTTATAAAAAAAAATGTTTAAATTCAATAGATGCACTCCAAGTTTAATATTTAGGACATTTATTCCTTTTATAGTTTTGTTTTTATTAAAATAAAAATACTAAACTTACCCTTAAAAGGAGGAAAATGGTATCAATTGATTATTCGAGAGGAAAAAATAAAGAAAAAAGGTGGAAAAAAAAATATAACAACTAACGCAGAAGAAAATAAGAAAATTTCGACTTTTGAAAAATATAGTCTTTAAAAATTCAATCAAAAATTGTATTTACAAAAGGGAAAACAAGAAAATTCAAAAAAAAATTGTCTTTAAAAATTCAATCAAAAATTACATTTATTGAAAAAAAAATAAGAAAATTCAATTAAAATTTTAATTTTTTGCTTTTGTAAATCAAAAATAAATTGGAGATTAATTAATTTACTTTTATGATTCAAAGATGAATTAAACTTTGCTTTGGCTATGGATTGATTGGTTTATACACTTATTTGAAAATAAATTGCGATTTTACTTGGATTTAGAGAGTGATAAGAGTTAGTGGGTATGTTTTCTAACTTTTCTTTTTCTATTTTTCCCTCTCAAATTAATTATTAAATGTAAGTTTAGCATTTTTATTTTAATTAATTTATACAATAAAATTATTTATAATTATTTAAAATTAATCATGTCATTACGATCTTCTTCTCTTTTTTTTTTTGTTACAATTCTACCATATATGTTTTTTTTTTCATTCCATCAAAAATCTATTTTACGATATAGACACTTATGACCTCTCCCTATATGCCTTGTGATAATGATTCCTTTGACATTACTACTTTCACTGTACCGATTCTATCCATAGATCAAATAATTTCGTAAATTAAATTTCACTTAACTGTCTACTGTCCCACAACATGTGCTAAGGTTAGAAATCTTGTACAAATGTATCGTCATATCATTAAATATTTTGATTAAAGTAACAAATTTATTTTTTTGACCAATAAATGTTGCCAAAGAGGGTTTAGTGCATTATAATCTATAAAAAATAAAACATCTTATAGTCAAGAGTTAGGAGTGTGTAATCGATTATAATCGAATCAAATCGATCGAAAATTATATTAACTAAACCAAACTAATTTGAGGTATATAATCGAATCGAACTGACCGAATCATCTAAACTAACCCAAATAATCAAAATCGAACTAACCGAATTTTGAACCATTGTAACCGAACTGAAAATAGAACTAAATTTTTTACTCAAAAAAATGAACCGAACCTAATAAAAGATGACTGATTTGTCAGTTAGGTTTAATTTTTTGGTAAATAATACCAAAAAAATCAAATCAAATAACCAAAATTCTTGAAAAAAAATAATCAAATCAAACTAAATAGCCGAAAATCTTGAAAGAAATAACCAAATCGAACCGTTATGGGTAAAAAATCGAATAGAATTGACCAAACTTATCAATTCGATTCGATTAGTTCGATTTACCGAACTTTTGCTCACCCCTGTCAAGAACTTAGACCGATGCACATTACTTATTTTTTGATATAAATAAATAAACAAATAATCACACACTCATCAAACATGACTTCTTTTTAACACAACCCTTAGAATAGAGAACAATTATAACACTACAATTCGAACCGACATCCTGTTTGTACAAATAGTAATTGGGGAATGTGAGAGGAGCTAAATGAACCCTAACTAGAGCTAGCCAACCAAACGAACAGTTGTCATATGAATTAATTATTGTTATTATTATTATGATTATTAGTTTCCTGGGATTAGGTAACAGCAGCTCAATTAATGAATGGTTTGACTTATGCTGGATAGGGAGACACGAGGAGAGACGTACGTTGCAGATGGTGGTGTCATTTTCCGATGTATACTTTCTCGGGAAACCAGACCCAGTTTACCTTTCCGTGCCCTTTCTCTGATTCCTTATTCTCCTTTCTTTCATTTTCCTTCTGTTCAACTCAACTCCCTTTGAACAAGACTTGGAAGAGTAATCTGTTTGTATCCTTCATCCCGTTTTGAGTCTTGAAATTAAGGAAATGGCCTAGCTAGTTCCAGTCTCTCTCTTTCCTGTTTCCATGTCCCTTGGTTTCCATCCTTGTGTAAGAGAGAATTGATCCGATGAGTTAAAATGCCTTCCCAAGAGATTTCGATCAAACCCTCTTCCTACCCAAGTCCCGATCTCTCTCTGCACATCAGCCCTCCGGACGGTAACCCAACTTCCGGCCTATCCAGCCGCCGCCGGCGGGAATCCCACAGCAGCGACGCCGGCGGGTCCCATGCTTACACTGACTTGTCTCTAGCACACCCTTATCTTCATTATCGCCTACCGGCTACCCACCTAAACGGCGGAGTTTCAAGGCCGTCCGGTGAGCCGGACGGCTTGACGCCGATAAAGGGTATTCCGGTGTATCACAACCTTACGTTTCCTGTTTTCCATCAAATAATATCTTCTTCTTCTTCTTCTTCCTGTTCCTCTGGTTCATCTGTTTCTTCCTCGCCTTTCCAGTTGCACTATCGTAACTATAATCAGTTTGAGATGGTAAGATCGAGGTTTATGCCGGCCAAGCTGCCGGCGAAACGGAGTGCAAGGGCGCCGAGGATGCGCTGGACGAGCACCCTTCATGCCCGATTTGTTCATGCTGTTGAGCTTCTTGGCGGCCATGAAAGTATGTATATATAGATTTGATTAAATTTCGTCTTCTTTCTTTTCTTTTAATTTCCCAGGAAATAAAAAACGCTTGTTTAATTTGTTGTCAATGCTTGGATCTGCTGTTCTGTGGTTTTGATTTTAGGGGCTACTCCAAAGTCGGTTCTTGAGCTCATGGATGTCAAAGATCTCACACTTGCTCATGTCAAGAGCCATTTACAGGTATATAGCAAAAGTAATAAAACAGAAAAACCTCTCTCTCTCTCTCTCTCTCTGTCTCTCTCTCTCTGTGATTGGGGGCGGTCTGCGTTAATCCTCCGGCACAGTAGCCGATGTGTGCAGTGAATGAACATTGACTCGTATGAGAAAAGAACATGGAAATCTGATCCTTCTCGGGGGAAGAGAGAGAGAGAGAGCGAGCCATCATTTCTCAATAATAATACAGGTTATGAAAGATCAACCTCGTGATTATGAAGAAACCGAGACAAAGACCCAGAAGGCCAGAGTGGTGTTTATATGCGAGAGAGAGAGAGCGAGCCATCATTTCTCAATAATAATACAGCTTATGAAAGATCAACGTCGTGATTATGAAGAAACCGAGACAAAGACCCAGAAGGTCAGAGTGGTGTTTATATGCGAGAGAGAGAGCGAGAGAGAGAGAGAGAGAGAGATGCGAACTGGGTGTTTGCTTCATTTGTCTTCTTTTATCAATTTCCATTTCCATACTTTGATTCTCATTCCATTCAGTTATCTTTGCCAATACTTCCCGATGACTTTGCAGATGTATCGAACTGTCAAAACCACTGACAAAGCTGCAGCTTTCTCAGGTAATCCGCAAAGCCTTTCTTCCTTTAGCTTCTTCTTCGTTTATTAATTTCTCCCATCCTTTTCTTTTTGTTTCTGTTTCGCGGTGACTTACTTTCTCTCTTCCATTAATTATTTGATTATTTCCCATCCCATTCAAGTTGGAAAATCCTCTCTTCCTCGCTTGCAATTAGTCCGTTCTGCTAATCCTATTCAAGATTTAATTAATAATGCAAATAATCCTATTCAAGATTTAATTAATAGTAATGCAAATAATCCTATTCAAGATTTATTGTTGTTCTTCTTGAAGGCCAATCAGACGGGTCTGGAGAAGAAGATATCTCTACAATGGGCAACACAGGTGAACATAGCAAACCTTGTAGGTTTATTGACCAAAGGGCTCCATCTGATGGGACTTTGCAACAAGAAATAGACTTCCCTTGTACTAAACTTTGGAGCAAGTCTTCAAGGTAACATCTCTCTCTCTCTCTCTCTCTCCCGGTTTAGAAATATATACAAGGTCATGGCCAGTGGCCACCAAGTTGAAAGAATGAAAGGATATTCATGTTGCCCCTAGCTTCTATATTTTGTCCCGAGTTTCTTTTTCTATTTTCTGTTGATAAAATTCATAATCGTTATTTTAAGGTGTGCACTGATGAGTTAATCATTGGCCAAAACTTACATTTTTGCGCATGTCCTTTGCATGTTTTTTTATAATATTGTCGCTTAACCTTCTTGTTATTTTAATTATATTCTTATATTTATATTTTCGAATCAATTTAATTTTAATATTTTAATTTATTTTTGTCTACTCAAACTTTTCACTATTTCGATTACATCCCTAAACTTGCATTTTCAAGTCAATTTAATTTCAATATTTTGATATAAATAGAGTGTGACGGATACTTATCTAATTCTATCTTTTTTTTTTTTTAAGCATAAAAGTATAAGATTAAATTAATTTAAAAATACAAATTTAGAATCAAAATAACAAAAAATTTAAACTATCACCTAAAAAAAATTAAATACAGAAGTTAAATTGACTCAAAAATCATATTCAAGAATGTAATTAAAACAAGAAAAAATTTGAATAATTACACACAAAAAAAACATGAAAATACAAAAAAAAAATATGAATTTGACCGTTACTCATTGGACATGCAAAATGACTTATAAATCACAACTAATAGCCACTATCCTCATTTTTTTTTTTCTCAATGAATCTTTCTTTTGCAATTAGAATTTTTGGAGATATAAAGACACACACACACACACACACATATATATATATATATATATATAGTTTGTTGGTTTGTCAAGAAAGTTACAAACTTGATCATAGCCAAGTAGAATTATAAGCAAAAGAGAGCATTAATTCCTATACTTTTTCTTCTTCTATATAGAAATTACCTCTAATTGTGATTATAAATAATTAACCACAGGTTAATTTTATTTTCTTTATTATTAAGGCCAAAATGTCATTTCCTTAACTTAAGCGTGCTTTCCTTATTTCAAATATATTCTAAGATATCGGTATCTAAGAATGGACTGTATAAATAATGAAAGTTAAAAGTGATATGCAAAAATAAAAGAACGGGTAGGATACCCTTATATAAGTGCCCTTAAATTCAGTTTCCTTCAAAGCTTTAACTAAACTAACTAACTAACTATATATATAAAGGAATCAAATGCCAATACAAAATAACAAAGCCTTCTAATCCTTCAGAACAATCGTTCAAGGCATCTCATTTCATTGATCATCAATGAGACAGTGATTTAATATATATATATATATATATATATAAATTCACAAAGCTTTTAAGTACTGTTAGCCAATCCTATGATTCTTATTAGATTGCCAACAAAATGTGTTCTTGAAAGGCTAACAGTATTCACTCTAATAAATTCCAGCGGTAGAGAGGATTGGCTGCAAACCAAATTCAACAGCATCGATGGCCTAGCTTCATCAACCTCTCCATCGCACCAAAGATCAGGACACCAAAGAGAGGTACGTACATATTTACCAATAACCAAAATCTCCTAAGAAATATATATATATATATATGTATTAATGGGGCACACTTTTTCTTGTGTGTTTGGCTGTTTGCGGAATTTGGTTAATTGATATACTGTTCGGGATAATTTGCAGGAAGGTGATTTGAGTTGTGTGAATAGGCATTTAGGTCGTGATTTGGATCTGAAGAAACCAAGCTTAGAGTTCACATTAGGCAGACCAGGTTGGCAAGACAAAGAGCAAAACAGCTGATATTTCAGCTAATTAAATGTGTTCTTTTTCTTTCAATTGTAATTCTGCATTCGATTGGCTCACTGTCGCCTTGCAAGTACACAAGGGATATATATATATAGATATTAAGAGGGATTGCTGAGGATATGAAAGAACAACCGAAGCAATAGCTCTTCCAATTGAAATCCATGCATTTGTAGGTTGTAAGGTCTAGCTTCTGTAATAGACGCTTTGTTTTTCCATGCCTTTTCATCTTCTATCATCTCCATGCATGGTTCCTGATGTTGGTAGACTGTTAAGCCCACTTTGATGCCTATTTCTCGACCTCTCTTTGTGGATGTAATGCCCTGTGGACTCGTGCCCATGATTTGTGTAGAAGTGACATCACTCACATATATGATATGATTTGTGTACTTTATTTCGTCTTCATCACATTAATGCTTTAGACATGATCACTAATCTCGACGAGCTTCAGGCTCTCATACTAATTTTAATGAATTGATGTTGTTACAATTGTAATGTGATCTCGAATTTAAATTTGATTGATATTGGAACTTTTAATTTGATCGTGATTATGACTTCAAATTTAACTGTGATTATTGTGAAGAAATCAAGATTTGCACAAGCCAAGTTCCAAACAAAACAGAGAAGAAGAAAACAATAGAGGTAACTTCTCTTATTCATAAGTTTAGTAAATAAAAAATGTCCACCTATTAACATTATATACACTGCACATTTGATCCTTTACAACCGACCTCACATTTAGATACATGCTACCACTACATGAATACAATCATCTAGCTACTACAACCAAGAGCCCCCCCCCCCCCCCTTAAGTTGGAGATTGGAGAGAACACAAGCCCAACTTGACAACCATAGAATGATGATGAACAGCAAACAAAGGCCTAGTAAACAAATCTGCAAGTTGCAACTGAGATGGAACAAACATGGGAGCAATAAAACCTTGTTTGAAGTAATCACATACAAGATGACAATCAATGTCAAGATGCTTAGTACGTTCATGGAAAACAGGGTTGGCAGCAATATGTAGGGCAACTTTATTGTCGCAATCTAGATGAATTGAATAGGCAAAGGAACAGAAACACCAAGTTCCTTAAGAACATTAGTAATCCAAACAAGCTCGAAAGTGGTAGAAGCCATACTTTGATATTTAGCTTTAACAGAGGACCGTGAAATTGTAGGCTGCTTCTTAGTCTTCCAAGAAACCAATGCACCACTAAGAAAAACACAAAAGCCGATTAAGGATTGGCTTGTGAACTTACATGTCACCCAATCAACATCACAATAAGCTGAGAAGAAGAGATTAGCAGCAGTAGGATAAAAAAGGCCTTGAGAAGCAGTACCCTTAAGATACCCAACAACCAGAATAGAAGCATCAAAATAAGGCTAGCAGGGAGAAGACATAAATTACCTTAAGTGCTGCACAGCATAGCTAATGTCGGCCCGGGTAAGATTAACATACAAAAACCTACCTATCAACATGCGGTACTGATCAGAATTAGGAAGAGGAAGAGCTTGATTTGGTTCCAAAGACAAACCCTTGGACATGGGAAAAGATGAACTCTTAGCATCCTATAAACCAACTTCATGAACAAGATCCATGATGAACTTGTGTTGAGATAAAAAAAAAGTTCTAGAAGATGACCTAGCAACTTCCAACCCAAGGAAGTATTTGAGATAACCTAAGTCCTTAATGGTAAACTTGTCATCCAGAGTAGCCTTAGTAGAGGCAATAAAATCAACATCATCTACAGCCAAAAACACATCATCAACATAGACTAATAATTAAAGCAACAAAATGAGAACTGGTTGGATGAGTAAAAAGACAATGATCATTGGGTGATTGAATAAACCTAGCTTCATAAGAAAACCACTAAATTCCAAATTCCATTGGGGTGAAGCCTGTTTTAAGCCATAGAGAGATCATTTCAGCAAACAAACTTTCCTCGGAACAACTATATAGCCAATAGATGGAGTCATATACACCTCCTCATCAAGATGACCACGAAGGAATGCATTATTAATATCAATCTGATAAATAGGCCAATTTTTGGAAGTAGCAACAACTATCAATAACCGAATAGTGACTAGTTTGGCCACAGGAGAAAAACGATCCTTATAGTTAAGACCCACTATTTGATTGTACCCTTTGGCAACTAATCGCGCTTTATGCCTATCAACGTCCCCATTAAGCTTATACTTTACACGATACACCCACTTAGAACCAATTGGTTTCTTACCATTTGGTAAATCAACAATGTCCCTGTAATACTCGGGAATGATTTAAGGCTATAAAATGAGACTATAGGATACACTAACGCAACTTTAGGCAACCGAATCAGTCAGAGGGAGTACCTCGAACCCTAGATAGTCAAGGAAAATGGTATAGTATCAACAAGTGATTCAAATTATGATTTTTAGTGATGAAAGAAATGGGATCGGGAATAATTTTCGGTACAGCTGTCGACCGGGTTGAGAAAACCGAATTGTTATAGGGGACTTCCGGGAAATCAACAGAAGCCTGAGGGGGCTCCATTTTTTCATAAGGAATAACCCTTCAGTAGTTTCGGGATAAAACAATAGCCCGATGAGGACACTGGGGCGAAATTGCCATTATCAAGAAGTTTTGAAGTTATTAATTTTGTATTTTCGGTATTATAATGCAAATTAAATTGAGGATTAAGGATCTAAGTGTAATTAGAGATTTACACAAGTGAAATTAAGATGGAAATTTGGGGGTTAATTGTAGTTTATTTATATTAATAGAGTAATATATAGTTATATATATATACATATATACGCATATATGTGTGTGTGTGTGTGTGCGCTGTGGCAACTTCCACGAAGCTTCATGGCTGAAATTTCTTGGAGTAGTGGCCAAGTTTTTCTAGAGGAGTGGCGGCCAAGACTCCTTAAGGCGGTGGGTTTGTTATAAATAGGTGAAGAAGTTGAGAAAAATAGAGGGACGAGGAGAAGGAAGTGGCCGAGAGTTGCAGTAAGCTATGGCCGAACAGAGAGCCAGCAGGGGTGGCTATGGCAGCAAACAATTAACTAGGTGATCGAGAAGGAGCTGGGCATCGAAGCTTGGGGCCGAAGGCAGCCACGAGAGAGGTCGAAATGGTAACCAAAGCTGTTCGCACCAGGCGAACAGTATCCATGGCTGCAAGCCGCGGCCATGGCAGCATGCATGGAAGGTGAGCAACGACGAGGAAGAGGCTGGCCAGTGGTTGCGCGAGGTCTTGGGCCATCGGAGGTGGTCGCGGTGAGTGTTGAAAGTGGTCGGAGTTGACCGCATTGCAAGCAACGGCCATAGCCGCGAGCTTGCTATTGCTGGACAGCAACCGAAGCAGCCACAGTGATGGCTGCTGGAACGAGGGGTGGCGACCGACGGGATCAAGGGAGCCCGCGAGGTCGATGGCAGCCGGAGAGAGCAGCAACGGTAGAGGATGACGCCCGAGTGGGGTGGCCGAGGGGATGGTTCGCACGGAAGAAGAAGCAGGGGAGAAGAAAGAAAGAAGAAGAAAAGAAAAGAAAAGAAAGAAAATAAAAGAAAAGGAAAATGGAGAAAAATAGGAAAAATTGGGGAAAATTCTCAGAACAATTCCAGAAAATTCTGAGGATTAATTTGAGGCTATAGGAGCATGCCAAAGCCAAAAAATTACTCAGACGCGCATTTCAAGGCTTAGCACACATTACGAGGTGAAAATTAACTTTTCGCATAAGGTGAGTGGTCTGACTCTAGTTTTACCCTTGTTTTGAAAATGTCTTGGTGTGAGTGTAGTGAGTTCAGGTGAGCGGTGTTACCAGAACTCAAGATGCTATGCTTATGTGTTTTATTTATGTATTTATGGCATCATTTGCATATTGATCATGTGGTATATTGCATCAACTATTTTTTTTACTTGCAAAAGGGTCAGTGCATGGCGTGTAATTTTCATATTATTGGGGCATTGATTTTTCGTGTCGTCGTTGGGTCCGTATGGGACGGGATGGGGTCTTCTTAAGAATGGGACAAGGTTAATCCAGGTGAACGAGTGACACGGTAGGGCACTCGAGAGATTAAGTATGTCGCGGCAAGGTCAACCCCAACGGTGTGTAGAATGGATTTTCCACGGGAGGTTGAGTATGTCAAGGAGATTTCTCAAGTTAGACGTGTTTGCATGTGTCCTTTAGTCTGAATATGCCATGCTCGTATGTCTTTTGGGTATTATGTAAACTGTTTTATGCCATCACTTAGATGTTTTATCATCTAATCTGGGTTATGCCCCTGGAACATTCAAACGTTCCAACCAATGACTGCTGCGAGGGCGAGGGCGAGGACGTGGCCAGTTGTGGGCCAATGGTGTTTAGTTTGATAGTCATTGTATTTTTCTGAAAGCTTTAGTATGTAATTCGGTTTATGTATGAACAGTTGTAAGATAATGATGTTATCATTTGGTAGTTGTAGTACGTAGTTCGATGTAGAAACGCCTTATATGGAACTCGTGGTAGGCCACGATATTATTGTTAATGTATTCGCTGTGTTATGATATGTCTCGTTTAATTGTTAAGATTATTGATCTTGTTAGTTAAATGGGCAAAATTGGGGTTTCTCGGGATTCGTTATCTGCATGTGAATATTGTTCTGAAATCACTGCACGTGATGATCTTGGAAAAAAAAAATCCTGAAAATACCCTTATAGTGACACGCCTGACGAGGTAGGGTGTTACAGTCCCAAGTATGATTTAGTTCTAAAGCTTGCAGCTCATGCTCCATGGTTGCAACCCAATTAGAATCTTGAGATGCTTGATGAAAGGTGCAAGGCTCAGGAATAGAAGAAATGTTGTTTAAGAAGGAAACATAAACAGGAAAAAAAAAAAAAAGATTCAGAATTAGAGAAAGAAATGTTACTTGAAAATGTAAAAATTGAAGCATAGAAAGGTGAGGCTTGAACCAAACTGACAAAGTCATTAAGCCAAAGTGGTTTTTGTGAAACACAAGTAGTCCAGCGTATGTTTCGCAAATGAGGTATCAAACGAGGAGAGGAATCAAATGGCAAACTAAGAGAAGAAGAAGGAATATTCGGGTTCCCATCAACCAAATGAGACGAAGAATGTGAGGGTGAGGTAACAAGATCAAGTGCAGATAAGCTGATAGGAATTTATGGTAAAGGTATGCAGTGAGCTTTCAGAAGAATCATGATTGTGAAAAGGAAATATATATTCAAAGAATGTTCCATGCCTGCTAACAAAGATTTTTCGAGTGGAAAGATCAAACAATTTGTAGCCCTTTTGACAATAAGAATAGCCAATAAAGACAAATTTAATGGCTCTTGAATAGAATTTATCAATGGAGAAATTTAAATTCCTCTACTCTAAGATCTATAATTAAGACCAGTTAATGGAGTAGAGACTAGGACCATACTTGGATGATCCAAGGCATGTATTTGTAGCGGATCTCATATCGCAATATTGTTTCCAGATGAAGCCATATGATTCGAAGTCAATAAAGAAAACAAGAACCGACCAAAAACTCTCGATCGCACTGACGACCAATCCAACACTGTTGAAGTAAACTCTTCCTTCAAATTATTCAGATCCCACCGATCGCCACTCTGATACCATGTGAATAAATCAATATTTGTACAAGCTAAGTTTCAGACAAAATAAAGAAGAAGAAAACAATAGAGGTAACTTCTCTTATTCTTAAGTCTAGTAAATGAAAAATGTCCACCTATTAACATTATATACACTGCACATTTGATCCTCTACAACCGACCTCACATTTAGATACATGCTACCACTACATAAATACAATCATCTAGCTACTACAACTAAGAATTATAATGTTATCAAATTTGATTTTATGTGAGATTTATCTTATTTGAAGAAATATTCTCATGAATCATTTTCTGATCAGGATATGATTTTTTATGTACATCCATAGATGATTTTAAATCTATAAATAGGTGTCCAATGATCTAAAATTAGTTGCAACTATGTCACTTAATTTTATATTACCAATATTTGGTTAATGATATTTCGTTCTTTTTGTCCGTGATTTTTTTTATTTAGATTTTTCACACAAAATTCTATATTCATGTGTGGTTAATTGATTTTATTGTGGTTTGTTATCGATCCAACTTTGTGTCATTTGATGTCAATGTGAAAAGGCAACAAGAGCAAAGAAATAAAACATTTATTGTTCTTTGTCTTCATGGGATTTAACTAAAACTTGAGCCAATTAAAACACAAATTCTAGGCAATGCCTTTCTTTAGCCTTTGACAAAGGTATTTTCTTAATTACTTCGAGCCTCATCAATTACTATTGATCATGGATCCTCTCTACTTGGAGACCATTTTGCTCATGCTGCTACCCAAACCAATATTCCACCTAATTGTGAGGGTAATTCAAGTGAACATCATGGTGGTGGTCGTTGTGGTGGTGGACTTGCTCGCCTCCAGTGTTTCTATTGTAATCATATATTGGTCACCGTTGGAATTGAGACTTGTTATAGCATATATGGTCACCAAACTCAAACTGCTAATACTGCTCACATTAATCTTGGTACTTTAGAGGGTCATGAGGATATCACCCTTAGTACTTCTTCACCATTGACTATCTTTGAGGAAAAGTATGCTTAATTATAGGTAGCACAATAGGCCACTTCACGTATTGGATCCCTTATTCACACTAGTAATTTCGTTATTTGTTTTACAAAGTCCTCATATTCTCTAAGTCAATGGATCTTTAACTCTAGTGCCACTAATCATATGTCTGATAGGCATTCACTTTCCTCTCATATTGACACCTTAGAGTCTTTACCTACTATGACCTTGGTCGATGGTTCCTAAGCCTCAGTATTGGAAATGTATAACCCTTTTTACATTACCATTGTCATTAATGTTACATTTACACTATCATCAATTTAATTTGTTTTTTGTTAGTCAACTAGATCATAATTTGAGTTGTTCCATCATATTTTTGTCTAATTCTATTTTATTCATCCAAACTAACAATTGGCAAGGGTACGAGTATTAAGGATTGTACTATATATCTTTCTCAACCTATTTTACCAATGGCTTACATGACTATTGTTTCACCATTA
Source organism: Diospyros lotus (assembly GCF_014633365.1). Classification (NCBI taxonomy): domain Eukaryota; kingdom Viridiplantae; phylum Streptophyta; class Magnoliopsida; order Ericales; family Ebenaceae; genus Diospyros; species Diospyros lotus. The sequence continues at coordinate 42,377,687 of NC_068341.1, read as the reverse complement.
CTCATCCATTGTTGATTAAGGCACTCGTCTCTATCTCATCTCAAGAAGATGGTTTCTAGTTTGTCTAGTCTTTTTTCTTTAGAGTATGAGTCTTATTAATGTGAGAAACACAGTCGAAGTTCTTTCTCAAGTTGAGTCAATAAACATGTTAATTCTCCTTTTTAATTATCCATTATGATGTATGGGGTCCAGCTCATATCAATTCAAAATAAGGTTTTCACTATTTTGTAACTTTTATTAATGATTTTTCTTTCACTACATAATTAGATTTAATGAAACCTCATTTTGAATTATTTTCTATCTTTACTACCTTCTATGTTGAAATTCAAACTTAATTTAATGTGCCTATTTGAGTTCTTCATAATGATAATGTTTTTGAAGATCCATCAATAACTTTAAATCTTATATGGCATAAAAAGGGATTCTTCATCAAACCTTGTGTCTTGCCACCCCAAGGCAAAATAGAGTTGATAAACAAAGAATCATCATTTAATTGATCAGACAATATGTACACTTCTTCTCCATATGTATGTTCATGTCCAATATTGTGATGATGTGTTATCTTAATAGCATGCTACTTGATTAACTGGATGCCCTATTCTATCTTTAATTTAAGACCAAGTTCCTCATTTCATTCTTTTTCCTTGAGTTAACTTGTATTCTCTCCCTCCTTGTATCTTTGGGTGTACTTGTTTTTCTCATCAACTTGCTCTTGGTCATGATAAGTTGTTAACTCATTCTCTCAAATGTGTTTTTCTTGGTCAATCATGTCTTCAAAAGGGATATCAATGCTACTCCCCCAAGTTGACTTGTTTTTTTTTTTTTTACTCATGTTACCTTTTTAAGTACTCTCCTTATTTTCCTTGTCTTTTTACGTTGCTCGAGTCAATGTTACGTAGCCTACCTTACATGTTCCATTTCTTGATATATCCTCTCCTTCTCCACCCTCATCTTCATCTCACCTTTATCACCCTCATCTTCAGACCTATCAATAACATCCTCAACATATGGACCTACCTACAAAGCTCATTGTTGATAGACTTATAAAGCCCTTAATTACCTGACTCATCCTTTGTGTCGATTGGTCTTTCTACCCCTTATTCATCTCCTATTGTTCCTAATCTTAACTTATCCATTGCTCTTCATATATATATCGTTGTTGCAATACTCAACATCCCATTTCACATTTTATTAGTTATCACGCTTTATCTCCTAGGTAGTGTGCATTTATCTCTTCTTTAATTATCTTTTGTCTCATTTCCTAAGATTATTACAAAAGCCCTATCCCATCCATGCTGGCAAGACACTATTGTTGAAGAAATGTTTGTTTTACAGTCCAATGGAAGTTGGGACTTGGTACTTCTTCCAAAGGATAAGTCTACTAGTGGATGTCGTTGGGTTTTTACTATTAAGGTTGACCCTAGTGACCATATTAATCACCTCAAGTCCCACCTTGTAGCAAAAAGGTATACTCATATTTTTTACCTTGATTATTGGGACACATTTTCTCCTATTGCCAAGAGATTCTTTATTCATCTATTCTTGTCTCTTGTTGCTATGTTTCATTGGTCTCTCCATCGATAGATATCATCATATCAAAAATGTTTTTTTTCATGGTGATTTAAAGGAAAATGAGTATATAGAGGAATTTCTTTGGTTTGTTGCTCAGAGAAAATCTAGCTCAGTGTATGTCACATGCAAAAATCCTTGTATGGTTTCAACCAATTTCCTTAAGCTTAGTTTGGTAGATTTAACTCAACTGTCTTGGACTATGGGTTAGCTTGGAATAAAGTTGATCATTCTATCTTTTATCACTCCTTATATAGTCCCCAAATTCTCCTAGTGGTATATGTTGATGAAATAATTATCATAAGAAATGAAGATGTTAATATCACTTAGTTAAAAGCTCACCTTTAGCGATAGTTTTACACCAAGGATTTAGGTCCCGTAAAATATTTTCTTAGTATTAAGATGGCTCAATTGAAATAGGGAATTTATATTTTTCAAAGGAAATGTGCCTTGAATATGCTTGAAAAGACATGGATACTTCGATGTAAGCCTATAAATACCTCTACAAACCCAAATATCAAGTTATTTTGGGGGCAAGAATAGCCTATTTTTTACCTTTGGTGTTATTCTCGATTAGTTGGCAATCTTTAATTACCTCACAATCACTCATCTTGATATCTCATTTGTTGAGTGTGGTAAGTCAGTTTCCAGATTCACCTTGTGACTATCACTAAAATGCAGTAATTAATTCGTATTCTTTTATATATTTGTGAGAATTTTGAGAGAGATATATATATGATTTGAAGAGTATCTCTATTAGTTACAAACTAAGAGATGGACCACATATATATACAACTATCGTGACATCAACATGACATAAGCCATGACATCATGCTAATTATCTCTATATAGAACTCAACACTCCCCCTTAAGCTAGAACATAAATATCACTACAAGAAAAATGGCATTTAGCGATGAAAATATCCGTCGCTAAAATATCAAAATCCGTCGTTAAAAAATTTAGCGACAAACAACTTCTCGTAGCTAAAAATAACGTCGCTAAATTTTAGCCACGAAATTTAGCGGCGGCACAAATCAACGACGAAAATTTCTATCGCTGATTAAAAAAATAAAAAAGTAAAAAAATATTTAAAAAATTAAAAATTATTAGCAACGGAAAGATTTTCGTCGCTAATACATAATAGAAAAATTAAATATTAAAAAAATTAAAATAAATTAGAATTAGCCACGGAAACAATTTCGTCGCTAATCAGCAACTAGCATTTCCATCACTGACTTTTTTTAAAAAAAATTAAAATAATTATGGCACTCACTGGGCAAACGCATGCATGCACCCCTACCTTACTGGAGGCAGATAACTTCGCCTCTAAGTGCCAACCGGCACCCCCTTAAACCGCCATGTGTAGCGCTAGGAAATTAATCCCAGCGCAACTCTTTTTCCTTCCTCTCCTTACTTTTGATCCCTGGTCCTTCGTGTGCGCACCCATGCGAGACCATCCGAGTTGCGAGCCTCTTAAATATATACATTGCACATATTTATTATATACTATATTTAGCTGTCAGTCGTTTAATTTTATTTTAAATTAAGATTTTAAATTTTAAATCTTTTAAATTCATAAATTAATACTTAAAAAAATAAATATTATAAATTTTTAACTCAACTAATATACCACTTAAATGTTGTAATTAATTAATATCTTAATATATTTAAGTTTTATTTGATTAAAAATTAGTTTAATACATATTTGTTATTATAAATTTTACAATATCATATCAATTTACATATTTTGGTTTCTAAATAAAATACATAAAATATGCATTTAATACTAAAGAATTTTTATTTTCATTTAATAAATAATTAATAAATTTTATTTTTTAATGATGAATTTGTGCCATCACTAAAGTTTCTAATTATTAATTTAATTTTCTTAATTATTTAACTACGAAATATTCTATCGATAAATCATTTTACTTTAATTAAATAAAAATTAAAATTAGCGACGGGATCACACCAGTCACTAAAAAATAAAAATAAATTAAATAAAAAAATATAAAATTTAGCGATAATATCACCCATCTCTAAAAAATAAAAATAAATTAAATAAAAAATAAAAAATTTAGCGACGAGATCACCCCATCACTAAAAAATAAAAATAAATTAAATATAAAATATAAAATTTAGCAACGGGATAACCCCTGTTGCTAAAAAATAAAAAATAAATAAATAAAAACTTAAAATTTAACAACGGGATAACTCTCGTAGCTAAAAACTAAAAATAAATTATTTTTTTAATTATTTAAATTTTTTTAGCAACGGTATTTAGTGACGGAATATTTTGTCACTAAATTTAAATTTTAATAAAAAATATTTAAAATAATTTAGTGACGGAATATTCTATCGCTAATTCTATCACTAAATTTAAAAAAATTAAAAAATTTGCCTACGGAATATTCCGTCTCAAATTCGTCGCTAAAATTTAGTGACGGAATATCCGTCACTGAGACGTCTCTAATTAGCGACGGAAAAATTATGTCGCTAAATCCGTTACTAAATTACGGATTTTTTATAGTGTATTATATGTAATACCCAGGAGCCCAGAGAATGGTAGTATATATCGAGAATAAGTAAGGAAGGAAACAACACTAACTGAATACTTTTAATGTAATATCCTAAGAGCCCAGAGAATAGTAGTATATCTCGAGAATAAATAAGGAAAGAAACAACACCAACTAGATACTTTTTAGGCTGAATATAGGTAAAGAACCTCCCAAGAGTCACCCATCCTTAAGCTTCCCCACCTCAAGCACGTTTAATCTGGGAGTTTTTTGTCTACATTCAACTCAAAAGATATTCAACTGGTGTTATTTCATTCCTTACTTATCCTCGATATGTACTACCATTCTCTGGGCTCTTGAAATATTACATCATATGCACCAAGTTTATTACAAATATATTCTACTTGAGAACCATTTAGAGACTCGGTGAAGACATCAATATTGGTCCCTTAGAGTGTGGCTACTCAAAATGGGGGGTGAATTGAGTGATTAAATTGTTTTTCAATTTTAATAAATATTCTTGATTAATGATTTTATTGAAAAATATATATTTGATAAATATAATAAATTATATTTGAGATTAATAATAAATGTAAACCACAAGATATAACAATTCTTAATCGCCCTTGGGATTCCACTAAATCAAAATCACCAAGGTTTTCACACTAGTTCACCTTGAAAACTAGATATACACTTAGATTACAAAGGGTTCTAGGCAACCACTACACCAAGATTTTCTCCCTAACTTACCTTAGAAACTAAATTCACCTAGATTTTAACGGATCTAGGAAATCCATACAATTCTTAATAATAATTTAAATGTTTACAAATAATTTGTCCACACTTGTACACAAATAAGCAATTAAGCACAAAATATACAAGGCAATAATATTTAAATAAATAAATAAACGGTGACCTCCGTTTGAATGGAAAAGATCGAATTTAACTTTGCGATCTCTTTTTCTTTTCCTGCCTTGTGGCTCTTTGATAGATGAACAATGAATCTTTGAGAGTCTTGAAATGTTTGAAAATTAGTTTGAGAGCTTTTGGGAGTTTTGGATGTGCAATATGTGCAAATGAATACTCAAAAAATGAGTTTTGGGGGTATTTATAAGCATTTTAACCATTAAAGAAATGGTTAATATGAAATTTAAAATTCAAAAAATGTTTAAATTTTCTCAAACAATAAGAAAACATATCTCACCTTTAATTCAAAATAAATTCACTTTTTGCATAAGAAATCAAGATTTAAAAATTCAAATATAAGGTTTTGAGATATAAATGATTAAAACAAGAAAACATATCTAAAATCAATCTCTTTTAATTCAAAATAAATTTACTTTTTGCATGAGTAAGAGAAAACATGTTTAAAACCAATTCTCTTTAATTTAAAATAAATTTACTTTTTGTATGAGAAAAAGAAAACATGTCTAAAAGTAATTCTCATTTAATTCAAAATAAATATATTTTTTGCATAAGTAATAAAAGTATTTATCAATAAATGAAAATTCAAACATAAACTTTTGAGACATAAATGATCAAAAGAAGGAAACATGTTTAAAGACAATCCACCTTTAATTCAAAATAAGTTTACTCTTTTTATCCACTTTTAATTCAAAATAAATTTATTTTTTTATATGAGAAAGAAATACATTTATATCATAAAAATATTTTTGTTAATCATCAAAACTTAATTAATATTAGCAAGTTGGCTCAACAATCTGCAAGTTGATCATTAAAGTTAACGAATTTTGTAACAATAACACATTCAACTAACTTTTCTCTAATAAAGTGACAACAAATTTCAATGTGTTTGGTCCGTTCATAGAACACTGGATTGGAAGCAATGTGTAAGACAGTCTAATTATCACAAACAAACTTCATAGGGGACATTTCACAAAACTTAAGTTTTTGCAGGAGTTGCTTAAACCAGATAAGCTCACAATTTGCATTAACCATATCCCGATACTCTGCCTTTACACTTGATCTAGCTACTACATTTTATTTCTTAGTTTTCCAAGAAACTAGATTTCCTCCCATAAGAACTCAATACTTAGAGGTTGACTTACGATCAGAAAAAAAGATCACGTCTAATTTGTATTTGCATAACAACAAAAATATGTGTGTCCCTTATCCTTATAGAGTATCCATTTACCTAGTGTTCTTTTGATGTATTTTAGAATCTGGATAACAGTATCCCGGTGAGAATCACATGGAGAACTGAGGACTAACTAACTACATTCACCGCAAAAGCAATGTCAAAACGAGTGACGGTGAGATAATTCAACTTGCCTACCAGTTTTAATACCTTTTAGGATTTGAAAATGGCTCATCCTATCCTGGAAAAAGTTTAATATTCGTGTCCATTGGAGTGTCAGCTAGTTTGCAGTTCACCATGCCAATTTCTTCTAAGGTGTCAAGGGCATACTTCCTCTGAGAAATTAAGATACCATATTTTGATTATGCAACCTCAATACCCAAGAAATATTGGAGTCTGCCTAGGTTTTTGGTCTGAAAGTGCTAATGTATATGTTCCTTCAGCTATTGTATGCCAACTTGATCATTCCCTATGATAACAATGTCATCCACATAAACAACAAAGTAGATGTATAAAGAAGATGATGGTCGATAGAAAACCGAATGATCAATTTCACTCTAGGTAAGTCCAAAGGCTTGAACCACAATGCTGAACCTTCTTAACCATGCTTGTGGGGATTGTTTTAAACCATAAAAAGACTTCTTGAACTTACAGACTACATTGAACTCCTCTTGAGCAACAAAACTAGGTGATTGCTCCATATAAACCTTTTCTTATAGATCACCATGGAGGAAGGCGTTTTTAATATCCAACTAATATAGTGACCAATGATGCATAGTAGGGGTTAATTACATCAATAATCACTCAACTTTACATTCTATTACTGTTTAGTCATTGAACTTTGAAATGTTACATGTTAGTCACTAATATTTCAAAACTGTTACTGCTTAGCCACTGAACTTTAAAATGTTACATACTAGTCCCTAATATTTCAAACTGTTTCTCATCCATCACTCGTGAACTTAAAGTTCAGTGACTAACGAGTGATGGATAAGAAATAATTTTGAAATATTAGTGACCAGTAGGTAACATTTTAAAGTTCAGTGGCTAAACAGTAACAATTTTGAAATATTAGTGTCTAATAGGTAACATTTTAAAGTTTAGTGACCAAACAGTAACATAATGTAAAGTTGAGTGATTATTGGTGTAATTAACCCTACATAGTAGCCACAAAGAGAAATGGGTGAATAAAGGCCATTTTAACAACATGAAATAAGCTATCACTGTAATCCAACTCATAAATTTGTGTAAAGCCTTTGGCAACCATGCGAGCCTTAAGACGATCCACCTATCCATCGGGGCCTGCTTTTAGGGTGAACACCCATCAGCAACCAACATAAGTCTTTTCTGGTGGTAGAGGCACCAAATCCCAAGTAGCATTTGAGTGTAAGGCTTCAATCTCATCAAACATAGTCTAGCGCCAACCTGGATGCGACAAGGCTTCACCTATGGTTTTAAGAACATAAATAGAGGAATGACTCAAAACAAATGCACCAAAAGCAGGTGACAAACGCTCATAGTACAAAAAATTATAAAGAGTGTGCAATTACGAGTGGACCATGTACTTTTACGAAGAGCAACAGGAAGGCTAGCTAACGCAAGATCCGTGGCAAGAGGAACCACCAACGAAGAGAGTGAGTTAGGAGAGTCCTATTCTGGAGGAATGCCGATGTCGGCAAGAGGTTGAGAACGATAATGATATGTAAGAAATGGAGTGTGGACCTAAAGATAGCAGTGAGAAGGTCCAAAGAATATGAGACAAACGAAATAAGTAGTACTTAGTCAAGACTCTATGAATCGGGTTGAGCAGCCGAACAGGTTTAGGCTATCAACCCATGCACCCACCATGGACGGACAGTGGAGGTCTCGTCTTAACAGAGGCAGCCAGGAGAGAGAAAATATGTAAAGAAGTTTAAGGCTTGAAGGTTGTTAGAAAATGATACACAGCGACGGCTTATAATTTTCTCATCAATGGCTCTGATACCATGTGAGAATTTAGAGAGAAAAGGATGATTTGAAGAGTATCTTTATTAGTTACAAACTAAGAGATGGAACACATATATATACAGCTATCATGACATAAGGCATGACATCATGCTACCTCATGACATCATGTTAACTATCTCTATATACAACTCAACAATATTAATGGTACCCCTAGTCGTGGTGTGATGTATTGAGATCATTGACATAACTAAATTGTGGGATATACAAATACAGACTGGGTGGGATCTCCTACTTATAAACATTCACATCTAGATATTATATATTTGTTAAGTGAAAATTTAGTCTCTTGAAAGAGTAAAAAACAAAGTGTTAGTGTCAAGTCTAGTGTAATGACTTGTGACTTAGTGTACTTGAACAATTAATTAAGGAATTTAAAATCCTTCGAGTCAAGTCTATGCAGTTGAATTGTGACAACGATACTATCATGCACATTGCTTATAATCCTATATTCCACAAAAGAATCAAAAATATTGAAATTGATTGTCACTTTATTAGAAAAAAAAGTACTCTTATGATCAATTAGTTGATTTACTCATTAAGTTGTTTAGAGATTCTCATATGAGTGACATTTACACCAAGCATGCTTGATATATTTGCTTTAGCTTGAGGAGGAGAATTAAAGCATATTAACGTAATTAGTATACTTAATATACTCTTGTATATATATCTTGTATTATACATGTAGACATATTAATTATTTTATTGTACTACAATTACAATAATATTTCAAAACTAATGAGAATACTCAACTGAATGCTTAAACTGAAAACTTTGATTTTTGTCAAATGATAACCCAAATCAAATTGACATTTGTTAAAATTATAACTGAACTGAATTTAACATCTCGATTCGTTCGGTTTGATTTTACCGATTTGACTACGCACCCCAAGATGCCAGTAACTTTTTAAGTGTTTTCCTTTTTACTAATTTATGTGGTGAGTAAAAATATAGAGTAAAAACTTTTAAGGGAGCAGTATCATCTTCAACAACTGTCTTGAAGTGGTAGCTCGATCGATTCTGCTTTTCTTGATGATGGGATCTCAATTCAACTCTTGTGGTGCCGATTGGAAAAAATGGTATTGTACCGAAGCCAACAATCTTTAGCATATCTTCTCCACATTTTAGGAATTAGCATACATTTTAATAATATAATCAGATAAATATCAGTTAATATATTAAACACAAACATTACACACATCCATTAATTGGAGAGACTTTATACAAGCCTGCTGGATTCACTAATGTGCTCCGATTCATACAGGGTAATAATATTATGCTTCTATGTTTTAAGAAGACACGTTGTTCCTTAATATGCTCGAGAAATAATTTACAGCAGCAACAGCAACAATATCATTCTGGCACAAATATATCTAACATAAAGTGGTGCAAGCCAAGATTTACAAAGATTTCCAACACTCATCTGTGGATGCATTCAGTCTGAAACTTTATCTGGATGATGGTGGTGGTGACGATGGCGAGCATGTCGAGCAGAAGAGTAAGCAGAAAGTGCCGATCCAGTCCTGGTCAGTGAATGCTTTGCGAAGCCCACACTTTTCTTCGTCCCCAACCACAGAGTCCAGAAGAATCCAATCCAACCTGAGACAAGTGATACTTTAAGTTGCAGGGAAGATGTAAAGATAGATACGAGACGGGAAATTAAATGAATTCATCGTGGAAATTCTCGAAGTTCAGCTTGAACAAACTGCAATAGGAGCCAGGAATTTGTAGAGAAAAGCCAGAAGAGATATAAATGTTGGTTGATTGAGGGGGGCCCAACTGGCACAAGCTATCCGGCTCATCACAAATTATGATGCAAAATCCTAGATGGTAAAATACTCAGCCAAATCTAGAAAACCGAAAAAAAAAAAAAAATCAAACTCTGAGACTCTACCAAGCCGGAATGTGTAGATGTAAGCTCTCACAGACTGCAGAACACACACATGCACAGAGTTGCAGTCCCCATAACAAATCTGTTCCCGTATGAACACAAATTGTCTTGTTGGTAACTGTTAAAATCCGTTGCACACACCCATAATCTGAAAATTTTTCTCACCAAATGCATAGTGGCTATGTTTATCCATCATTAGCACAGTCAAAGTATCTAGACTCCACTTGTGGATTCCTATTTACAAATGGTCCCAAGTTTAGATGAAGGAGAAGAGTTAAGTTAGGAAGAGGACAGACAACATAAAACTCGTCAGATAATCAAACAGCATGAATTCCAGAAAAATTAGAAAATTCTAGGAGATGCTAGTTGTCATTCCATTTATGTTGGCTTGAGCGGATACTTGCCCAGCTTAGGTAGTTTCAAAGGATAAATATAGTTATCCACAAAGTTGATTGACAAACTCAAAATGAACATTCGGAGACAAAAACAAAGCAGAGGGTGGTATTTAGTAGTTCCAGTACCAGCCCAGTCTTTATAAGAAGAATCATGGACCATTAAGGTTCAAATATCGAAATGTGACCGATGCAGTGTTTCCCCTTCCCCATGGGATTACACACATCATAATCAGCCCCTGCACCAGTCTAAATCTTAGGCCAAAACCACTAACCATAGAGATTCTATCAAAGAACCATCACAAATGTCAAAAGATCAACTAAAAAGGTTCAAATCTAATTATTTTATGTGAGCACGGTCGATGCCAAGATTGGAAATCCTAGTCAAGTTCATTGAGCACTGGAGAGTACAGTGATGAAGAGCAAGAAAATAAATGCAGCATGAGGGAAGGAAAATAGGAGGAAAAACCAAAACAACTTACCTGTAGCCACCAAAGCAGCTATGATGGCTGAAATTGTTGCGGTGGAGATAACAAATGCAGCAATTGATAATGCTCCAATGTAAATGACTGTCACACAAGCAAAGAAAAGAGCCAAGAAGCCCCCTGCTGCAGCCAAAGACACAAGAAGAGAAATCACAACGGCATTGATGGTTGCTGTCAGAAAGAACAGCATAAAGACTATCAATCCTGTCAAAGCCAGAAGAGCAATAGTCCCCACCTGCAGCAATTTCGGCAATGGCATTATGATAAATGAAGAAACAATTGAAATACCATAATTTAAAATTGGGCAAAAGTATCAAAAATTAAATCCACCAAAATCCAACAGCTTTTTTAGTTTATTCTAAGCAAAACTTTGAAACAGCAATTTTTCCCAACAAAGACCAATGATATATACCATGCTGTGAAAACCAATTGGAAACTGGTGGGATAGAAGTCAGAGCAAATTGTGAATAAAAAATAAACCATTTTTCTTTACAAGTCCAAGGTAGTATTGCCAATATATAAAAAGTGTATGGACTAAATGGAAAAATACAGAAGCGCAAGGAATCCTACTGAACAGTTGTTTATCAAGACATTAATAATTGCAGCAGGCCATTTAATGGAATTCTCCAGAAGAGATGTTCAAAATGTAACTATGATTACAACAGAGAATGCAGAGAGTTTGTGCATCCAGCGAAAGAGACTGATAACAGACGTGGTTGGTCACAAGAAGTTTGTCCAAAAAGAGAAGTGATACAACTTTATGGTAATTTATTTCTTTCTATTAGGCCTCCCAACCAGTTAACCAATGTGCTAACACTCTCTATCTGCAACAAGATAAGTCCGGGTTCAAATTCCTAATTAGATCGCAAAAATGCTACAAAGCACCTTAGACAAGAAGTCAACAACACACCACGGCTTATCTCCCACTAGGTGAGATTGCCTACATGTATTCAAGCTAACCAACCATCTCCATCACGGCCGTATCTTTTTAAGCCCATTTATAACTCATGTCATACCTAACAACATATCCATAGACACAGATATCTAGATTTTTTAGTGATAACTCGTAGTACAACAAGAATTCAACTTCAGACAGTTTGAACCAAAAACAAATGATAAAACACCCACATCAAGCCAATTCTCCAAAATAGATAATTTAATAAAAACATAAATAAACATATCTAGAAGTATAGAAGTACGGAATTGTGTTTGGCCTCTGGGCTAGAACTCACAGATACACGAAGAATTCAACGTCAAGCATTAGAAACCAGGTCGATCAAACAGCCACACCAAATCACAATCAAAGTAGACAATTTAAGTATAAGTTCAGCCAACTAAAAAAATATAAATTTAACTAAACTGCATATAACCATATCGATACACACAGATATCTAGTCTAGATATGTGTGCTCTGGTGACAATTCATGGATACAAGGAAAATAAACATCAAACGACTGAAATCAAATTGAACAAATATTCAAATAAAAAAACCACAAACTAGATCTTAACATATTGATAAACAAGGAAGTAGTTACACAATAAGAGTATATGGTTCAGAAGCGATGCTTACGGATACGACTAGGAGAGCCCGGAGATGACTGCCACGGCGAGTCCAGAGCAGGATGCGACTGCCGGTGCTCCAGGAAGCTTCGCGGAGGAGAGGCACGTTCGTTGAGAGAGAGCCTTTGATCCGCTGGACAGCCGTCCCGTGCCTGATGCTTGGATCGGGGAGGAAAACATCAGCGAGCAGACGTCGGAGAACGCCTGGGAGTGTCGGTTCTTCCTGGCGGTTCCGCCTCCCGGTCGAGTCCACGAAGACGCCGTTGCGCTTTTCTCCTACGTCATCAGGTTCCGCCATTCTTTCTCCCTATGGTCTGTGCTAGAGTGAGCGAGCAAACAGTTAAAGTTGAAGGAGAGAGAGAGAGAGAGAGCTTGTTTTGTTTAACACCTTCACGAATCATCGCAGGGAAATTACTAACACCGTGGGGCCGGCAATGTGACGCTGAAAGCTTCGGTTTGGAAGAGATGGACGGTGGATCTGGAGACGCTGGGGACAGACGATCTGGATCCATTCCAGCTATTCGACTTGTCATTGTAGCATACCTATCATCTTCTTCAATTCAATTGATTCATTATCTGCAACAGTGTCTGTCAAAGCTTTTGCTCTGATATGGCAGAAGTAATCTCAGGTCCCACCCATCTTCGCAACTGTTGCCCCTTTTCTGTTCAAAACCCTCACTTATACCCTCCCAAGTGTGCCCCTTTTCTTGGTTGTAAAAACGTGAAATCCAGGGAGCGTTGGCTAGAGAAATTTTAAGATTAGGTTGGAAATTTATATTTTTATATTTTATATAATTTTTTTATAAAAAGAATCTTGAGGAATAGGATTCTTGAAAATGATTTTTAAATAAATTTTTCACAAAAAAAATTTCATAGAGAGAATTGGGAATCTTAGATTGCGTTCTCTTTACTGTTTAAGTCATTTTTAGTTTTCAATTTTTTAAAATAATGAAAACGCGTTCTCTTTATTGTTTTTAAAAATAAAAAAACTCAAAATAACAAAAAGTTATTTGGAGTGTTTTCATCTAAAACAAACTCTAAACTCAAAATATATTTATTTATTTATTTATTCATATTTTATTATTGTAATGAGAAAAAATATTATAAAATTCATTAACTTTAAATATTTATAATTTACTAAATAATCAAATTTATTGAATAAAATATCATTAAAAAAATATTTTCAAAATTTCAGAGAGAACGCGTTTTCTAATTTTCTGTATTGAGAAATAATTTTTCAAAATGACAAAGAGAACGTGTTTATAATTTTTTATAAACAGACTACTAAAATAGAAAACTGAAATTAAATTCAAAGCTCAAAATTGAAAATTAAAAACTAAAAAGAACGCAACCTAAGTTTTCCGTGGACTTGAGAATGTTTTTAACAAATAAAAAGACTAAAATACCCCTTATCCTTTTATAACCCCATATAAATATATTATATATATATATGTAATATATTTATATTAAATATAAAAATATATTATAATATATTTATATTATTTATTATAAAATATTATATATATTAAAATAGATATTCATACAAACATATATATTATATATATATATACACATGCATATATATACATAATGTGTAAAAAAAATAACATTTTTTTGGACTTTCTAAAGATATTGTGGGTCCCAATATTTTATATAGTAGAAAAATTTTATCATTTTTATATAAAAAAATAAGTAAGGGTAATTTTGGAAAAAGAACATGAATTCCCAAACGCCCCCTAAGAGCTCCCACGTATTGTTTATACACGTGAGAAGGGTTAATCATGATACACGACAACGTATTAGATAGGAGACACAGTGTATGGTGCCCACAAGGAGTTATCTCCACAGGAGGGTAAAACTCTCACACTACGATTGCCATGACTCGAACTTACATGCTTAAGTGCAATCTGTTATCTAAGAACCAACCGTACTACGTTCGTGGGGGCAAGTGTGCCCCTTTTCTCATAATACAGGGCAAAGCAATTGTATCACAATAAATTAAAATTTATATTATATATAATAAAATAAAGTCTATAATTTATCTTATTTATTGAAATTCATAATACAAAGAGAGCGCAAAGACAATAATCCCAAATGTGCCCCCATTGAATTCATACACATTAAATAAAAACATAAAAATTAAGACTAATAATAATACCAGCTACCTCTTTTTTTGAATTTATAATTTTATTTATTTTTTTTAGTTTTAATAATTATATTTAATTTAATTTAATTATGTATAATTTTATTTACTATATAAAAATAATATATTTATATTAACTTGACATAATTTTATTTATAAAACTTGCATGTACATATAAAAATATATATAACTTATAAAAAAAATAATCAGATTATATTCAATAAATTACTTTTTTCTTACTTATATATATATCTAAATCTTATAAATATTATTATTATATAAAATCTAACATATCAAGATAACATGAACACACTCCCTTTACATTCTAATTAAAACTAATCTAGACCTTATTGTCAAAATTAAAAAATTTTGATAAAATTACAAATATGCAAAAAAATATTAAACTATTTTCATAATTAACCCTAAAACATAAGATAAATTATCAAAAAAATATTCAATTTTGACCTTTCTTTGAATGTTAAGCTTAACTTTTAATTTTACCAGTCCAGTCACTCAATTTTGTATTTTGTTACAAAATTATATACAATCATCTTGTTACCATATCAATCAACCCCTATAGATTTTCATATTTTATATTAAAATACTGGGCTTGTAGTAACACCATGAAGCATTAAGTTCCATGACCATTTTCCAAACCCTCAACTAATTCTGTTGCACATCCAATGACAGCATTCTCCCTTGGCCTTTGCCATGAATTTCCTGTACTCACTCACACCATTAAGCAAGCATCAAGAAAACAGAAGATCCCAATGAATGAACCGCTTATTCCGCAAAGGGTGGGTTTGAGCACAGCTTAACCCTTGTTTTCACTATTTTCATAACTCGAATTCATAACCTTAGAACAACTTTATTGTTAATACCAAGGCATAATGAATAACCAACCTTACAGCAACCAAAATCACTATGACAGACGGTATATTGGGACGTAGAAACTCAAGTCTATACCATAGTTTCACCATATATGCCATTGAATCAACCACCGCAAGGAAGGGGGCAAAACAGATCAACAAAGACAGATGTCGACAGAATTTTGTGCAACCGGTGTCGCCAACCGAAAACAAAGAAGGAAAAATAGATCCTTTTAAGAGATTTTATCGCACATCCGACATGCTGACTGCAAATTTAACACACTCAGTCCGCATAATATTGGAGGAAATGCCGCAAGATCTCCCAGCTCTACTTCAACACTTTGAACACGAGATCTGTCTTTGGTGCAGGACAAGGGTAACCATTAACCGGCAATTCACATAAAATCGTAGTCATCATAAGCAGCATAGGCATCAACAACTGCATCGTCGTCTGGCTTGTCAACATGTAGCTGTTTCTTCTTCGAACCTGCAGGCAAAAGGAGGACAAATGACCCAAAAATCCTACGCCAGAACTATCACCTTTCAAATACTAAAACGCATTTGTGCAAAGTACAAAATTAGATGATTTATAATTGATCAAAAGGAAAAGGCCCATTTGTTGAGATTGGTCGTGCATCATGGGCCGAAAAAAAATCCTTCTGTACTTTTTATTTATATCAAAAACCACAAGAAGGGGGCAAACGTAAATGAACAAACAAACTTACCAAAGGAAAACAAATCACAACTAAAACAGCTCACAAACAAATGAGCCAAAAAAAAATCAAAGAAGTAACAGCACAAGATGACTAGAAGACAAAGACAAGAGGTGGCATTGCTTGTGATCCTTGACAGGAATTGGACCAGTGGGGACATTGCATGGGAGACAGGTTAGCATACCTGCTCAGGTCTTTTAAACTTCATTTATTTGCCAAGAAATTTGCCACCAATATAACAATTTTACATAGTTCATCAGCAACTACGATGAAATTCCTAGAGATCTCACTTTGTCAGCTATTTCAAGATTTTGAGACTTCAAAAATTACTTGTTAAGGAAATCAAATGTGGGACAAAAAGTACTGACTAAGATGCATGTTGCAACCTTGTACAAGCTAGCTTGTGTATTAACTAAATTTTGCAAACTCACTTTTGTCTTTCCAATCTAGATTTCCAAACCCTTACCCACCCCCAGCCAAAAAAAGAAAAGGAAAAGAACTAGGACAGAATCGAAAAGGAAAGGAAAAGATATTTGAAGGGTTCAAAAATCTAAGATTCTACAGCATGAATAAAGTAGAAATTATTCAGCAAAAAAAAAAAAAAGAGAGTAGAAATTAACCTGTCTTCTTTTTGCCAGCATTGGCTTCCTTCTCCGCTTTTAGCTTTTCATTTGCAATTGCAGTAATGGAAGAGGCAAGCTCCTTTGCATCTGACGCTTTAAGAGCTGTCATTGACAATCTCATCACAGCCTTGAGAAGTCCGATATAATGAAAGCTTTTCTGCATTGAAATTAGGTCAAATCTGGAACTGTTTCTTATAAAGGGAAAAAGAAAGGCATGTTCAAACAACCTCATAGGGACGAAGCTTATGGGTAATGAGTTCGGCATACTCCAAGAAATCACTTTCAGACTTGGGAATGAAATTATCAAGTGTCTTCTCATCACCTCTCCTGCCGAACAAGTCTCTAGTGGACTTAAAATCGGCCTCTTCCACAAGCCTGTTTGAGAAATACAAAGAAAAGTAAAGTAAGCGTGTAGTGTACCCAAAGCAAGCCGAAGAGTGACATTTTATAAACATTTCAAATACATACTAAATTGTCCAAACCAGTTTCTCTAATCAACGACACTGTCAGATGAATTTAGCTTTCTAACATCCCATGTTGAAACCTAAATCTGAAGCATTGGCAGAGGTAATGCAAAGAAATGCATAGCATTTTATTAAAACAGTTTACGGTCTTATTTTCACACAAAAATCTTAATAGACATTAGTAGAGCTACTACTACATTAATTTAATGAACTATGCATATATTAGAACATATGGTGATGGCAGATTAAACTCGGCAGAGGTTCATTATTGACCAGGTAAGTTCCAATTGTTTTTTCTAATATCACATGGAACATATAAATATTTAAATTGATAGACTCCTATGGGGGAAAAAATTGATAAGACAAACATGAAATATGTATTCATAAATTTACAGCCAACTTTAAGTTGAAAAAGGTGACAGAAAGCAACCAAAAATGAACCTACAAATTTTAAGTAGCTCAAGAGAGTATTCCATTTGTTTGCTATTCTTCCTATTCTCTTAGAAAGTAATTCCCTTCAACTGGTAAACATCAATGATTACTAGACATGAACAGTATGAAACAAAAGAAGGAGTGAACACTAAGCTTGAGTTGTGGAGAAACAATTTAAAATCTAAGGAATTTAAATTAAGTAGAAGGAAAACATAATATATTGAATGTAAATTTAGTAAGAATGCAAGAGTGGAGAATGTTATAATAAAATTAGAAGACCAAATCATACCAAAAAAAAAAATCATTTTTGATATTTGGGATCAGTGATTCAAAAAGATGGAGAAATTCACGAGAATGTCACGCATAGAATTAAGGCAGCTTGGCTAAAATGGAGAAATGCATCGAGGGTGTTATGTGATGGTAAAATCCCATTAAAACTAAAAAAAAAAAATCTATAGAACAACTATAATATCAGTTTTGTTGTATGGCTCAGAATGTTGGGCAATGGGCAGTCAAATACCAGCATGAGCAAAAGACGAGCGTAGTGGAGATGAGGATGCTAAGATGGATGTGCGGCCATACAAGAAAAGATAAAATGAAAAATGAGGTTATATGTAATAAGGTAGGAGTAGTGCCAATCGAGGAGAAGATGAGAGAGACTAGACTAAGATGGTTAGGCATGTGAGAAAAAGACCAAAAGACGCTCCTGTTAGGAGAGTTGATGAAATGGAACAATTAATCAAAAAAAAGAGGTAGAAACAGACCCAAAAAAACTTTGGGAGAGACATTAAAGTTTGATATGAAGGGTATGGGCATAAATGAAAATATGACAAAAGAAATGAATACATGGAAGTCTAGAATTCATGTAGCCAACCCCACATAGTGGAATAAAAGCTGGATATGTTGTTGTTGTTGTTTATAAATAGTGTTCCACTACCATGGAGATATATTTCGCCTTTGATCCAATGACCATTTTCTTGAAGAAGGTTAATAAGCTAAGCAAGCAGCTGACAGTTAGAAGGTTTTCTTCATGATTTTTGGCAACTAAGCTACACATTTGTTATACTAGCATTTTCTGGCTTCTCATGACGAATAACTTTTGCTTTACTGCAGAAGTCTATTTGTTACACATGGCTGCAACACACTTTCGATTACCAATTAAGTTTAGAAGATATGCTCAATGTAGATGAACGCATGTAGAGAAAATTATTTAGTTTCAAAATTTTCAAGGTCTGGGAAAATAAAGCAATTATGCATCCAACATGGCAAGTTAATGCAAACAAACAAAACAAGAACGAGCAAACATTTTAGAAGTTAGAAGGTAAGAATGTAGTTGAGCATCCCAAACAACTAGCATATATTCAAGATTACCAATCACAAGATAATAGTGTGATCTGTGCACATATCTAAATTTGTGCAAATTTTGGTTTTTTATTCCTCAGACTTGTATAGCCAAAAAGAAGAAGATATGAGATCAATCTCATTCACCTTTCTTGGTGAAGTTTTTCTGCTTGAGGATCTAGCGGTACTTCTTTCGCTACTTCTACCGTTTTTCCTTTCTTGTCACTAGGTTTTGCAGTTGCCTTCTTGGGAACCTTTTCAGCAGGAGGCTCAGGAGCAGGTGCCTGATCAAATCACATGAGAAACAACTAATGAAACATGAAGAAGGCCACGAGGTTAATTGCACAAGACAATTTATATACACATAGGTAGTACATAGGCATAACTTGCAGACAGGTAAGTCAAAAAAAAAAAATGACCCTGGGCATTATATCCACAAGTTAGCATTCATTAAGATAAGTTGGTCAATAACATGGATACCTAGTACATTAAATTGCGCTAAATATGAGACCTGATTGAGAAAAAATTAACATACCCTCATAAGGATATACTAAATGATCATTCTTAGCAAGAAGGAAAAAAAAAAAATCAAATACAGTAACAATTATTTAGTTGAGGATGTTACAGTAGATGTGTGGTCATACCATATGTTGGAGTGGCACCTATTAAGAAGACAAAACTAAAACGAAGTTATATATAATAAGGTTGGAGTGACTATTCAATATGTTGTGCAAGATGCAGTTAAGATGATTTGAACATATGACATGAAAACCAATAGATGCACCTATGAGGAGATTGGATATTATGTACAAGAAGTCTAGAGAAAAGAAATGGATAAAGACCAAAGAAAATTCGGGAAAAAATAACCTTACAGTTAACAGAAAATATAGTCAAGGATGATTAGCAAGCTACGATCTATTCACCCAACCCCTCCTTGTGGGAATAGGGCTTGGCATTATTATGTAAGCTGCTGAAGTAAGATCTAAGACACCACAATGTTTCAGTATTCATCAACTGGAAGAAAATACAATATATAGTAAAATGAAAAAAAGCTGGCCAAAATTTTAGAGGCATCAAGAAATTGAGTAATTGAAGTAGAGAAAAACCAAAGAGAAACTGGGTGGAACCCTTAGACATAACATGGAACACAATAGCCTTACAGATGATAATATGACCATGGATAAAAATGATTGAAGAGCTAGAATTCATGTAAGGCTTGTTATGATGTCAGTGTTATTATACTAAGAATATAAATGCTTATGACATCTACAGAGACTTGCATGGAGAAAAAGGCTCAAGGTTCAGAAAACAGAATATGCATACTCAGAGAGAGGGAGAGAGAACTGATTTTTAACAACCTACAAGAAGAAAAGGTCCAAGGTTCTCAAAAGGGAATATCTATTGCAAACAGCTCAACAAAACAAAGCAGGTTCTTTGAAATGTACTCTTTTTGTGGCCACATTATGCCTGCATCTTTATCAACTGCAATCTTTATTTCAACAAGGCATAAGTTATCAACATTACCGGAGTAGGTTCATCTTCATCTTCATCCTCCCATGATTCCTTTACTTCATTATCATCCGCGTCTTCTTCATCCCAACTAGGAATTGGTTGCTCCTTTTTGAGAAGAGGTGGAATTGGTTCGTCCTCTAGAATAATCATAAATGATTTCCACATTAAAAATTAGTATGCTCTTCCATGTGAACAAGGAGAAGAAGTAATGAAGGGGACAAATAAAAAGTTTTAAGCATCGTCTAAGTTCTCTCGAGGCATGCACAAATTTCATGTTCCCAGAGACATATATCGGCAAAAGCATGGGCACCATCACCATGGTTCCCAGAGATATATAGTGTGCTTGGAGCCAAGGTGCATGCGTGCACATCGGAGACATGAGGCACACATCAATCCAAAATGCTTATAAATTGTTATATACCATTATTTTTAATTTGTAACTACAAAGAAGTAAATGAAAAGGCACAAAATTATAAATGACAATTAACCAAAATTATAAATTCTAATGCTATGTTTCTTCCCTGATCATATTCTCAAATGACAGCACATTCATTACATACCAGCCACCACAACCACATTTTAATTACCATACACAATTTTTTTACAAAAGTTCACTCCAACCATACTGTACGACAGAAGCGGTGAAGTGACAAAATCAGACAACAGTAAATGTAGTAAAGCACTATCTCCAATTTACATGGCAATCAGTCAATCAGTCATGTAGAAAATAACAAATTCCAAACACACCACCTTTACAAGCAAGTAAACTTCACAGGAATTATGTTTGTTTCGCAACAAATAAACAAATTATACTATTAGCATATCAAGGAATGCATCCCAGTTACGAAAAGATATCTGTAAACAAAAACAAGAGATCAATCACATAATCTATACATTCCTTACACCTTTGTGTTTTCTACAAAGTCCTAAACAGACAAGGTTGGGCTTAATTATCATCGCAAGCCTAGAGATCAAAGCCAATCTCCAATCCACACAATGACTATAATTGCTTTGACTCCAAATATCTTATTCAGCTCAACTCTAAACAGCCAACAAGCAAGAAGACAATTGACACCTTGTCCAAAATCCCAAACAAGAACAACCAAAGGCATCCAAGAAAAGTCAAAAGCAATGCTCAAAGCCCTCTCTCATTCAACAAGAGCAACAATAACAATAAAAACAGCAATCAACCACAACAAATCAAACAAAAGTTCCAGCTTGAGCCCATGCTTATCGACTTACAAAACAGACAGTAGTAACCAGAAGCCTAGATCCTAACCAATATCAAAATGGTCAAAAACTGTCAAAACTTGACTTTCTGTAACATGGTTCAACCAAGTAACAAAAATCCCAATCTTTTTAACATCAACTCAATGTCAACTATCAAAATATGCAACCAGATTTCCTAGTTGCCATCTTCCTCCAAATATTACACATAAAGAAACAAACAGTATGGAGTTCTCATTTAACATGAAGCAGAATTTGTATCACAGATTAGTAATAAGAAAATAATGTCATAGAATCATTAGGCATTATGGTTTTCCACAAAATAGGGAAGCAAAAATATCGACAAATTAAGGGCCAGGGAAGCCTTACCCCAGTCCTCCATCTAGTTGTGCTCCTCAGGAGACAAATTATAAATTAATATGTTTTTCTTCAAGACAAACAATACACCTGCTTTTGAGGATAAACAAGAAAAAAAAAAAATCAGAACATTAATCTTAGAGACAAGATACAGCATAACTTAATATCATAACTTGTGGAAAGAAGAAAATAAGTAGAAACATCTTCATTTTGAAAAATAAGCATGCTATCAGTTTGCAATTACAGCTGCACCTGTATAAAATTGACAGGTCTAAAACCCAAGGACGTCGATTTTCCTCCTAAAAGAAGGAACTAAAAACCATCAGGAGTAAAAGCACCCAAAAGAAAGAGGGATTACAAAATGAACAGCAAAATAATCAGAAAGACACGTTCTCTGGTGCAAAATTTCAGCAAAGTCTCTCCAATTTCTTTTCAGGTACCACTCTGTTTTAATGATGAAAATGGTAAAATTGCAATCTAAAATCAATAGGCTAGCAAAAGGAGAATCTTAGCAATATCACTTCACAAAGAGATCTATTAAGGGACACCTTACATTTAGGATATTAAAGAATGAGTCCAATGTTTTCATCCAAGAGGCTCCAAGGCATGACTATAGACTGACTGTAAGGGAAAGACTTCATCTACCTTTCAAAGAAGAGCATAAAAAATTATGCTTCTTAGCTTTTTATTCATTAAAATGAAAGTGAAATAATAAATTTTTTATGTAACTATTTCATACCCTTCCTGTCCTAATTTTATCATGGATCTACCCTAGCATTCTCATTTTGATTTACTAACAATGCTATATAGTCATCACAAAGTTTTAAGAGTAATACAACTAAATAAGAACAAAGCAATTGAATTGTAACTTACATCATTTTTTACTTAAAAATCTTTTAAAAATCTTTTAACTTGTTGTATCATTGCCTATTGTTATGTCAATTGAACATAGCTTATAGAAATATTTTTATTAGCATGTCAAGATCTGTGATTTATTTCACGTAATACTTAAAACAAATCTCTTATCTTTATCTCTCCTATCACAGATCAAGGCTGGATCACCTTTGGAGACAACTTGAAGATCTCAATGAACTTATAAGGGGCTGACAGGCTGCAACTGCAACTTTGATTAGGGCACGACAGTAAAAACTTAAAAAAATTGGGCAGAAGGGGACAAACCTAACGAACCAACTATGAAGTGAAGGTGGGTGTAAACCAACAAAAAATCTTGAAGAAAATACCACGGAAAAGGGCCATTGACTTTGACTTCTACTCGGTCAAAGGGAATTTAACCGTGGTGTCACAATCAAATGTTCATCTGATACATACAGTAAAAGTTCAATAAAAAGGGAATCAAACTAAACATAATCAAGAGAATCTCTCTTCCCCAGTGAAAGTTTTGACTGGCCTGCCTAAATTTTCTTCAATTGAGCGCAAATGGATGAGCAAATACTGAAAAGTTCAAAATCAAGAAGATAAACACCTAAAACTAATTACTGTCTATAAAATAAAATAAAAAAACAAAAGGAAGAACAAAATCCAAAGAACACGAGATACCCATAGAATCATTCAACCAACAACAGTTCAACAGGCTTTGCAAACCAGAACAACCGGGCACTGTCCATCCCAGTTCAAAAGGCCTCAAAATTCAGAACTTGGACATCGAGGATTAGATAGTCTAGATCATACAGTTGAATTCACGTAAAAGAAGTAGATTTGTTACCTTCTGGAGGATGGAGAGCTCAAACACGAAAATACCACCCCAATCCGCACCAAGACACCAGAGATGGCAGAGATATTGAGGAGACCAGATATATATATACACGTCTGCGCGTATATAGATGCTCGGCTTGTCTTCTTCAGTGAAGATACGAAAAATTAGTCAATTTCAGCAGGCGTTTTGGTTTCCAAATTGTTTGGTGCATTAAACAGGAATACGGGAGAGGAAGGGTTGCGGTGTGAATTAGGGTTTTGGGTAGATCTGGAACTGCGTCACGTATTCTAGAATCGTCTTGCATTCCCAATTGGGGTTTTACACTAATCCTCAAAGGTTTGGAAAATTCGCCTTTGAACTCTGCATATGGGAAAATTACACTATCCCTATCCTTTTTCACAAAAAATTTATTGCCGACAGAGAGCTAGAGAGAAAAGATTGTAACGCCGGGGAGAAAATGGAGTAATCCGTAATTCCCAATTTCCCTTCTCATAATGGTAAAGCAAATTGTGACAACATACATACATACTATCATACACGAAAATATTTCGGATGTGTTTTTTTTTTTTATATTTTCAGAAATGTTTTCTTTACTAAAGAATTGTTACATATTATTAAAAAAGTATTTATGAATTATTTTTGAAATTTTAAAAATATTCTAAGATTATTTTATAATATTAAAAAAATATCAAAAACTCATTTTTAATTTAAAAACGCGTTTCCATCCACGAAAAAATTAGAGACGGAAAAATTTTCATCTTTAACCAGGTTAAGGATGAATTTTTTTACAATTTTTTATATTAAAATTATATTTATAAAAATATCTATATTTTTTTATCTACACATTTTTCGTATTTTCATTTCTTACATTTTTTAAAAACGTCTTTTTCTCCTTTTCTTTTTATATTATATTTATTTTTATTTTCGTTTTCACACAACCTCAGATACATATGTATTAACAACAATGAAATTTATTGCATTATTAGTCCTTGACATTTATACTTGGAAATAACTTGATTATTGTTTTTTAATTTTTAAAATCACAATCACTAAATTTTATTTTGTTATTGTTATTGCCAAGATACAATAATAAATTTAGTTGACTGGAAAATATTGTCATTAAACCGCATAAGTCTGTAAGGAAAAAAATAATCAGAAGGCGCAGAAGAGTCTTTATGCAAACACTCTAATACTTATGCCAGACACTAAGAATGTGTTTGATTGCACACATTTTTGATAGAAAATATGTAATCATATTTTCTATGAAAAATAATCAAATTCTCTTAATTTTTCTATGAAAAAATGTGTATGATACAAGCATTTAAAGTTTTTTTCTATGGAATTCATTTTTCAATGGGGTAGAATGATTTTTGTTTTCTAGCCAATATTACCTAGAATTAAATTATATGTAATGCAATCAAACACACCTTAAGAGTAATAAAAATTTGATAACAGTATTTATACCAGTATCATAGACGTACATTTTCTAAAGTGAGTGACTGTCTATTTATAAAGAAATGTGGAGTAATCCAAAGTATCTTATAATTAAGACTATTGTAGATAATGTTTATTTTAATTATTCCTAGTCCGATTGGAATTATAATTGTTACAGATAACATATATTTTTTACAAATGATGTTCATATTGCTCTTTTGAGAATCCTTGTGAATGATTGTTTATTATTTTGTTATAAGGATTTTCAATTGTCAGAGTTATCAAATTTACACGTTGTATGAAACTCTTTCGATATTAGAGAAAATACTTTAACAGAGCACCGAATCTTCCTGTGGAGGCCATGAGCCCCTAGCATTATGGCTCTTTTAGTTCCAACGGCCATAGGCTGTACCATTTCCACTACCTCATGCCGTGGTTTTGGTTGTAAACGCCTAGGGGCCATTTGGGCCACAAGGATTCACGCGTTTTTTTGTCGTTCTATCAATTTGAGTTAATTTATTTTTTTTTCTTTTATTTTGTCTTTTATAATGTTTTTTTCTTTTTTATTTTGTCTTTTTGTACTATAGCATATCAATTATATTTTAGTCTTCTTTTTTTAATCTTATTATGTTAATGAAAACTAACATAATATACATGAATACAAACCAAAAAATCACTTAATACTAAAATTAGTACAAGCCCCACAATTAAATGATTTTTGATATTTCTATTAATGCATACTATGTTAGTGTTCTTTTACATAACTTGAGAAAAAAATAAAAAATGTGCTAAATTATAACCAAAAAAATAATAATTGTACTAACAAAAAATAAAATATAGTGATCACTTTGTTATAAAGCATCAAGTTCAAATCTTATTTAAACTAAATTAGCTTTATTTTAATTAAACTAAATTTAACTAATAAAAAAATAGAAAATAAAATAAATGATTGGTTGCTAATCACTAATGGATAAATAGTGATTACTTACTCTTATCACACTCTTATTGGTCATTTCATGCGACAATAGTCGTCATTAACTAGCACCAATAATCACCAACAATTATCATCCCCGCTGAGCATTGATAATTAACATTTTTATCTCAAATTTGATATTTCCTCACTTTTCATCTATTTCTTTAAGCCATAACAATTATATTTATCGACATAAGATGCTGTCATCAACTACAATTACTATCATCATCATCAGAGACAGATTCATGGATGGATCTGGGGAAGGGCTACCCCTAGATCCCTCAATAATTTCAGTCTCCCTCCATTTACAAATAATCCAAACCCCATGAAAGATTTTAGGGATGGCTGAGGCTGGCATGGGCTGCAACTCGTGCTTGCTCCCCCTAAATCCGTCCCTAACCATCATTATGTGTTGCTTTGTTCTCTTTCACACACACGTACACGTTTGTGCACGCATACAAATACATTTATTTATAGCATTAATCAATATTCTGAAATTATAATTCCATAACAAGGGTTTTTGAAATATGGGGTTGTGACTTCCAAAATCCAATTGTTTTAAATTCTAAGACAAGACATGTGTGAGAAAGATAAAGTATATGAGGGTGAGAAAAAGAAAGAGAGTAACTCAACCGCTAATGATTCAATTTTAATCTTAATTAACAATGGGCATAGGGTTCGATTTCTTCTCCATTTTTTTTTCTTTTGCTTATTTTCATTATTTTATTTTAAATTAAATTTAATTGTATATAGTTTAATTAAATATATTAAAACTGCAACTATATTGTTTTGAATCAAAATTAATGGTGTCAATTGTTAAAAATTAATAAAAAGGGTGTACGTGAAAAAAATTAAAATCACGATAATTTGAGGGTCAATCATAAAGTATAAGGGTGTGTCATAAAAAACATGACAAATCGCATGAGATTTATATGTAATTAACTCTTAATTCAATACAAATAAATAAATTATACAAAAGAATAGTAAATTTGTGAAAAAAATGTAAATAAACAAATTTGAGTAAAACAAAATACTAACAAAGAAATCGACAGTGGACTTTGAGATAATGTTTATTAATGACTCTTAAGTAGGATATAAGTATTTACAAAGTTGTGATTAGGAAATGTAAGTTGGGATGATAATTTTCTCTCGATCGAAAGGATATCTAACAAATTTAATCTCTTTAAAAATGACATAGATTTAAAAGACAATAATATACATATAAGTATAGTGTAAGAAAAGATTAGTGTAAGTATAAATAGGGTTGGAAGGAAGATGCCTTTAACATGTATATATTATTAATAATATAATTTTATTTTTACATTTCAATTCAATCAAAATAATAGAATTGAACCAGTCACAATTATCGATTCAAGCTGTAAGTTAGTTCGGTTTCATTTTTAGATTTGGCAATTTCGGTTAAACCATAATTCGGTTTCTATATTGAAAAAATTGAGATAAATGAACCGATCAAAATATTAAAAATGACATTGTTTTTGCACTTTGTTATTTTAATTTTTTGATTTATTTTATTTAAAAAAATAAATTAGTTTCATATTTTTTTTTCAATTTTTTGATTTGTTCAGCTTGAGAATCTATTCGGTCAATTCAATCTAGTTTTTGGCGCTAATTCAATCTATTTGATTTAATTAATTTAATTTCTAAACATATCGAATTTTCAACCCCTAAAACCTTATTCCACTGCCTATGAGCCCATTAACACGTGACAAATTATAAAATTTTAATGAATCAAAATTGAAGACAGATATTACAAAATCTTAATCTCCTTTATATTTATATGTATATAGACTTTGTTTTGATATTTATGTGATTGAAAATGTTGTATGTAATATATACGAATAGATTAAATTGCTCAAATCAAATAGACCGAGTTTGTATAAAAAATTGAACCAAACTGACTAAATAGATTCTTAAAATGATCAAACTAAAAAAAAGAAGAAGAATTAATTGGAAAAATTGAAAAAAGGAAAAAAATTAAAAAATAGAAATAACAAAGTGCAAAAATAACATTATTTTTGACATTTCAATCAGTTTAGTTATTTTATTTTTTTTAATATAAAAATCAAACTGAACCAAAATAATTAAAATTGTCAAACTTGAAAATTGAACCAAACTAACCTATAGTTTGAATTGAACGAACATATACATGGAACCAAATTAGACTAATAATTTTAGTCAATTCGATTCAATTATTTTGATTTAATCAAAATATTACTCACTGTTAATGAAAACCTAAGCATTTTTTTATTATACCAAACAATTTTTCATTTATTTCCATTATCATCACAAGGAAAAAAGTATTTATATTAATTATAGTCCCAAATTTTTAAATAAGAACAAATATCTTATATTGTAATTCATTCTTATTATTTTCACTATTTCAACTCATTTTATTACTATTTATCTCCTAGATAAAATGTATTACTATTATATTATTTTATTACTATTTGTTTTTAGAGAATATATATGTATTATATCTTATTTTTAATATTCAAATAATTATATTAATTGATTAAATTATTTAAAACATCATACATTTATTATCAATTAATAAAATTATTTAGATATTAAAAAAAACCTATAAAGTATGCGATGCATTCTGTTTACGACAAAGTATAAGAATGAAATTGATTCAAAAATATAATTATAGAAGTATAATTGAAAATAATAAAAAATTTAGATTATTACATAAAAAAATATAATAATATAAAAATTAAATTGATAAAAAAATATAAGTTCGTATGTAATCAAAATAATGAAAAATTCCAAACTTAAAAGTATAGGACACAAATATAAGTTTTGTCAAAAATTTTAAGAATCGGCTATAACTATTAAGGGTAAATAAAAAAAACTTGAAAAGTTTAAGGGAGTAAATGAAAAATCTTAGAAGATATAAGTGTAACTGAAATAATTTTAAAAATTAAGGGGGCAAATGGAAAAATCTGAAAATTATGGGCATGGCCTCTGCGCAATTTGCGGGAGAATCCACGGATCCCCTCTGGTTCTTTCTCATCTTCTTCCTCTCTCTCATCGTTCGCCCTTCACCATCTCCGACGTCGCTGGTCCGGCGTCACTGCTGCGGCCTCACTGCTCCCCGATCTTTGATGCTCCAGACTTTCCAGATCCGTTCTCAGGTTTGTGTCCATTTTATTTGTAAAAAAAGCTGAGAGCAACACTGTCACAGGATTGATCAAAGTTCAACAGCCGCAACGACGTTTGATGCACCGTTAATTTTGATTTCTGAAAGTGTTTCATTCAGGTCTGATACATCCAAACATACTTCTATGTGTATGTTTGTTTGGATAGGCACTTGATAGTTATAGAGTTCTTCGGGGAGATAGTTCTCTCATTGGAAATTTTTTTTGCTGAGTTTCTTTTTTTGTATATCTTTGAAATGTACTCTTTTTGTTCATGGGTATGAACATTGCCTACTGGGCCTTAAGATTTAAGATGCCTGTTTATATGACTCAGGGCAGTCAGAGACTTGCGGGTAACTATGGTTTAAGCCGCAATCAAGGAGACGGAGCTCATAGGGCTAAGAGGAGAGGATAAGTTAACTTAATAATATGCATCAATAGGATTCTAGAAACGGATCATTCTCCTACTAGAAAAGGCGACACTGTTTTGGAGTCTCGACATTTAGGAGCAATGCCACCATTTCTCATACCATATAATTATGCTACAGTAATTCAGTACTTCATAAACACCAATGTCCTCTATATTTGACAAATCACTAGCATAAATAATTGCCCATCCTATGCAAAAGTGGAAAAACTCCTGCAATGTTTTAAATTATCGGCCATTTCAACACTGCCAATTCTTTTATGTCTTTCTATCACACTTTATCTGAAATTGTTTCATCTTGAGTTTTAACTTTATTGATTGGATATATGGAATACGCACAGCAAGTGGTCAACCCTGTAGTTTTGTTTTAATTGGTGGGGAAAAAATAGGAAGATCGACTGATTGAGTCTCTGTTGTCAGTCCCAAATTATGGATTTGGCATTTTGTTGCAAGGTTTCAGAAAATAATTGAAATTGATAAGAGTTGCTTCATAAATTCCTTTCAATTTTTCTTTATTATTATGAGAAAACAAAACAAATGAATTTTGATTACAAGTTTTGAATATTATATCTCTTGGTGTTTGGTATTTTATCATTCTCCAAACTGGATAATTTGGCAAATTATTGTGTTTTTCCTTTATATTTATAGTTACACTGTCATAAACCAAAAAGAAGTATTAATGGGTTTGCCATTTCCTCATTCCCCCCCCCCCCTTCCAATTTTGGATTATCAGCAGCCAAACAGTGAATAAGTGCAACGGCAATTGGGTAAGCTTTTTTGTTGCTTCAGATGTTACTGGGTGTCCACACATCTGCAAACATGTCATGGTCGACAGTTTCAAGATTACCTCAAATTTACAAGAATTTATGCCACTCCTCTTCTAGGTAGGTAAACTATGGATCACTTTGTCAATATTCATCTCAAGTAGCATAAAACATGCTTTGCAATATAAGGAAACATATGTGAGATGGTAATGTACTATAATTTAGTGGCCATGTTGTCAACATGATAAAAAATTGACTTTAGGTGCTCATATGAAGCTTCCTGGCTGATGCAAAGTCTTGTGGCCCCTAATAGTAGATATGGAAATGGTTTCAATTGGAATGTTCGGTATGTGATGACAACATGTGGATCAAGTACTGGTTCTATTGGTAAATTTGGATGGTTTTTGCCTTCAAGAACTCCATGCCTGGGGAAGTCATGGACTCCACTTCATTTGCCACGTCAGTATGCAACTCATGCTGTTCAAGAAAAAAAATCAAAGAAGATGCTGCTGTACTTGACAGGATTGGTTTTTGCGATGGTGGGGTGTTCTTATGCTGCAGTTCCTTTGTATAGGAGATTCTGCCAAGCTACTGGGTATGGAGGTACCGTACAGCGGCGCGAGGTGACTTGATCTTATTATATATCATTTTAATGTTCAAACTTTATGTTGATGTCCTTTTTTTCTTAACAATGTGTTCCTATATTCTAGAGTGTAGAAGAAAAGATTGCTCGCCATGCTCAAGAGGGGACTGCCACCACTAGGTGGGATTTATATTGCTCTGACAGGGCAACTCTTCACTGTCTATATTATCAAACAGTAGGATGGTCTAATATCTTTCCTCTGCTTTGATAAGAGATGGAAAATCCGCCAGTACTTTTATGCCAAATGTTATCAAATGATGTGATAATTGCATTTTAGAAAATGTCATTTTAATGGGATATTTATGTTTTAAGTGATGGAATCCAAAACTACTTATTATGTGAAAATTATGGTCAACCTATGAGGACTATATCTTTTAAGCAGGAACTGTGGGTTTATATTTTGTCCAGCTTTTTTTCTTTAGAAGATGATTTGATTATAAAAATATATATGTTTATTGACTGGTACAGTGCACACGACTGATAGCAAACTAGCATGGTTGCTGTTGTTGGTTAGAGTTAGCTTAAGTGGATGTGCTTTGCTAGAGACAAACGGGTGAGAGCCTGGAGGAGAAAAAAGCTTCAATTCTTCTTATAATTGAATAATCTCAATAAAGGTGCTCAACAATGAAAAAGTCCCTTACTTCTACTGTTGGCTCTTACCTCCCCTGACTTGGCTGCTGAACCACTCGCTCATGTGAGACTACTCCATTGTGAAAGAACTGGGAAGCCACATTTACCTCCTGTTGTAGCATAGTTGATCATGCTATCTGAAAATTACTGTAAATCAAGAAATCAGCAAGAATCCAGGAGTGTTTAGGTCCTATCCATATATATATATATATATATATTGTCCTTGTTACTTAATTTAAACCCAACTGCAGTGCATACGCAAGTCATCTTAGAAATTCAAGGTCTCTTGTTTACAGGGAGATTGTGGTGCAGTTCAATGCTGATGTGGCTGATGGAATGCCATGGAAGTTTATTCCCACACAACGCGAGGTTCTCCACTTTATAATGTGTGCACAATATAATATATTCTAGTTACTTTTCTATGTGCTTACAATCTGCATGCCAAGGTTTAAATGTGATGTTGTGAGACTGTATAGGTAAGGGTTAAGCCAGGAGAAAGTGCACTTGCGTTTTACACTGCTGAAAACCGAAGTTCAACTCCTATAACTGGTGTATCCACATACAATGTTACCCCAATGAAGGTACAGTCCTACATATAATTAATGTGCAGAGGCAATCGGCTTTTTGTTTTTCATTAAGAAAATATTGGAATTGATTATTAGGTGTTTTTCTTTAAAAAGTTGAAGTCTATTGGTTGTTTCTGAATGCATCTATCTGGTGCTTTATCTTTGTATCAACAATGTAGCTTTAGAAGAATTAGCAGTTGATCTTAGTCTTTTATGTGGAAGGTTTTTCTAGCAAAATGTTAAAAGACTTACTATCTTTCAGCAAGAATGTATCTATCTTGAAAAGGGTATCTGTCAATAAGAAATATGCACATAGGCCTCAAACAAAGAGACGAAGGCAGGGGGGATGAATGAAGTTACTGTTGTAGGTAGGTCTTTAATTGTTTATTTGTTTCAGACTTCAAATCACATATTCTTGTGATTGAAATAATCATTTTACTCCCAAACAGCAATTGGGTTGGCAAGCTCATGATTTAGCTCCATCTAGCAATATGAAACCTTAAAATTGTGCAGCAGTATAATGCCTGTTTAACTCAAGCTTGATAGATCAAGAGAACTCAATTTGTTTTTTCTTGACTTGCGGCTTCTAGAAGTTAAGTGATTTGGCGGTGATTCTTTTCAGGCTGCAGTGTATTTTAACAAGATCCAGTGCTTTTGCTTCGAGGAACAGCGACTTCTCCCTGGAGAGCAGATCGACATGCCTGTGAGTATTATTGACCTTTCTTCAAGGATTGGGTTTTGCAACAATGCTCTTTTTGCAACTTCTGACATTTTTGTAGCTTTGCCTTTGTAGGTTTTCTTTTACATAGACCCTGAGTTTGAAACAGATCCCAAAATGGATGGTATCAACAACTTGATCCTGTCTTATACATTTTTCAAGGTTTCTGAAGAATAGAGAGGGCTAGAACCCTTGTACTAGTACTTTGGAATCCTTAATAAGAGTGGCTCTCGTCTCAAATTATGACATTCTTATTCTGGGTAGACTGACTAAAGTTGGTCGTTACAGTTTTGAGTGTAGTTTATGTAGAAAATAGTATGAATTACTCTTCAAGAGTTTTTGCTGAAAGAATTCATAAATTTTGCACCTATTTATGTACCTAAATGCTCTAAGTCAATTAGGTATGTAACTTGATAACAGTTGGGGGGCAATTTTGACATCGACCTCAGCAAATTCTCCCTCAAAATGGCTTGAATGCTACTCGACTATGCGTCAATATTTGTTTACTAAAAGCTCATATAGAAGAATGGAACCATTTAGTGTAAGTTCATCCATACTAGATTCTTGAAAAACCTGTTGATCAGTTTATCTAATTGGCATTGATAGGGGGGCCGTTTGACAAAATTTTTAAG
Organism: Diospyros lotus; assembly: GCF_014633365.1. NCBI lineage: Eukaryota > Viridiplantae > Streptophyta > Magnoliopsida > Ericales > Ebenaceae > Diospyros > Diospyros lotus. Next base: position 42,343,831 of record NC_068341.1, on the reverse strand, counting down.
GGCTGTTTGTTTGTTTTCATATTTTTGTTATTGGAAAAGAAGAAAACCAAATTTATTGCTTGATTTTGCTAACAGTTATCAGGAAAAGAACAACTTGAAACTGAAAATAGTATTTTATTTTTGCCTTTGTGTTCAAATTTGTAATATAATTATATATTAATCGGTAACAATTGTATTTGTTTGTATAATATATTATATTATTTTATAACGCAAAAATCCAGAAATCCCCGCCACTAGACAGTCTTTGGCCAGAGAATCCTTCTCTACCCTATAAATATATTATTTTATTTTATGTGGGGGGCATGGAATGAAATAAACAAACTTGGTTTCTCCATTTTCATTTTAAAAACTGACACATTCAAACAGGCCCTAATGTTTGACAACTTTCTTTCTTTGTTCCAAATAGCACCTCATCCATGAACGTACAACCCAAGTGGGGCATGGTTGGACCAATTAAGCCTCAACAATGCGAGGTTTCTAAGGATAATTAAAAACACACTCACCTTACAGTGTTTACCTGCTGAAATAGTCAAATTTCCGCGGGTCAGCCTCACTTTATTAAGGGCCAAAGTCTGCTATTGCATAATTAAAACAGGAACCAAAAAATAAACAGAAAGCAAAAGCCCCCCCTCTTAATTCATTTGCTCTGCTTCATCTCGGCTTTTGCCAACTGATACAAAAAAAAAAAAAAAAAAAAATCACAACACCAACTCTAAAAACATATTCCTAATATATATATAACCTTCGCGAGCTGTAGATGTAAAATATGGTTTCCATTATGTACTGCCCAGATATACCCTAAGAACAAACTCCCTCAAATCAATCATCCTACTGGTTCTCTTGCATGGCCGGTCCTCTCTATTACCAGAAATGACATCCTCCTCTTTGTATAACCTACTAGTTGGACACACACACTACTCGCACTTGATCGAGCGGTATATGTGACGGACAAAGAACAGAGCTGCACGAAAACCGACTGTCCCGAGCATGAGGAAGAACCCGTAGCATATGCACGCCATGTACCCGAAGAAGAACGAAGTCTGCATAAAACCAGACATATCTGACCGTGCATAGTAATAATACAGGCAGTAGGCATAGATGAATAAACCAGTTGATCCACCGCAAAGGAAAGACCTGATGCATGAGCAAGCAAAGAGCACATACATGTTCAGTCCAACAAAGAGATAAAATTCTAAGATATTTCCAGATATCCAAACACTGACAATAATAATCCAAACAAGAAATCTGAAGAGACATGATTGGTGCACGCAACAATTCTTCCCTTAATAACAAGCTTCACAGAAGCATCTTTTGCTAGAGATGAACTCTGATAGATCAAAAGAAATTAGAGGCTTGATATGCCAATTCTTGTTGTCGAGACAGAAACCAGAGTATCTTTTTTAGAGTGGAAACTCTCGGAAGAAGAATGAAAATGCCAAAAACAAGCTTGAATCTTTAAATTATTTCCTAAAGCTATACGCTAGAAACCGGTGCTCTCATAAGTGTTGAAGTGATGCACAACTAAAGCAAAACAGCCTAGTCATGGACAATGTTCAACTATCACTTGGCTATCAATAACCCAAAAAATGGAAGCAAGCAACATTCTCTAACAAGTAACAGCCAAACTCTACTCTGGATATCCATTTGGCAATTCAGTACATGACATACAGTTTTCTTCCAAGTTCCAACTCTTTAAACCTTCCTAGTCTGAAATGGGCAAAGTTCCCAACCTAGTCCATTTGTGAAACAATTCATGAAAGTATTATGCGATTACAGAAGTTGAGGCTAGCAAAATAGGAAATAGAAACTAAGACCAGCAAAAAAGAACTAATACCATTCCTCAACCACCAATCTTTGCTTTGGGCAATCCATACAAACCACACTCCTACAAATACTAACCTACCTTGACATGAAACACACATTGCCTTCAGTTTCTAGGATGCATCACCACTATATGCGACTTATCAAAGGACAATTCCAATAAAAAAATTTCACTTGAATTAAGGGGAACATAAGATGCATGCAATTGCAATTTGAGTGGCTAAAGTTTGTACACACATTATACTTTGACAAAGTTACTATCTGACAATAACATTCTGGTGAAATATGCAATAAAATGCAAGTCCTAGTGAATATCAAACAAAAAAAAAGCAAACTTAACAGCAATTTTCTAAAGCATAAGTATGTACTGCACCAAACAAGATCCGCTAGTAACACCTAGCAGTAATCCATACACATACCTCCACCACCACTCATGGTCTTCAGCAGCAAGTTGAAAATATGTCAAAGCCACAGTGATGAAAGCAGTAACAATCAGAAGAATGATGAAGACTATAAATAAGATGCTGTAGATGGTGTAAATCCTGTGACCCCAAACACTGGCAAATATGTAATAAAGTTCAATATAGATAGCACTGAATGGTAAAAAGCCAGCCATTGCCATCTGAGGAAGCGTTCCGCGATACCAAGGCAATGGTGGGATTTCTCTAGGATATTTTGTGGTGCGAACAGGAGCTTGAAACTCAGCTTTGCTATTCTTTCCTGCAATACCACCCAATACTAGCAAAGGTGACGTGACAAGAGTCCATATAAGAACAATCACCACAATGGTACCAAAAGGAAGCGCAGCTGTGGCACTGTAAATGATTGCAACAGTGTTGAGGAAGCAGAACGTGAGAAACAGAGGTCCACAGAACAGGCTTCCAGTTAATAATAAATTTCTCACCTGAAAAGTTGGAAAAGTTTAGATCAGATCATCATAATGGTGATCAGCACAAAACTGATCAGGTGAATAATATTATTGCCATCCCATATAAAAAGAAGTCTCAATAGAAGAAAACATTTGAATCAAATTTTGATTGTTTAATTGAACAGAGCCTGAGTCACTAGCAAGGCACAATATGAAAATAATGAAATACACACCATTTGTCACCTGAAAAGTTGGAATAGTTTAGATCAGATCATCATAATGGTGATCAGCACAAAACTGATCAGGTGAATAATATTATTGCCATCCCATATATAATGAAGTTTCAATAGAAGAAAACATTTGAATCAAATTTTGATTGTTTAATTGAACAGAGCCAGAGTCACTAGCAAGGCACAATATGCGAATAATGAAATACACATCATTTGCCACAAAACAAAACAAATTCTCTTTCCCCCTTATTTCTCTCTTGGATAAACCAATACAGAAGCACAGCCTCATTAACTTTTGAGTATGAAAAAAACACAACTTTAGGCAACCAAACTGAATCTAGTGTTTTCAAATGGAGACCAAAAAAGAGACTTTTATTTAAAGAAAACCCAACTCCTTCAATTTTTTAATTCCCAAGAGAAAGGCTACAGAAACATAAATAATTTAATTCCTATATTCATGTTTAAACAGAATCCTTTAGAACCAATTTTCAAGACCACATAATTTTAAAATTATTCAGAAGGATAAAGCTACAAAATGCTATACACAAGAAATCTACACGAAACATAAAATAGACAGAAACCAAAGGCTGTATACCCAATTTGTTCCTTCCAGCTGGCAATAGAAAGAGGCTGCAGTATAACCTGCAATCCCAGATGTAAGTGCATATATGACGACCAGGGCCGTGAATAGAGCTCCTCGGTTGTACGGATAGAAAACACCAACCAACGCAAGTGCGAAGATAAAAATTGTACTGTCAAAAAGTGCAAATAATTAAAGTTGGAAATTGGTGCAAGCAACTTGTTCAATCAAGAAGAAATTGTACAAATAGCCATAACAACATCCTTACAGGGTAAATAATTGAGTGCCAGAACCAAGGGCTGCAGCAAATAAAGACTTGTACTTTGGGAACCTGAAAACATCACTGTGGATGTACTTCCAACCAGTTTCTTCCTGGTCTTCAGCTGTCTCCTCATCATGAGCGTATCTTTACAAATGTGGAAAAAAAAGGACATAAACACTTACTTAATGGTTTAGTTCTTCAAGAAGATGACAATAACAAATGAGATGTGTTCCTTACTTAACAAAGTCATTCTTCAGGACTCGCATGAGAATTGTAGCAAGAAAACCAGTCAGGAGGAGAACTGTCACACAAGAATTAATTATTGAAAACCAATGAATTTCCAAGTGATGTGGTAATGAAGAAGATTGTGAATACTTCTCCATCCGCTTCTCAAAAGGAGTACTAGTTTCTTTCCACTTGACCGTGTACATAAAGTCCACCTCAACATCCTTATCCTCAGTGAGGTCCACAACAGCACTGGGATCAGTTCGAACATTAATCTCAATGACACGGTCTTTATTGTAAAAGATTTCAAAGTGAAGATGCTTAAATAGATAATATTTGTACTCGCTAGGATCAGCTTTTCCCTCCTTTTCAACCTTTCCGAGGAAGCCCCAGATAGGCAAGTCATCATAGTACATTTGGAAGTAGTAGTCCTTAGTAACAGCACTTCGAAACTTAGCGACGTCTTCCTTTGTCAGCTTCTGGCTGCAAATCTTTTCAGAGTCTTTGTCAACTAAGAAGTCAAGTTTATAGGGTGCACTGACTAAACGGTCTCCATTCAAGACTTCGCCAAGAGCTTCTTTTTTCTCTTTGACATGGTCTGGCATCAATCCAACATATGGTGTTAACTTCCATGTACAGAAACAAAAAATTAAAACATAAATAATTTTAGGTGAAGGATGATCCATTCAGAACCTGGTGTGCAGAAAGGCAGATCGAAGTAGCGGTATGTTTCACTGGAAACACACAAAAAAGAACTGCTATTAGCCCACCTTTAGAGGTAAAAAAATTCTTGTCAATGAGGAAAAACTAGTAACATGATACTGATTGAGCACATAGGGGCTAGTTAAAGTTTTCCATTAACCCATTTCCAACAGGTTAACAGTTGGCTTTGTCCATTGGAGGTGCATCAATTCATTTACAGAAAGTGCACAAGAACTCATCTTTTCTTAGGAAGGACATCCTTTGAGTAGCCCATCTAAACAAGGCGTTCAAATCATATAACTGGGTTAAGGAAATTCACACTTCAAAAACTGACCTAACAAAGTTGTTCATGCGCCTCTATTTCCCCATACTTCTTTTCTACATCTTAGTATTAGGACATCCATTTCACTTCCTGGGTGTCAAATGAACCAAAAAGCTTGTGACTGGATTGAGCTTTGCAATGTTGGGACACATTTAAGACTGTGTAGTTCTCAATGTTGACTTCACAAGGGTTTTTTGTTTTTGTTTTTTCCCCACAGGGTGGGGGTAGCTGGGTAATGGAAAGGTTAGGTTCAATTAAAATGTCAAATTTTTAAGGTTTTTTTTTTTTTGAGGAAAATACTCAAAAATAGTTTTAGAAATGTCTAGGTGAAAAGAAAAAAAAAAAAAGGCGTAGAACCAACATTTAGTACGTGTCCCACTAGATTCAAGTTGCCATGCCTGTCAGAAATAGGAATATCATAGTAGTAGTGATGCTTACACAAGAAAGATGCAGGTGTTCCCTCGATGATGCAAGATGTTTTCACCCCCAAGACTAACATTATGCAAGTTTCACTACCGATATAATACACAAGTTTTTAAAAGATGTATTGGCTAGAATATAAAGGATATGAGAATATGGGGGCATCACATTTCAGCCATGAAAAAAAATTGGCATGCAAGATGTGTGTACAAGCACACAGCAGGAGCTTAAGCATGACAGGGTCCTTTCATGTGTCCCTATTGAATGCACTTCGCCAGCCTTTATTTGTTTTCAAGAAGCAATTCGTGCAGTCTAATGCAGGGTGCAACAGGATGCTGCTTTCTTTGCCTAATTGTTTATTTTGGATGCTGGTGTCACCTCTAGTTTTTCTTGTTCTTCAGATCATATTATTTATTTACTAGAAATATTTATTTCTTTGACTGATCAGATCATATTATTCATATAGTAATAATAAATAAATAATATTTATTTATTTGACTGAACAAGAAAAACTACACTTTCAAGTGGTCAAAGTAACTTTAATCAGCTTAATCTTTGTGTTGCTTCTCATTTTATGGAAGCTTGCATGTCTTGCCTTAAGGCACCCTAGATTTACTTTTTCTGTGTGTTAGAGTGTTGTGTCTTTTTGCTGTCGTTGGTGGGTGCATCACGCTGCCCAAGTGCCTATCCTCGTTGGCTATGAGAAGTCTCCTTATATGTTTTCATGCTTGTACTTAGCACCATCGCATAATGTTGATACTTAAGTTGGATAAATCTCAGATATCCAGAATTTGTACGCATTTGTGCACGGAACGTTATAAGCAAAAAGTTGGTTAAATTTGAGGGAGTTCAGTCCAATTTTTAATTGTGAAGCATATGTACACGGTTAAGTGATACTAAATAGATGATGTTTCAGGTTTTGACTAGAGAATTTTTATTCAATTATGGCAACCGGTGTTATCTGAAGTAGTTGTTGAACAAAGCAGCAGAACTGTTTCCAAGTGAACCATCTTAGGCAGAATTTTTAGTCAACTCAATGATCACTGATCGATTCTGTTCCAACATAAACCCAGCTACCGCTGTAATAGTCAGATCCTTAATCATACCAGTCCATCTAGTGGATCCAAGCATGCAAATTGCATAATCCCAGCTCGACCTAGCTAATTACTTTCAAAACGGTATTCAAGCTCTACAATCACCAGAATTTGACAGACACGAGAACACATCCAATCGACTCGATACTTATTGTCACTTGATCCACAAATAAGGCACATTTAGCCTCCATCTTTCCAAATCAAAATGAATCACTTCCGGCATCATTGAACAGCATTTCCAACGGCACGCCACACACGCGCGCGCGCGCATTCAATAAGAATTACTCTTCAACAAGATCGAGAATCAAGAAATAACCAAAAAAAAAGCCCTAATTCGTCAAACGGAACCCAGAAATTCGAACGTATCCAGGAACAGACAGATCAAAGAGCGAGAGGAACAGATCCGAAAGTACCTGGGATTGTGAAACGGACCGACCTTGTTGGCGTAGAGCGGAACCGCCTCTCCAGCCTTGTACTTGTGATTCGACCCGTCCGATCTCACCTGCGTCACAAACAGCAATGCCACCGCGGCCACGACGACGAACCTCTCCATTGCTTCTCTCATGAAGCGTCGTAGAGTTGCGGAGAGAGAGAGAGATAGAGCTTAAGATTCAGAGCACAGATCTAGATTGCGGTGGGATGTGAGGCCACTGCAAGGCCCGAAACGGTAGAGATGGATGTGGAAAGGAGGAGGAAGGATTTAAGAAGGGGCAGGTTCGGGCGGATCAAATTCATCCACGCGCTTATGGGGGCGCGTGGGGATAAACCGAAGCCACCGACGGGCTCCAAACTAGACGACAGGACACCGACTGCTTGCCTTGACGTTCGTTGTGCTGCCTTTTCCTTTTTATTTATTTATTTTTAGCTTCTGATTTAAGTAAAATGATGGAAAATACAAAAGCAGGCCGAGGAAGCATAATAATTTAGGCCCCCAATTAGGTACAGAATTTATTATTTATTTTTAATTATAAATTAATGTTATCGTCAAAATATGACACGAGAAAAGTGTGTAACGAGGGATAATTTTATCACATTCGCATCCATTTAGTTACAAATAAATAATCAAATTCATGAAAAATTATTGTAGTAATTCTACATAATTCTTTTATCATGTTATCGAGACACGAATGAATATTGGAAAGGTAATTGACAATCACTTCGACAAATTGTCAATGCATTAGTAAGTGTTGAAGGGGTTGTCGACAACTATTTAGTGGTGGAAGGACAAGAGAAAATTTGCCTCGTGTGATAAGTTTGAATGAATTATTTAAATAATGAGAAGTCAAGTTCGTTTTCTCTTATGCTAGTCCAATTCAGCGATTCATTTTGTACATATTCATAAAAGTGAATCATTTATAAGATTTTTGAAATATATATCAAATACCCGATGTGAAACACTAAATAAGGTGATAAAGTTGATGGCAAATAGAGTTTGTTCTCTAATAAATGAGAATATAGATATTTCATCTCTTGGTGAATTGATTCTTGCTATAAAAAGAGAAAATACTTACGACATTGAGATGAATATTGAGAAGATTGATAAAAAAAGGCCGCGTGATAGATGATGCTTTAAATTTGATAGGATAGATGGTTCAATCTCTAAGAGTATCCTTATAAAATCTAAGTATCGACTTAAGAAAGAAAAGAAGAAGAAGCATGCAATTAAGAAGAGTTCTCAAAACTTAAGTCGGTGATCAAGGACCCAGCATGATGTAGATGGCCTCCAATAGATTTTCTTGTGTAAAGATGTCGAGGGGCGAGTTTTATTTTTGTTAATTTTTGGTTTTATGCTTTTGTCTTTCTTTGAGGTAGGTCGGGGTATGTGCTAATTTAATCTATTAATGTTTTATGGTTTTGTTCTATGATATTTTTATTTAAAAAAAATCTTATATCTTAAATAATTTTTTAAAATATATCACATCTATATTTATTAAAAATTATTGAGAAGGGAAAATGGTAGTCTATTGTTGAAAGTAAATAAATTTAATTTGACATTAAAAATTATAAAAGTTTAATTTAAAATTAAAAATTCAATATTTTTAAGAATTAATCATAAAGAAAAGGAAAATAGAAATCAAACACTCTATCAAATGGGCCTAAGCTGCCAACCGCTACCGCCTCCCATAGGCCATAGCGAACCTAAGCCACCACCCTAAGATTAATTCATTAAGAAGACATTAAACTACCATATAAATTTAATTTTTTTATATAATATTTTTGTTAAGATATAATAATAAATTTATTTGTGTAAAAATATCATTGTCAAGATATCTAAATGGGTAAAAAAAATACAAATTAGAGGGCGTGAGGAAGTCTCTCAAACTTTAAATCAAACATTAAAAATAATAAAAATTATATTAAAATCAGCATTAAATACGTATTTTTTTTCAAATGAGCGTCTTCCTATTTATAAAAGAGTATATAATAAATCTAAATAGTTCGTGGTTAGGATATTTACAAATAACGTCTATATTGACTTTTTAGAATTTTGTTGGGATTTAGATTCTTATAAATAATGTTTATTTATGTATTTTATAATCTTTTTAAAATTATAATTTTTATGAATAATTATTTATCATTTGTTTTAAAATATTCAAAACAAAATTTAAATATTAAAGTTGTTTAGTTTGAGCGTGGGATCCTCCAACTTATAGAAAAATTTATACCTTTTAACTCAAAAATTAATTTTGGAATTTTAAATTTTTTTGATCTTTTAATGGACTTTTGTCTATGACACAATATATAAAAATAATTATAAATATTCATATTAAAATATAATAATTTTATATTTATCATAGAATATTAATTATTATTACCTAACTCACCTTTAGACACCATATTTTACTTATATGTGTTGAAATTATATTTATTTATAAATTTATCTCACGATCCTTCTCAAAAAAGCTTATCAAGACGAGTTATGTATCTCATTGATAGAAACACAACACTTGTTTTGCATTGTGATCTGCATTATGCCAGATCTTTCGTTAAATGACAAAAATATCTTATAGTTTAAAAGTTTTACAAATGATCTTGTTTGTCGTTACAGAATCAACCTACATATGACATAAAGCCTTGCAAGATTTATTGACACTAATAAATTTAGGGATAATCATCAAAATAATCTAATTATTTTATGAACTTATAATTTTATTAAATCCTTTCAATTTTGACAATTATGTCTAAATTAACTTAATTGGGTATAACTTTACTTATCAATTTAAAGAGAGTGTGTTCATACTAACTTATCATGCCATATATCATATAATAATAAAATTTATAGGACCTACAAGTGCACATAAGTAAAAAAAAAAAAAAAATTGTAACTTATTGCATATACTTTATTTATTTATGTTTTTTTACAGATTATATATATTATTTATTTATATATATATGTGATTCCCACAAATATTAGTATTACATGATACTTAGTATGTCAAATGAGTATAAATATATTTCGTCTAAATCAATTCACTACAACAAAAATGATTTGTTGAGACATTTTTTTAGGGCATTTTTTAGAAAGTGTCCTCTAAAATACCATTTTAAGACATAATCTAAAAAAGTGCCCCAATACAATAACTTTAACGAGGCACAACAATTAAGTGCTCTATAAAATATCATTTTAAGGCACAATTTAAAGAAGTGCTCCAATAAAATAACTCTAATGAGGCACGATAATGAAATGCCCTAATAGACAAATATAAGTGTCTTAATAGATAAATCTAATAGGGCAGAATTTTTGAAATGCCCCATTAAAATAATTCTAACAAGACACTCCAACAAAGTGCCATAATAGACAAATCTTAAGTGCCACGATAGAATGATTCTAATGAAACTTAGATATACTATAAAATAAACATAGGCACATATATTAATAAGATAATGTGTAGATTAGGTGGTCACGCGTGTGCAAGAATAAGGAAATGTTCAGAGTTCGAGCTGAGGGAGAAATAAGTTAAAGTTAAGAGATGACCTTGTAGGGGATATGAAAAATAAATTTATAGTGATTTTTGAGATATTTTTAAGTGTCGCAACAAACTTAAATTTATAGTTATTTTTGAGGCATTTGTAAGTGCCTCAATACGTTTTTGCAGCACAGTTACATGAGGCATTATTATTAATGCCCTAATAGTTAAAATGCCCCAATAAACTATCTATTAAGGCATTTTTAAATGCCTCTTAATCCAAAATTTGTTGTAGTGATTGCACTCAATTAAGTCAATTTAGACCTAACTAACAAAATTAAAATAGTTAAATAAAATAACAAATTTATGAAAATAATTGAATTATTTCACCATTAGTACATAAATTTATTGTTATTCATTTCACTCGTTTGTAGGTACTAAATTAATCATCAAAGACTATACCAAAAAAAAAAAGCCTCAATTAAATTAAGGGTGCCTAAATAATAGGGTAGGATTACCTAGTTTTTGAATTTTGTGACTCTAATGGTTTTATTTTCTTTAAAGTCTTGAAGCAATATTTATGCCCACTTGCCTAAAGTTGGTAGCTTCAAGTAAAAGTAAGTAATATTAGGTCAAAATTAAAATTTTTGAATCCAATTAATTAATTTTAATTAACTCAATTTGGTATTTTATTAAGATTCTAGATGTGGGTAGAATCTTAATAAATATTATTATAAGTTTATGCCCACTTGGGTTTTTAACTCTTCTAAGAATATTATCATGGAATAATTATATAACAAAAATTAAATCCATGTTCCAATTAAATATTATTATAAATATATAAAATATATTTGTTAGAATATGATCCAAATAAAGGCGATTCTCAAGACTTATAAAAACATAAAAAAGCTTTAATATTTTAGTACGTTTGAGTTTTTATTTTTTTAAAATAAAAATAAATACAATACGAAATAAAAATAAGAAAATAATATTTTTAAAAAATATAAAAAATAAAATGAATAAATACAAAAATATAAGAGATTTTTTATAAATATAATTTTTAATATAAAAATTAATTATTAATATTAAAGCTAATGGCCCATTGATTTGGCAAAACCAGAGGGGCATAAGATATGGATCAGTTCCTCTTGACGAATAAAGCGAGAAAAAGAAACAAAGACGAAGCTCCTAGTTCCTTCAAGAACCAGCTGCTACCCTGCGAGCCGCCGGAGAAAAAGCAGCCATAAAAGGCGGTCGCCGCCACAGAGCTCAGCGAGATCAGAGAGAGAGAGATGGGAAAGTTAGGTAGAATTGGAGTGGGCGTGGACTACTCGGCGGCCAGCAAATCGGCCGTCCGGTGGGCGATCGACAAGCTGGTAGGCGCCGGAGACAGCGGCGACGTCATCATCATCCTCGTGCATGTTCTTTCCCCCAAATCCGATCCCATCAACAAGCAGCTCTTCGAAGACACAGGTTCACGTAAGCAGGCTTTACTCTTCATTATTATTCTCGATCGGCTCACTCATTCTCCATTCTTACATGTATCTTTCCTTTATATACTTTCTTCTTCGATTTCCCAAGCTTTGATTCCTCTGGAGGAGTTGAACGACATGAACGTCTGCAAGAAATACGGGCTGACACCGGACCCAGAAGTTCTTGATATCCTTAACGCCGCCTCCATGACCAAAGGGGTATATATATGTCTATATATCTAAAATGCATGCTTCTGCAATATGTGTGTGTATATACTAATGGTGGTGGAGCAGGTTGAGGTGGCGGCGAAGATTTACTGGGGGGATCCGAGAGAGAAGCTGTGCGATTCTGTGGAAAATCTGAAGTTTGATGTGCTTGTTCTTGGGAGCAGAGGATTGGGACTCGTTCAAAGGTACTCACGTTTGTGGATGATCCTCCATTATATATCTGAATTTGTTCTACTGGGTGACCTTAGATATTAAATTTTGTTAATAGGTCAGATTTTACTGATCTCATTCTTAACCCTAATTATTTTCTGTACTTGTTTATGCCCATGTTTTAATTGCTAATCTTATCCTAACCCCAATCTTGTGACAACAAGTGAGGTCTTGTCCATCTTGTCCTCCACTTTGGTATCCTATGTACCCCATCTCCAAATATCTTCGTTTTATATGATTAAAATAAAATGATGATATCAATCTGATGGCTACATATTTATTGTTTGAATTAGATTTGGTTTTTGTTGTCACTCGAAGATAATGATAAATTTATTTGTCAGGAGACATAGTTGGCAAGTACCTTAGGATCTATAAGAAAAAGAATAATTAGAAGACGCACTTACGCAAATATTTTGATACTTAAGTTAGATTTTTTAGAATACTTAAAGAAATTACAGGTTTTTTGAATAAATATTAGTAGTGAAGTATATTTTTTTGAAATGAACTCTAATTTATTTATAAAAAAACGTGAAGGTTTATGATAAGTATTCATAGTATTCTAAGATCAACTGACATTAGAACTATTGTAAATCATGTCTATATTTTATGAAATTCTCAAAGGAATGTTTGAATGTTAGAGTTATTATGTTCACACTTTGTTTGGGACTTTTTCTAGAGGATGGAGTCATCTCGTGACATCTTACGGTCTTCAAGAGATTGGAGTCTTCTCGATACCTCTTATGATTTTCGAGAGATTATAGTATACCCAGGACATCTCAAGATTTTCAAGAGATTAAGTCTAATTAAAATTTTTTATGGTGTATGAGAGTCAGAGATTGGAGTCTACTTGAAATCTCTTACAATTTTTAAGACATTGAGTCTAATTATTATATTATCCTTAAGAGATTAGAGTCTACCCAAGATCTTTTACAAGAGATTAGAGTTACGATCTCTAAGAGACTAAGTCCAATAAGGACTTCTTACAATCTTCAAGAGATTGGACTTTACCCGAGACCATTTACAATTTATAGGAAATTGAAGTCTTTTTAAGACCTCTTATGGTCTCTTAGAGACTGTTGTGGGTGCATTTGGGCTTTTTGTTTCTTGGTGGGCCTATGCCCACGACACATAAGTTAGATTTGTCTAGAAAGTTCTACTCTTGATTGAGTTGCTTACATTTATCATTGTCTTATTTAAATTAATCTATAAATACTCTAGAAATCACAAGTTCTGTTTGATATAACCTTTTATTATTTTGAAATATATGTTTCTTCTAATGTTTACGTATATACAGGCTATTGCTTGGCAGCGTGAGCACCTACGTCGTGCAGAACGCGGCATGCCCAGTCACCGTCGTGAAGACTCCCCCGGCGGCGGCGAAGCCTTAGGTTTTGGGCCGCTTTCTGGTGGATGTCGTCGTCAATCTGTGGCTATGCTAAATCACAAGAAAGACTGTTTAGGGCAGTGATTCTATTTGTATGAAGTTTGACTAGACAGTGTTTGGTGCCCTTGTTGTATGGTTGGCTCCCTAGCCGGTAGCGGCCTTTGTTGATATCAGTGGGCCTTAATTTCCCCAAACAGTGTCTATATGCAGAGAGTGGGATCCCAAAACTTTTATTTTAAATATTTATTAAGTTATTATTTTTGTCTTTTATAAACGTTTAAAAAATATAATTAATTTACTAAAAAAAGGGTCTAAATTAATATGCTGCTTAAACAAAAATATATGTGAGCTATCGTTTTCATTCTACATTAAGACTATGTTTGGGAGAGGGATAACATATAAAATAGAACGATTCATAATGAAATAAAATAAAAGAATAAGGGAAGTAACATAAGTTTAAAAAAATTAAAATCAAAATGAATTTTAATATAATTTATTTATTTATTTTTATTAACGCATTATTACGAACACCCCTACTGTTTGGTTCCATAATTTTAGCAGCAGAGGTAAATTAGAGAACTCAACAGACAAGTTTTGACCTCTAATATAATTATAAATACGAGGACGGTAAATATTTTTTATTTTTCAGAATCACTTCTTATCTGTTGAATTATATTCTGATCAGATAACACGAATTTATTTTGTTTCATAACTAAGGGGGAACTTATTTTGTTTCATAACTAAGGGGGTATTTTGCATCTGTCTTCTCTCATTTCATTTCATTATAAAACTCTTCTCTCAAATAAAGGAAGACTTGTTCAGACAAATACAGACAGCCCTGAAGACAAGAGCGGGCAACATATACGGACAGCACAGCCCCACGACATATATTTAAGCATAACTAAAACGTTAATCTTTTATTAGCAGAGTAATACACGCCATTCACTCACTCACTCACTCAAGACTCAAATTAAAAGGCCGAAGAGAATTAGGCTTACTTGTATTAGCACACACCATTGGTCTTCTTGCGGTTGAGCACGAACTTCTTCCAGGTCTCGATATACTTCTCCAGCTCAGCATCATTCACCCGCTTCTTGAGGACGATGTTGGCGTCGACGGCGGTGTCGGGATTCTCCTTCAGTTCGGAGTTAGCGAGCTTGGTGGAGACGCGGGCGGGGAGCGTGTCGAGCTCGTGGACGACCTTCTGGATGTCGCTGACGAGGCGCTCCGCCAGGGTGCGGGAGAAGTCTTCCCGGACCACCACGCGGAGGACAGTGACGTTCTGGGCGTTGGGCGGCATGGTGTAGGCGGGCACAATCCAGCCGAAGCGGCGGAGCAGGTCGGAGATTTCGAACTCGTTGTGGCAGCCGTTGTCCTTGAGGGAGAAGGCCACCAGGGGGACGCCCTTGTCTTTGGACACGATGTTGAACCGTCCCATCCGCTCCAGCCCTTCCTTCAGCACCATTGCGTTTTCTTGGCAGTTCTGCATTATGTTCTTGTATCCCTCGGACCCCAACCGGATCAGTTGGTAGTATTGCGCAATTACTTGGCTGGACCCTGCAATTATATAAGACAGATAATAAAATAAAACTGTTCTGTTGGTGCTGAAGTTAGAACTGAATAGGTGGGTCGATCGAATGGAGTGACTTTTATGTCTGAATTATATGATTGATCGACCAAAGGGCACGGTGGGTTGGAGAAGTGAAAGTTTTTAAGAAGTTAAGAAGTTAGGGATCATGAGGGTACCTTTGGAGAAGTTGAGGGTGAAAGTGGGCTGATCAGAACCAAGATAGTTGATGTGGAAAATGAGCTCGTCGGGCAAGTCTTCCGTGCTCCTCCAAATGCACCAGCCAATGCCAGCATAGACAAGCCCGTACTTATGTCCGCTCACGTTAATACTCTTCACTAGGGGTAATCTAAACTCCATACAAGAAAAATTAAGTTTTTTTTTTTTAAATAGAAATACTATAACACAAGTATATGTGTGTGTGTGTGTAATTAACCTGAAATCCCACTCCAAATCTGGATAAAGGAAAGGAGCAACGAAGCCACCACTAGCTGCATCCACATGAATTGGAGTATCCCATCTAGAAAACCATCATCGCCATTAACTAATTGAAATTTAATTGAGAACAAGCTAAGTTTTTAGCGGCATCGATGAAGAAGAAGAAGAGATATTAAGTATAAAGAGTAGAAGGTACCCAGTTTCTTTGTTCTTCTCGACCAAGAGATGGTTTAAGAGCTTAACATCCTCAAATTCACCATTGAGGGTGGAGCCCAAGATGGCGGCGACACAGATAGTGTTCTCATCCACCATCTCCACGGCTTTAACAGGGTCCATCACATAGTACCCTTCCCTCAGCTTCACCTCCTTTAACTCCACCTCGAAGTACCTTGCAAATTTCTCCCAGCAAACCTGCACCATCCCCCTAAACCCTCAGTCAATCAATCGATTAAACAGGTGCCCAAATCTAGCACGACATAAATGGTCATATGGAATAAACCAAAACTCTTAAAGTCCTTATATTTTATATCATCACTTATAACGTTCCACCTACATGGATATTAAAATTATATATACACATATATATACATATTAACATTTATTATAGACATAAAATATCTGTATAATTTCAACATAGCACACATAAATTACATAAATATTCAATATCCATTTATTATATATGGTAACACCAAATGTTAACATATATTAAAATTTGAATAATTGACATTAAAATCCTTTCATTTCTAATATTGATATAAATAATTAAATTTGAAATTAAAACTTTTAACTATAAATGTTGTGGTTGCCTCAAGTTTGTGCGATAAGAGATTAGTAAAATATTAGAAATGCATCGGCTAGAAGATTAGATCAATTAGGTTTCAAATATTAAGTGTAATTTACTTAGTCTTTTGGGGTCTAATTGTAATGTCCTAATGATAGTTAGTTACATTGGGGTGTCTACTCTGTCTATAAATAAGAAGGCATGGGGGGCAGTTGAGAGGCGGTCCAAGGAGAGAGTTTCTATTCATTTATGATCGAGTATTGATTTCATTCTTAAGAAAAGAAAGGCTGAGTGATTAGGATTTAGTCTTGTGCATTCTTGAAAGAATGAGAGGTTTGTACTTGGAGATATAGATGAGGGCTAGAACCTAATGTACTGATCTTATTTCATCTGAATAAAGATTGCTTTGTGGGTGTTGGACTGCTGAATGTAGGTTTGCCTAATGACATTTCGAACTAGGATAAATCTCGTTTTTGCTGGTTTGATTTTTCGTTTTCTGTCATTATATTTTATTTTGTTACATCTGATTACTTAATTTTTTTCTAATTCCGTGAGTGTGTAAGGATTTGTGTGGAAGTTCTCTTCTGTTTGGTCCTGGTTTGTAAGTCCTAATATAAACAATCTAGTATCAAAGCCTTCATTCAAACCAAGATAAGCTTTCTTGCTCCTTTTGTTGATAATTTCTTGTTGATTTTGTTGGTCATTAGGTTTGATTATGGCTACAACAAGATACGATATAGAAAAATTCACTGGCCAAAATGATTTCATCCTTTGGAGGATTAAAATGAAAGCGCTTCTAGGAAACCTAGGACTAAAAGGGGCACTAGAAGAAGAAAAGAAATTGCCCGAATCTAGCATTGCTGAACAGAAACAAGAATTTAGTAAACAGAGGGAAGAAATAGATGAAAAAGTCTATAATACTTAGATTCTTAGTATCGGTGATAAGGCCTTGCGGGAGGTCTCCAAGATGACCACCGCTCTATCCCTATGAAATAGGTTAGAGACTCTATACTTGACCAAAACCCTTTCCACCCAGAATTGGAAAACTAGATTTTTCTCATTTAGAATGGGAGAAGGCCAGAAGCTGCAATACCATATAAATGACTTTACGAAACTATGTTTAGATCTTGAAAACATTGATATAAAGTATGACGATGAGGATAAAGCTCTTGTTCTTTTACATTCTTTACCAAGATCTTATGAGATCTTTGTTGACATATTAAAACATAGAAGAGAAAACCTGTCTCTAGATAATGTTATTGGAGCTCTAAACTCCAAAGAACTTCAACAAAAGGTGGAAGTTAGGAATTCTATAGGAGATGCTCTTATAGCTAGATCAAGGTGAAAAAAAAAAAGATCAAAGAACTAAGGGAAGGTTTAGATCAAAGTCTAAAAACAGTAGGAAAACTGTAAGATGTTTCTTATGTCACGATAGGAAAATTGTAAGATGTTTCTTATGTCACGAAGAAGGTCACATTAAAAGGAATTGCCCTAAGAAAAAGATGGAATTTCAGAATAAGGGAAATGCTGAAATCTCATCCTTAATCTGTAAGTTTGAGTATGACAGTGTAGATGGACTTGTTATGTCAAATACTGAGGATAGGCAAGCCCGGGTACTAGATTTTGCTTGTTCATTCCACATGACTCCTCATAGGGATTGGTTCCTAAGTTTTAGGGACATGGATGGGGGTAAAATACTTATGGGAAACAACCAAGAATGTAAAATCAAGGAGATTGGGGATGTTAAAATCAAAATACATGATGGAATAATTAGGACATTGTCTGCGTAAGATATGTACTAGACTTGAAGAGAAATTTGATATCCCTTGGAGAACTAGACAAAAATGGCTATTCCTATAGAGGAGTTGGAGTCCTTAAGGTAGCAAAGGGGCCCCTCATATGCATGAAGGCTATCCTTCAAAATGGCATATATATATGCTCCAAGCATCCACAATGTGTGGAGAGTCAGCATTAGGAGAGGGAAAATCGTATGAGCAGTCCAAGGTATGACACTATAGGATGGCCCAAATTAGTGAGCAAGGGCTTAAGGAATTGGCTAAGCAAGGGATTGTGAATGCTAGAAAGGTAACAGCTATAGACAAATGTGAAACATGCATATTTGGAAAATCTGTAAAGGTTAAATTTCCTAAAAAGGCTATTCACTCCACTAAGGCCCCTCTAAAATATATTCATTATGATCTTTGGGACCCTTCCCAAACCCTATCTCATGATGGAGCTAGGTATTTCTTATCCATAATTTATGATTATTCTAGGATGGTTTGGGTTTATGTTTTAAGATCAAAAGATAAAACTTTTGAAACTTTCAAAACCTAAAAAACTATGATAGAAAATCAGAAAGGAAGCAAAATTAAAATCAATAGGACTGATAATGGATTGAAATTTTGCAATAAGGAATTTGCCCACCTATGTAATCAAGATGGTATCCTAAGACACCTATCAGTTCTAGGAAATCTCAAGCAGAATAGTTTGGCCAAGAGAATTAATAGAACTCTCTTAGAGAGAGTTAGGTGCATGATTATTCATGCTAGGCTTTCCAAATCTTTTTGGGGAGAAGCCTTATCTATGACAGCCTATGTTATTAACAGGTCACCATCCGCAGCCATAGGGTTTAAAACCCCATATGAAATGTGGACTAGTCACAAGTCTAATATAGATCATATTAAGGTGTTTGGGTGTATAGCCTATGCTTATTCTAAGCAAGGCAAGCTGGACCCTAGAGTGATTAGGTGCTTGTTTATAGGATACCCAGAAGGAGTGAAGGGTTATAAATTGTGGAGTTTAGATCCAAATATGGCTAAGACATTTGTGAGTAGAGATGTCACCTTTGATGAGGGATCCAATATAAAAGACTTTTATGAAAAGGAAGAATCAAAGGATGTCGAGAAAAGAAAAATAGTAGATGTAGATCTACTTGAAGAACCATTACATAGAGGCCAAGATAAAACCTTCAAGAAGAAAAAAAAGGGTATTTCTCCAAGTCAGCAGGATGACTATGAAGCATCCTACTCTGGACAGCAAGAGGATTATGAATAATCCTCCTGCTCAGAAAATCCTCCTGATTCAGAGAGGTACAATGTTACCAGGGATAGGCAGATGAGGGTTTCCAAACCTCCGGTAAGATATGGCTACTCTGATTTAGTTTTTTATGCTCTGTCAAGTGCAACAACAAAATGGGGGAGGAACCCCTTTCATATGAAGTAGCAATCAGGTCCAGAGATTCTCAGAAGTGACAAGAAGCCATGCAATCTGAGATGGACTCTCTTAAATGAAATAATACTTGGGTTCTTGTAGAAAAACCCTTAGGAAAGAAGGTTGTTAGCTGTAAGTGGATATATAAAATTAAGGAAGGTGCTGGGAAAGAAGATAAGCCTAGGTATAAAGCTAGGCTAGTGGCTAAAGACTTTACTCAAGTGGCCGATGTAGATTTCAATGAGGTATTTTCACTTGTAGTAAGATACACCTCCATAAAGATTCCACTTACAATAACAGCCCATCAAGACTTAATTTTAGAGCAAATGGATGTCACCACAACTTTTCTACATGGAGACTTAGAGAAAAATATTCTTATGGAACAACCAAAGGGATTTGAGGTGAGAGGAAAGAAAGAACTGGTGTCTTCTTAAGAAATCTCTCTATGGTTTAAAACAATCCCCTAGGCAATGGTATAAGAAATTTGACTCATTTATGTTGTCACACAGGTTTAAGAGGAGCTCATATGATAGTTGTGTCTACTTTAAGCATATGCCAAATAATATATCTATATATCTTCTCCTATATGTAGATGATATGTTAATCACAAGCCAATCAGCTCTAGAAATCAGGAATTTAAAACTAAGTTTGAAATAAATTTTTGAAATGAAGGAATTAGAAGAAGCTAGGAAGATATTGGGCATTGAGATTAAAAGGAACAGGCAGCATAGGTAGCTAATTTTGTCTCAAAAATCCTATCTTAGCAAGTTGATCAAGAGATTCAACATAAGTGATGTAATGGATGTATCAGTTCCTTTTGCCCAACACTTTAAATTATTACATGAGCAGTCTCCTAAGGATGAAGAAGGCATTAAGGAAATGAGTAACATTCCTTACTCTAATGCGATTGGGAGCCTAATGTACAGCATGGTCTGTACAAGACTGGATTTGGCCCATTCCATGAGTGTATCTAGTAGGTTTATGGCCAATCAAGGTAAGGGCCATTGAGATGCTGTAAAATGAACCTTTAGGTATGTTAAAGGGACTTTAGGTATGGCTTTAGTCTATGGTGGAGGCAAGCTAGAAGGAAAACCATGCATCTTAGGGTTCACAGATACAGATTTTGCTGTAAACATTGATAAGAAAAGGTCTTCAATAGGTTATGTATTCCAGCTTTGGGGATCTTCTATTAGTTGGAAAACAAACCTGCAATGGGTAGTGGCATTATCCACAATCAAGGCAGAATATATTGTTGTAACTGAAGCAATAAAAGAAGATCTTTGGCTTAAGGGAATCATTAGTGAACTACTGGGAATAGATGTTAAGGTTAGGCTAATGTGTGATAGTCAAAGTGTTATTCACTTGGCTAAAAATCCTTCACACCGTGAAAGAACCAAACACATAGATGTTAGGTATAATTTCATTAGGGAAATTCTTGAGGAGGAGGAGATAAAATCTAATAAAAGTTGTAGGAGAAAAAAATGCAGCTGACATGTTTACCAAAGCTATCCCTATGTCTAAATTACAACATCGTTTATCCATTCTTAATGTGCTTTGTGTCTAATACAATCAGTTTTTTTTCTGTCTTACATTCTAGATGAGAGCAGATTCAAGCTATCGAGTGAAGAACTCAAGGCAAATGGTGGAGAATTGTTGTGTTTGCCTTGAGTTTGTGCAATAGGAGATCAGTAAAATATTGGAGATGCATCAGCTGGAAGATTAGATCAATTAGGTTTCAAATATTAAGTGTAATTTACTTAGTCTTTTGGGGTCTAATTGTAATATCCCAATGATAGTTAGTTACATTGGGATGTCTGCCCTGTCTATAAATAAGAGGGCATGAGGGGCAGTCGAGAGGCGATCCAAGAAAAGAGTTTCTATTCATCTGTGATTGAATACTGATTTCATTCTTGAGAAAAGAAATACTAAGTGATTAGGATTTAGTTTTGTGCATTCTAGAGAGAATAAGAGGTTTGTACTTGGGGACATAGATGAGGGCTAGAAGCTGATGTACTGATCTTATTTCATCTGAATAAAGATTGCTCAGTGGGTGTTGAACTGTTGGATGTAGATTTGCCTAAGAGCATTCTGAATCAGGATAAATCTCATTCTTGCTAATTTGATTTTTCGTTTTCTGTCATTATATTTCATTCTGTTACATTTGATTACTTAATTATTTTCTAATTCTGTGAGTGTATAAGGATTCGTGTGGAAGTTGTCTTCTGTTTGGTCATGGCTTGTAAGTCCTAATATCAACAATAAATATTTTAAACGCCGCCATCCTGCAACCTTACATAATTCAAACAGCTTTGCTCTAACTGGGTTTAACAGTTTTTGTTGTTTTCTACCAATTGGAAAAGGTAGAAATAATAGGATTCTCTCAGCTTGACATCAAGCAGTTTTTGAGAAGCTTACCCCAGACCATAACATATTTTCAACCAGCACCACCCATCTTTGTTCCAAACCTTCTCAACACAATTTTTCTTCTTTTATTAAAAAACATAAACAGAAGAACAAAGATAAACTTACTACAGGAGACTTAAATCTTTGTTCCAGACCCCGTGTTTGTCAACTGTTTCATGGTAAACCTTCCTGCTAATGTAATTTGTTGTTCTTTTAATAAGTTAACAGCATAAGCCAAAAAAAAAAAAAAAAAAAATACATAACATAAAATGTGGACCAATGAAGAAAGCAGAGTGTGCGACTTGGCTTCTTAATTTTGATGGCACATATATGCATTGTTTCTTGCAAGGTGGTGAATTATGGTAACGACAAAATGTAACATCATATCATATCCTCAGGAAAAAAGAAAATGTAATTATCATATATTTTCATTACATCACCCTTTGTCCTTACTATGAATCAATGATAAAGATGAAGAGCAGTTCCCTTTCATGATACGACATCTCCTCTCATCCTATCCACAACTTCCACTACATTGGTATAAGTAAAACTTGGTAATAAGGATTTACTCAGTTAAGATTTAAACATACAGTGTTTTAGTTGGCCAGCAAGAGATTTCTGCCGCCGCAACATGTGGCAACTCTTTAGGCGTGGCCAACCAATATGGGATAACCATTTTGCAGGGCTGTCAAACTTCCATAATGATTTCTACAATTTTAGAATTTGAGGATTGTACACTTAAACTTACATATTTAAGTATCAAAATTGCAATAGACAGGCATGACTTAGGAGTGGACCCATAATGAAAATAATGGTTACTTCTATATTACTTTTCTATTAACCATTGGCACGACGGATGAAGGATAAAGAGAGACGTACTTACTTGAACATTGGCACCTGTGACAATGTTAGGCTTGTCGCACGGCTTGCCAAGGGCTTTCATTTTGTTCTGCCACTTCCTCTTGAATGCCAAACCTGCCAACATAATGGCCTCTGAGGACCCCACCGTTCCCACTCCCACTGCTGACTCTCCATCCCCAAGTGGGGCATGAAATAGATCTGCTATAATATTTACACACCGGTTCTGCATTTTTATTTATATTCAAGAAAAGGATTGTCAGCTATACATAATCATATTAATTATGAATTAATAATACTTAGGAATTAGCTTAGCTTATTTTCTACTCAGCAAAATTTATGAGCTCTTTAAAGTTTAAAATTTTACTACCTATTCAGCTAACTTGGAAGAGATTATAAATAATCCAATCTATAAATTTTTTGTTTAAAGAGTTTGTAAACTGTCTTAAAAAATTCTTATTGACAAAATAAAAGATCAAAATACTCTCCCTAAAATTTAATTTTTTAAAAAAAACTCTTATAACCTATAAGCAGCAAGAACTTATAACCTCCTACAATTTAAGTCAAACATCATCTTACATGCATGCAACTTATAGAACGATAATGTCATTTATAAA
This sequence comes from Diospyros lotus, assembly GCF_014633365.1. NCBI lineage: Eukaryota > Viridiplantae > Streptophyta > Magnoliopsida > Ericales > Ebenaceae > Diospyros > Diospyros lotus. The sequence goes on along the minus strand of NC_068341.1, from coordinate 42,320,231 downwards.
TAGAGTTTTCATAATTTTTTATATACTTAATAAATTAATAATACATTTAAAAAATAAGTAATATTTTTTCACAAAATCATAACCAGATCTTAACAAAATTAGTAATAAATTATAAACGCTTTTGCAGAAAAAGTTTTTGATAGACACCTAACTCTAAAAAGTTAAAACCTTTTGATTAAGAAGAGGATGATTAGTCACATTCTTTGCGGAATCTTTTGAATAACTATAGGATAGAGGTATACAGTAATAATTAGGGATTTTTAAATTTTAATTTATTGAAAAATCAGGTCGAATCAAATTAATAAATTTAATTCGGTCTAATACTGAATACTGAATACTGCATACACACATACAGGGCCGGCCCTGAGGTTATAAGGGCCCTAAGCTAAATTTTTTATGGGGCCCTTTAAAATTAAATTTAAAAATAAAATTAATATAAATAAAAAATTATTATATAAAATTTACAATATTTTCCTTTAAATTTATTTTTTTAGTAGTTTTAGATGAAAAATTAATAATTAAATTATTATAATTAATTTGTTCTAACATATATTTTTCAATAGATATAATCGTCAATTCATTAGTGTAGATTCACTAATGAGAGAGAGATCACAAATATTGAAATATAAACACAAAATTAATTAGTAATTTAAAGGCTAATAAAAAAAATCAAAAGACATAACTGATAAATCACACAATAGGATGATGAAGACGAAAATGGAATCACAAAAGAGAATACATAATTATGAAATCAATTGGATTGAGGACCTACATTTGTGCAAATTGATAGCAGATGCAGTGATAATGGATGAATAAAAAATTAAGAAGGAATGGAACTGAGGAAGACGATGAAGTCGCGATCACTGCCAGATGCATGGAAATGGTTGTGATATAATCATATAAGGGGAAGATTGAGATTAATTAAAAATGCATGAAATAGTTGTGAGGGGACGGGTGCTACTACCAGATGCATATGAATGGAATTGATTATTAATAAAGGAATGTGAGAAATTGAGATTAATTAAAAATTATATGATTTTTAATTATTGATAAAAGAAAGGTGAGAGATTGAGATTAATTAAAAATTTATAATGGTTTAAAATAGGTATGGCCCTAATGTCTCTTTTATTTTTAAATTTATTATTTTTAATTAATTTTATTTTATTAATTAATTTAAAATTTAAAAATTAAAATGAGCATTGCCCCCCTGCTGGCTGAAAATGGGCATGGGCCCTAGGCTACTGCCTAGGCAGCCTATGCCCAGGGCCGGCCCTGCACACATAATAATGTATGTATTTACACACACTACAAGTATGTATGCATACTGCATATAACAGTGTATATATGTAACATACACACTACATACATACAAACACTGTTACTTGGACCCATCTAGTCCTGCCTCTATTCGACTCGGTCTTCTATTTAAATTTTTTATCAATTTCAACTTAAACATAGCTGATAACAAATGTATCTAGAAATACAAAATTACACTTTTATCCTTGTTAACTTAACAAGTACCCTTACTAATACTAGCATATTTTACACTGTTATCATTTTTACGTTAATTTAATAGTATTTTTTACATGGGTCTTTGAAAATACATCCTTTTCCTATTTTCTTTTCTTTGAATGTGATGGAGGCTTATTCTAGCTTTTCTTCTCATACAATTTCTGTTCATTATGTCATTGCCATTGACCCTTTCCCTTTACAATAAAAGTTCATTTTTTAAATTCTATTAGCAATGAAATTGGCATTCAACGTATATAAAAAAAATTGATCATAAATCATACGCGCTAAATATTCACATAAAAATTGTGCATAGTTTCACTATAACTTGTGATAGGGCCCTCAAAAAAAAATAAAAAACTTGTGATAGGACCTACTACAATAATTTATAGAGTGGTCCTCCATGTTCACGAGCAACGTGGTCGTGTAGATGCCGCGAACGTGATGTTTAATCAGAAACAAAAGGTCAAATTTTGATGTAACGTCTAAATATAAGAAATAAAAAGCTGACAGCCTACTCAATAAAATGTTGTCCCTCATCGAGAAAAGACCTCCGGCCCAGATCAGATCACATTGTAGAACACATAAAATATTTAATATAATTAAGATACTAAGTTATTATGTTAATATAATATTATAAATTAATTATATATTATTATGTAATATCATATGTACCGGGCATTCACGTTTTCACATTTTTAAAATATTTATATATTAAAATATCAAAAACATATTTTTAAACTTTTTTTACAATTTCAAATTCATTAGGTTTAAAAATATTTTAGCACTGTTTTATAATATTAAAAATTTATTTCCATCCAAAAAGAGATTAAAGATGAATTTTTTTATATTATATAATATAAAAATATAAGAGAATTTTTTATATTTAATATTTAATATAAAAATTATATATTATATATCAATTTTTTATTTACATATTTTTATATTTTATTGTTTTAAAAAATTATCCTTCCCTATCATTTTCATTTTCTATCCATTTCCGTCCGACCTACCATTCGCCACTTAAATTGCCTGGCAGCGGCTCATTTGGGCCCGTTCTTTGCCCTTAACATGGCAACCTTTCTTTTTCCCTCAACTCTAGTCAATCTTTACGGCTAAGAAATGCTTTTATCGTGGGGCCAACTACCTGCCCTTCCCCATTGGATTCTTTCTCCAGTGGCCGCGTTTCTCCCGCGGCATCATGTCCTGCTATGCTGATCATGAGATGATAATATTGTGCCTAGAAAAAACTGAGCAAATTTCTAATTTTACTCCCGTTATTTATATTTTTAAATTTTTAAAAAGACCAATTTTAGAATACTATATCTATCAATGAAAAATAATAAGTTTGTCTCCTTTGGGAGAAATTAGTGATTGCCGCTGTATCCTCGAAAAAAATTGATGCTTAGTCACCATCCATCCAGCTATTCATGATTCTAATTCTTCATCTACAAATGAAGGTCCAATCATTTCATAAAACTACAATACACGAAGCATCTCCATTGAATGACTACTCTGTTGATTCGAGTTCATACAGTTGAAACTTGCGCTGCCTTTCACATGTTTTATATATGTTCCCGATCTATTCATCCACCGTAAAGCTTAAGTAAATAATTTTTAAGTATATAAAAACCTGCCCACTAATGCCCTAAACTAATGCATTTGGTTGGGGAGTATGACTGAGTCTGAACAATAATAAACAATCTTATCTTGCACTCGCACGTTAACCGAACCCTAGGAAGGGAGAATCCCTACTATTCGTGCCGGCATCTACCGAACCCTATAAGGGAGGATCCTTACTATTTGTGCCCGCGTTTAATTGGTATTTTTTATTAAAAAATAAGTAAATAGTCAAAAAATATCTTAGTGTCAAGTGGTTGCAAGTTCAATTCACGTCCTTTGCAAGGATCAAAGACTAACTTGTGATTTACCTCTCAGTGAAAGTCACGAGTATTGAAGCCGCACAAAAACACTAATTCTAAAATACTAATTAGATTGAAAATTTATTTTCAATTTATATGAATAAGATTATTACTCATCTGCATATAGTTCTATAGTTCAGAGTTGGAGTGAAGGTTTTGGATCACCGGCATCTGGATGCCTTTAACAAGTTACTGAACTTAAAGGAACAGATACATGTTTATGTATGTATGTAGTGTGTATCAGTGTATGTAATAAGAATAAGAGAGACTTGCCTGCAGCTCGGTGGTGACAGGGTACTCGTCCATGTCAACATAGTTCTTGTTAATGGCGGCCATGATGAGCTTGTCGCACTCCGGCTCCATCCACGTCGTCACGAACGAGGCCAGGTTCAGCCTCGGATTGCCGTCCAGCATCAGCTCGTCGTGGATGATCTGGTACGCCGCTTCCTTCGGGATCGAATTCTCCGGCATTTTGAACCTGCAAAACTCATCATCGATTCATCGTAACCATCCGCCCCTCGATCGATTTAATCGACGATGGATCGATCCACGAGAGCAACGCATCATCCAGCGCCACTCTAACAAATTTTAACACACACACACACACACATACCTAGGGAGACTAACTCTGACGTAGCGAGAGGCGAAGGTGGAGTCGACGGAGACATCGGTCTCCGACGCCGTCTTGGACAGAACCATCGCTGGCGGATCACCGGCCGTGAGAACGAAGTCAGAGAGGTTTAATTAGTTCTAGGTGTACGTGAAGAAGAGGGAAGGGGGAGTGGGAGAGACATCTGAGCAATCATATTTATAAGGAAAGTGATATGATTCCAAGCCTGCCTGCCTTCCTCCCAATTTCTTGGGTACCAAAAGGTGAAATCCCTCACCCCGGGGGCCCCTCTCTGACTGCCCCACGTCACGAGAGAGGAGGTAAATCAGGTACACGGCGGCCATGGTCAATGGGAGGCCCAGTGCTGGCTGCCCACAAGGACCCCACCCCTGAGGAGCAGAAATCCCACACTGCGGCTGGCCAGACTCGAACCTTCCTCCCAATTTCTCACCCCCAATTACTTAACCGTCTCCATTACTCTCCATCTTCAATGCGCTCTCTCTCTCTCTCTCTCTCTATCCTTTCTCCTGCCGCACTCATTTTAATTGGGCCACGTCAGCCTCTTGGTGTTGAATTGACGGCGATGGACTAGCATTTATTATATTTTATTTTTAATATTTATATAATTTTATTAATGGATTAAATAATTTAAAATATGATTTCTTTATTATTAGTTAATAAACTAAACATTAAAATGGATAAAACAGCTTTGGTTGTTTGCAATTAATTTTGAAGGCATAGGGGTAAAATGGAGATTCAAGACCAATTGCCAATGCTCATCATCAACGTAACTTACGCGTCAATGCACTCGACACTGTGAACCCCAACAATGCATTTCGCAATTGGACCCACAATACACCCAATGTGTATGTTTGGAAAGTGTCACGTTGACGATGCAGGCCCACCCACCGATCCCGGGCAAGTGGGAGAGGGGCGCGCGGGCGTGGTCCCCTCCTCCCCCTTCATCCCTTAGTTCACGTTGGGCCAACTCGACCGAGGCAACAGAACAGAACTCTTAACTGTGTCTATGATATAACAGAAGCTTCCCATCCCATATGTACGAAAATATTAAAATAATGTATATATTATTTTAATATTTAAAAATATTTTTATCTCAATGTATTAACAAATATTTTTGAACTATTTTTATAATTTAAAAAATATTTTACGATCATTTTCTAATATTAAAAAATATTAAAAATACATTTTTAATAATTTAAAAACATTCTTCTATTTATGACTATGTTGCTTTTATCTCTATTATTATTATTTTGATAATCACATTAAAACAAAAATAACTTGAAATGATCGTACTTGCACGACTTCCGATACTTATTACGTTAAGGGAAGTAAATGACAAATTAGGCATTTAGCCATTGCAGAGGATGAGAATTAAACTCACAACTCATCAGATTAATACCAACATATTACTCATTCGATCACTCAATTTGTGTCTTACAGGCAAAGACAAAAGTAACTTGTCTTTATATTTAGGTGATGAAATTTATATTTATATTTATATTTAATTAAATAATTATTTTTTGTAATTTTATATTAAAAATTATATCTACAAATTTTTTTTATATTTTTTCTACATTTTCATTTTTTATTTTTTTAATAAATATCATTTTTGTAATTTCGTTCCATTTCTCATTTTCTGCAACCTTGAAGTCTTCAACTTTATAATAAACATAAGATTATGAGTGCAAATGTTTTCATTTTTCCTAAAAATCCTTGTCCAAAACTAAATGATCAACTCAATCATTGATGCATCCAAAAAAGTAAAGTGGGTTCAAACCTAAGATAACCATAGCAGGAAAAAGTTTAAAGATAAAGGTTCAGAAGACCTTTCTAACAGAGCAATTCATGGGAGACCCTTATCCGGGTTTGTCCCAAGTACCCCAAGAAACTCTTAAGGGCTTTTCTTGAGTACTCTTGGGAGATTATAAGTCTTTTTCGAGTTTAAGAGGATAAATAATCTTAAAAAACTTAAATATCATTCTATCTAATGGTCTCAATCTTTATAAATAGAGAATAATTTCTCTGATTAAGATAAGCAAGAACTTCTACATAAGGTAGTCTAATACATTTCTTTTATTCAGTTAAGCATTTGAGGGCTCACTATCTTCTATTCTATAGGTCTCTCAAGAATTAGAAGGTAAAAACAAACTCTCTTTCGTGACTATAAATTTATTATTATATTTCAACAATAACAACTTCCCAACACATAAAGCTAAAAAAACACTTTAAAAAACATATAATTTCATATCTTAAGAATTATCCTAACCTTCTTTTTGAAAGTAAAATGTCAAAAAGAGTAACTTACACGATGGAACCTTTAAGAACATAAAATAATGTAATACAATTTGTCCGCATGGGCAGTCCAACTGGTCAAGAAAGGGGACACAGAGTGTCTTTCGTGGTGAATTTTGGACAAAGACCAAGAATCGAGTCTTGTAAGTGGGAGTGTGGAGTACCTCTCTCCAAAGTGAGGGGGGCTCCTTGTGCGCGGTGAGCCCGGGTCTAGTCACTGCGTCCGACTGGATCACCATGATTAACCTCCCCCATATTCTGTCGGGTCGAATGTGGAGACGCCTGAATAAGCGATTTCACCTTTTGGACGAATGTATTACAATTTTAGAAACCAATTGCTGTCTTGTCTAACTTTAAATAGCCCATTTCTTTCCAAAATGATGGAACTTGCAGAACCAATTTGTTCAAAAAGCATACCCAATTCTTGTCGGCAGGCGTGAAGAGTGGTGACCCCACCCAAATCCCAGATCCCAAATCAACGGTAATATTATTTGTATATTACTTTTTAATTATTTAATTTTTGTAAAATTATAAATATACTTTTATAAATTATTAATTATTATTTAAAAATTATAAACATCTTTATTATGCTTAGGAAGTGTTTGTAAATGTTAATAAATAATTAATAGTTTATGAAATAGTGTACAAATGACATACTAATAATAATGAAAGGGCATTCCCACCACGTCTCCCTTCGCTTAGGAAAAAAGTATCAATTTAAAACTCTTGTCAATGATTTGATCCATTGCTTCTTCCTTTAAGAGAGTGAGAAAAAGAATGCAAAATGGGTATTTTAAGAATAAAAGGATTGAAAAACCAATATTGTAATTGTTGTGGGATGATCTAAGCAAAATTAAACAAAAACTTAAGAAAATATCAAAGAAGGCCCTTCGAGCTTTCCCTAGATATACTTCTTTATATAAGTCTCTTCTTAAGTTTTCGTCCAAAAGACTCTTTCTAAAGAATCTTGGGGACCAATTCTGAACCCCAAATACTCAAAAGAGTTGAGAGAGTTCTTTTGAAAGATACTTTTTGGAGCATCCCATCTTCAAAAGTACCTTTAATCTCTCTACCCTATCTTAACATGCCACATGTCTTATCCATCGAAGCTTATAAATATCCCTCGGGTTCACGTCTTTAAAATCTAGATCTAACACCTGAAGACCCACACCTAATACTTTAGATCCAAACTCATCCGAAAACACACATCTAAAGCTTCACACATAACCCATACTCAATTTGTATTCTATATCATGACAACGTCTGACTTTAGCATCGAAAGGGTTACGCAGAAGAGTTTCTCATGTGTCTTCTAACTATTCTTGTATCGCAGATAGGGGTGTGCAATCGGTTATAACCGAACCGAATCGCCCAAAAATTGTGAACTGAACCGAACCAAATGCAATAACCGAACTGAACTGACCGACCAACCCCAACAAACCGATCTAATTGAAACCTAAACCGTGCTAACCGAACTGAAACCAAAAACTGAACTGGAAACAAACTAACCAAGAGACCGGCTTTGCTGTTGCTGCCGGCCACCTAGCCGGGCGGCGATTCCGATGATCAGAACCGATCATCGGATTCCCTCAACCATGGTGACCCACATACCCAAAAACTAAAAGCATCTAATGGTGGGATTTTAGTAGATCTAGGTTTCAAAATTTTAATGTAAAAGAGAAATAGAGTGCAAACTTACACGAAAAACCATTGGCGTAGTCTTTGTCTTCGTCTCCGGCCTTTGTCTTCTTCTTCAGCATCGACGACGGATGGTGGAAGGAGAGAGAACAGATGAAGAGATGAAGTCAAAAAGCCTTCGGTCAGTGCCTAATCTACGAAGCTTCGAAGAGCCTTCGTCTTCGTCATTGCCATCAAAGAGCCTTCATCTTCGCCTTCGTCTTTGTATTTACCATCGCTAGATCTATGAACTCGAAATCGAAGAGAAGATGAAATGCCAAGACGCGAGAGAGAGAATAACGAAGAACAGAGAAAATGAAATGTCGCGCCTGCATGCGTGACTCGTGAGGGGGGCAGTTCGGTTCGCGCGAATGGGGGTTGTGGCCGGTTCGGTTCAAGTGAGTAAGGCTATTTTTTACAAGTTCGGTTCGGTTCGATTTTTCTGGTATTTTTATCAAAATAACCGAACCGAACCAAATAACCGATTTTTAAACAAAAATATAACCGAACCAAACCACTATTTTTGAAAAATCGAATCGAACCGACCAAACTTTTCGGTTCGGTTCGATTAGTTCGATTTAACCGAACTTTTGCTCACCCCTAATCGCAGACTCATTTAGAGACAAAAAAACAAAACAGATCTCGGAGACTCCTCAATTGTCCCGGAGCCTTCACATCTAAAGACGCAGCCAACCAAAAACTTATAGCCTTCAAGGTCCCAGTCTCTCGACTCTTTGAACCATAAGCCATCGGAAAACTCAAGACATTCATCTCGCTCTCCCAAACAACAGATCGAGTTTAGTCTTGTGAACTCTATTTTTTTGAACAGCGAATTGAGCTATCCTCTAACCAAACGTTTGCTTGCTGGCACAGACCTTACTCCTGACTTCCTCACTAGGTGTAACATGTTATTTTGAAGAAAAAAAAAATGAATAAATAAGTAATTTTGTGCACCATAAATAATTTATGATTTATTAAATATTTGAGGAATTTAATAGAAAATATTAAATTTGTTATGAACAAGGGAAATGAACGGGAATTTTTGGGATTTAAAGCCGAAGCTGGAAATTTGGACATTTATTTAGTACAAAATAAATTCTTATGTTAATATGCATTAAACTGGGTACTAGCCTAGCGGTTGTGTAAGGAAGAAGAAGAAGAGAGGAGGTTTGAGGGATTAAGCCTTGATAGGTGCAAGTGTTGTAAATTCTATTTTTAAAGAAAGATAGCCCAAAGTTATAACTTAAAATTAAAATGTACAGATATAAAAATGAGAAAATTTGCAAGAGCGATGGTCACAAGCATAAGAGGAAGAAGGTAGGTCTCGAGTTCAAATTTTGCAAGAAAAATGATGTATTTTATTTTCAACAAAGAAGATCTGATTTACAATAAATATAAGTTATGCATATTAAAGGCAATTGCACGTACATGGGAAGAAGAGGAAGAAGAAGATTGCGGGTTTGATTCCAAAGGAATGCGCGTAGCTAAAGAAAAAATGCTAAAAAATTATTTTTAATAAAGGCATTAAAACGACGTCGAAGAAGGAGATTATTGTGGGTTTGACTCAAAAAAAAAAATGCATGTAGCTAAAGAAAAAATATTAAAAAATTATTTTTAATAAAGACATCAAAACGACGACATTTTGAGTGTTACTTGGTGTCCAAGCATTTGTTTCCTTACCGACCACGCGGTGAGTATTAATTAAGAAGTGACAGTGCAAAAAGTGATAGAAATCAACTTAGAGATATGGATTGAGACATTTGAGGAGGACTTGGCAGCAAATGAGATAAAGTAATCTGATGGGATTTGAGAGCATGAGTTGGTTTGAAATTAGAATTTTGTGGATATGATTGGGACATTTATGGAATTTGACAGCTTTGCAAAATGAGGTGACAGGTTTAAAATTTATCTAATTTATTTTGAGAAAGAAGGAAAGTCACTTTAGCATAAGAAAAATTTGTGTGAGATGGAAAAATAAATTAAAGAAAGAATAGATTTATAGATAAATGTAAATAATTTAAGATTAGATTTTAGTAATATTTATTTAAATAATTATTTTAATTTATTATATTTAAATTTTTATTAAAAAAATTTTAACACGTGACAACGTTATTCTTGATGCTTTGAAATAATCTATTTATATAAATCTACCACGACATCAAAATTAATTGTAAGGATTAATGTATAAATTTTGTGTTAATAACTTGCATGTGATGATAAAAAAATATTTATGCACGAGACTATAATTTTTGGAGACTAAACAAAACTTGTGTTAGGGTCATGAGAATATTATTTGAAATCACCAAGAATTCAAGATAAATAAGGTGAACAATCACCCCGAATCTAAAAGAAATGAGATGAACACCATGCATATATACATTACTTCATATATTATTTTTCATATTTATTATGAACTATGATTTGTTATTTTTTTATATATTACTTGAGTTTTCAAAACTCATCTCTAACCAATCATATAGATAATTCGAGTCCTAACAAAAAAAAATGAGATATTTGAGAAAAAAAGTCGTTTATGGATGTAATTAAAGAGTTACGAGAAGTCTTTTATTTATTCAAAAATTATTTTAAATTACAAGTTATGTGGTTATATGAAAATTTTGGAACAAAGAATATTTTAAATATTTATTTATTTAATCATATCGACAAAGGATATTGAATGTGCACTTAAATTTTCTTACACTTATGAAAAAAAAAATTATAAGTTTATTTAAACCTTATCCAAATTAATTTCAGACTCGAGAGAAGGACATCACACAGGTTCTACTGTGTTATTTCCTAAAATAAATAGATTTAATTTTTATATCCCCACAACAACAATAATTTATTAAATATTAAATAAATCATATTCTCAAGTTATTAGAAAAAGGGAAAAGTATCAAAACCTTATTTATATACATCTACATAATAATATTATTATTAAACATTATAAATAATCATACAAATCTACCTATAATTTGTGAATAATTTATTAAATTTAACATAAATTGCAATCAATATCTCAAGATTTAGTTTAATTACAAATAACACCCCATGTCTTCAAAATTACATTCACATCTCTTTTTAACTTGACAAAACTTGTATCACTTTCTTATGCCATTAACTTTAATAAAATTTACATATTTCTAAATAAAAAAAAATAAGAAACGAACTCAAATCTCATTTGTTTAAATATCTTTTTGATAACATATCAAGTTTTAATCTTATAAAATTAACTTTGAGTCGATTACTTAGATTTTAGCTAGCTATTTAAATGCATAAACTTTTAAGCCGAGCAAGTAATGAGCTAAGGAAGCAAAATCAACTCTAGGGGGAAAAATATCATTAATGCCCCTATTGGGTTGGAATCTAGCACATTCAAAAATATCAAAATCTTTGATGATTCCATCAATCATCTATGATGGAAATGCAAGAGACTTCTGGATAAGTATCCTACAATATATGAACCAAATTCTATTTCATTTCAATATGACAAACTCAGAACAAAGTAGATTATTGAATTAAGATGATCCCATACATAAACTTTTCTCCTATATGAACTATAGGAGCCATGAATTATAGGAGCCAAGACTAACCCACCTCCCTTCTTCCCTTATTCTTCTTCCCAGTGAAATCCCAAGTCACTGGAAACACTGTTGCAGTGCCTAAATCATCCATGTGGACCTAGACAAGGAAATGGAATGAGAAAGAAAATTAAAGAGGAGAACCCCAAAAAAGAAAAAAAATGGAGGGCGCAATGCACTTACAATTATGCTTTGCAAGAAAGTCTGGCTTTCAGCTCCTTGGCCACCGCATCGATGAACTCTTCGGTATTCAGATATTGGTCTCTAGCAACTCTGCGCCATGCAAGGCAAGTTATTACATGTTAAAGTGAGATAGATCGCGCATAATAAATATCCATCAGGAATCAGAATCTCGCTTACTTAGGTCCATGGATTAAAATTGCTAGATCCTTGGTCATCTTCCCAGACTCGACAGTTCCAACACAAGCTGCTTCGAGTTTCTCAGTGAAGTCCAATAGTCCGGGGTTGTCATCCAGCTTTGCCCTGCAGTCACGAAAACAAAACAGTTGGCTTTCTGTGAAATCGAAAGACTGCTGGCTGTGAAACATTGCACGTGGGTAAAATTCGAGAAAGCGAGCTTAACCAACCATCATTGCTACCTGTGTGCAAGGCCTCGTGTCCATGCAAAGATTGAGGCTATGCTGTTCGTGCTAGTTTCACCACCCTTTTGGTGAACCCTGTAATGGCGTGTAACGGTGCCATGGGCTGCTTCAGCTTCTATAGTTTTTCCATCAGGGCACACCTGTTCTGATTCATAGCCCATTAAAATCCAAAAATACATATTCGCATTGAAGGTGGAACAAAACTAGGAAATTATTTGACCGGTAGATTTCAATAATATTGAACACAAATGAATACAAAAGTCAAGAACAATGTAAGGGAAAGGAAACTACCGGAGAACCAAAAGAAACTAGTAAAACGGAAATCGGAAACTAGGATATATTAAATCAATTAAGACACTAGAACCACAAAAAGGACCAACCAAAGAAATACACAAAGTAACAGCGAAAGCATTCATTGAGAAAGAAATATACCAGGACAGACGTCATCAAACCAAGAGATCCGAAACCTGAAAAACCACAGCAAAAAATTTGACATCAAACAAAGCACTAAATGCCTAAATGAAATCTCACTTCATCCAGTAACCCATTTCTAAGGAGCACGTATACAACATATCAAGTCTTTAATCCCACTATGTGGGTGGGGCTCAGCTATTATACAACCAGGTGATACAGACAATATAGGAAATTTCGGAAAGTATAGGACACAATGCAGCAAAGTCATTACAAAAGCATGCCCTTTTGTTTGTGCTGCATATTGAAAATAAAACATTTTAAAGAATCAAGATAATACTAACTAAATTTAAAGAAAAAAATGCACACCACTGCCAAATAGACAACAAATTGGTCCAATTATGTTACCTGATATGATAAAATATAACAGCATACAAATATTTTGAGCATTTTATATCAGATCGTAACAAACTGAAAAACACAGACATTTCAATAAAGATGCAAAATCAAGTTGGGCACTCATGTTGGATCCACAATGATTAGACACTTCGTGTTTTGTGTCAAAACGTTTTCCCAAATGTGTGCTATTATGTTTTAATTTTTTAATATTAGAAACCTAATTAACGGTTAGAGCACACCCTTGCAATGGCAAGATCTTACACTTCACTTGCTGCAACAAACTAAATCCGTGTTATAAGAACTGTAAGAATTTTGAATTTCAATACATTTTATAAACATAACTTTCTGAACTATGCTAATATTTTTTAATGAAAATTTTCACTATTAGGGAAGACGAGAATTTTTTTTTATATAATACATTTTTTTTATATAATACATATAAGATATATAATTTATCATTTTACATGCCCCTTCCATGTTGCGTCCATCATTTTTTTTATTAAATTACCTGTGTCAGTATGTCATTGTTGTCTAGCGTCCATATTTGCACTTCTTAGCTAGGAAATCAATCCTAACTACTTCAAATAAGAAAAGAAGTTAAAAGACAAACCCAGCTATCTATTCTAAAGAGCTGTATGAGTTAAGAAATTGGATGTTTGATGTTTAGAATTCTTAAAATTAAAGTTTCTGGAGTGATTTAGTGGTATAAGTCCATAGTTTTCTATATTATAATTAGATCTCCTTTTTTTTTTTTTTTCAAATCTTGTAATGTACTTATGGTGCCTAAGCAATGAAAGATGTGCCAATCCTAGTGTCTTAAAAAAAAATACTACATATGAGAGAGAGAGAGAGAGAGAGAGCAAAAGGAAATATTTGCACATATTTTCAATACTTATTCAGTTAAGTGTCCAACAAGTAGTGTTCATAAAGATATCCCGCATGGACAGATGACAAATGCAACTTTCAGAACACCTTCTAGAAGGGCATGTACCTCTTATACCCATTCTATTCAGGTCCACAAAGTCAGACACAGAAATTACAAGGCCTTCCATTGTTGTTAATTTGAGGACCTTTACTTGTTCCCACATACCTTGAGCTAAGAAATCACTCTGCACATCACCATCGTAGTTTTTGCATGCCCATACATAGCCTCCTTCACTCTTAAGAGCATAAGCAACCATATCATCAATCAGACGGTGTTCATACCTGCCAAAATTTTCATCAATGTCTACAGAACATCGTATTACCGCATACTCAAAAAACAGTGCTTGGATTGAGCCGTTGGCTACTCACCATATCCCAGCAGCCTCATACTTGGATTTCCACTTGGTCTCATAAACATCCTGAAATATGTCTTTGAATCTTGACAAAAATGCACATAGTGAAAAGATCAAAAGAGGAACCCAAAACACAGGTGAAGCAAAATTACGAGGTTAGATGAGAAAGTACAAGGTATACAGTAAACTAAACCGACTGCTTGAAAGAACTTCCACAAAATCATAATAAGAAAATGTAAGAAAAATACGATAACTCAATATGAAGTATGCAGTCTGTATACCTTCCATCATATTTCTTAAGAATAGTATTCTTTGTGCTAAGATAAAGAGGCCACTTTTTCTGGTAAGCAGTATTCATTGAAGCCTCGGCAAAGGCATAAATGGACTGTATATCAGGGTAGAAGTATGATTTTAGTTTCCTGCTGCAATCCAGCAATTGGCATACCAACAAAGAATTTCCATATTCAAACCTCATCAGTGTTGTACATGGATAAAGCTACTCCTCCAGTGCCAGTAAAGTTGAACACCTCCAACTCTGTCTTTTCATCTTTTCCTTCTGGCACTGCATAAAAGATACATGATTCATTCAATAAATAGGGAATATAAGTAACAAAACTTTCATGGCTGCAAGGTGAGAGGAGACAAAAAGAAACTTACCAAACACTAATTTGAGTTTTCCAGGTCCTTTGATGACTGTATCAGTTGCTTTGTATTGATCTCCAAATGCATGCCTTCCAATGCATATGGGTTTTGTCCACCCTGAGAAGAGTGGCATCTATCATAGCACTACCACATGATATAAAGAAAGTGAAAACAACATCACAAGCAATATCAAGTACCTGGAATGAGCCGGGGGATGTTTTTGCAAATAATTGGTTCTCTAAAAACTGTGCCTGTAGCAAGTGCCAATAACAATGAATTATCACCAATGTTACACCAAGCAATTAATATTTATACAAATCATGAGCCGCCACCAAGTTCACCAACCATTCAGAATGTTCCTAATTGTCCCATTAGGACTCTTCCACATATGCTTCAGGCTGAACTCTTTCATACGAGTTTCATCTGTGAATTAGCAGAAACTGTATAAGATTTTTTCCAATATTGTAAATGGCAGAGCACCAGTAACCCATTAAACATTTTGAGGATTGAAGCAGTTTAACCCAGCCACTTGATTACCTGGAGTGATGGTGGCACACTTGATTGCTACATTATACCTATAGTCAAGCTAAAGTCATCAGATATCAAGACAACAAACACAAGATGCAATTTCAATATCATTAACTTTGAATTAGTGCAGAAATGTCAATTGTATGCGAGACTGGTGGGGTACTGAATTCAGCTTACTTAAGAGTAGCTTCTGCACTTTCAATAGTAACTTTGTCATCAGTCTCATCGCGACAAGTAAGACCAAGGTCAAAGTACTTTATATCCAACTCCAGAAAGGGGAAAATAAGCTGCATGATATCAACATAGTTATAAACGTATAATTCAAAGCATTTTTGTTCAGCATGATAAACAAAAATAGAAACAAAAGAAAAAAAGAAAATAATAATGGTAAGAAATAATATCAGTTTAAAGAAATGAACCGCGAAAATTCACTACTTTATCTTTTATTGATTTCCAGAAGATACGAGTCATCTCATCTCCTGCATCATAGAATCAAGAAAAATTGTATAAGCCAGAGAAAAGAAAAAGGTAATCATTTCCTACATGACTGAACAGAAAGTTCTAATTTTGTATTTGCACCAGAAATCAATATCTTCCTAAAATAAACAAATCACTTCAACCAGATTCTTTAAAAACTCTTCACACATCAATTTCAGAGAAAAAAAGGAAAGAAAGAAAATAAATTGACTTTGGTAAAGTGCATGTTTTTACAACTACAAGTCATATAAATATCTTTCTTGGTATCATCCGTCTCCATACAGACATCATAACTACAGGGGACATACGTATCTGCTGGGAAAATAGTTCATCCAGAAATTACACAAGTCACAACATGGTTAAACTTTTAAATTCGCAGGTTATAGTAGTGATGCTGACTGCTAAATGAAGCTAAAACATAAATACAAATTGGCCATGGCATGATAACAAGCTTAGTTCTCTTAGTTCTTCAGCAAGTTTCTACGTCACTACAACCAGAAACAGCAAGCACGCAGGGGTCGCAACTACTAAATCCAAACATCCGCTATGTGTACTGACTGAAAAACACATCGCCGTACACATAATTATAAGTTCGAATAATTAGGTAGATCGCAAGCCACGGATGAATCTCTCACGAATCCGATAGGACCCCACCGTCAATTTGGAGATCGAGAAAAATGAGACGCTAAAAAGGTTCGCAGTTGTCAGATTCATTCGATTAGAACTTGTGTATTAGATCATCCGATTATCAGAAGTACAGAGATCGAAGAATCGGAAGCGATAAACAGAGAGACAGAGAAGGGACAATCAGTATCTCACCGTCCATCTCAACTATGGGGTTGGCCACCTTGATCTTCTCGAACGCCATTTTCTCTCTCTACAAGTACACCTCAAGCTGACTTGTATAACCTGTAGACAGATCTAGAGAGAGAAAGTGAGTTCGTCTTAGCCGCCGGCGAGAAGAGAGAGCCAGAGACAATGGCAAAGCGATCGCAGGGAAAAGCGGCTTAAATAGCCACTGCCAGAACACGAAGCCCTATATAAACCGAATTAAGCTTATTGAATGATATTTTTAGATTTTTTTTAATAAATGACGTAACAATTGACTGGAAGATTTATATTTTTTTGATTATTTAATTTTTTTTATTATTTTAATTATATTCTTATATTTATATTATTTAAATTAATTTAATTTTTATATATAGTAATTCAAACTTTTTGTTATTTTGACCACTTATAAAAATTAAATTAACTAAAAAATATAAACACAAAATTATAATAGAAATAACGAAAAATTAAAATTGTTATACTAAAAAAAATTAAAATATAGGAATTAATTTGATTTAAAATAAAATTTTAAATATATAATTAAAATAATAAAAAAAATTATAAATTACACAAAAAACGTAAAAATATAAAGAGAAAAATATAAATTTATCCATTACTTTCCCAATAAATATTATATAAATAAATTTTAATATATTATTATTAATTTTAAATAAAATTATTATAAATTTAAATAAAATAAATTTATTCCTTACTTAATATTTAAAATTACAAATATTACATTTTTTTTTTAAATTTATGCTCACAACCCTCTTTATAATTTGTACAAATAAAAATTTTATTTAAACACTTAAATTTAATACTTGTGGTGTCAGTCTCTGTTGATGTTTGTATTTTGAGTCATATTGATACAAATAAATAAAAAAATTAATGCAAAATATTTCATAAAATGGTTAATGATTATAAATTTATTGTAAATTTTTTTTTTATAATTACTCGAAGTAATTTTCCTTTTATACCCCCTCCCTCGAGAATGAGAAAAGAAAACAAATTAAATAAGAGAGATAAAATAGATAAGTGCATCACTTATTTATAAAATATGTTATATGTAAATAAAAATGGAAAATAAAAAATGATATTTTAAAAAATAAAATAAAAAATTAAAACACAAGAAAATGACTAAATAAAAAAATAAGAATTTTTTATAAATATAATTTTTAATATAAAAAATAGTTATTCAATCAAAAAAAATAAACATAAATTTTTTAATAAAAATAAATTAATATTATTTTGACTTTTTTTAATATTTTAAAAACAAAAAAGATTTGAAAATGCGGAAAAGGCGCAGAGGAGACGTAGGTGGAAAGAAACGCTGATGACTATTTGACCATTGAAGGGTCGGCTGTTCATTGAAGGTAGATTTAAAAAACTAGTATGTTCCACCTACTCCCAACACTTTCTCGGCTGCCAATCACCAACTTTTTCCCAGTTACCAAACACCCCCCCTAGTTTCGGCCCTTCATATGCGTGGGGAAAGTTGGTTGGAGATCAGGATTTAATTCTAAACACAATGCAATTTATTGATTTTCCTTTGTAAATTTAAGAAGAGTAATGGTAAATTATGAAGGAAAATGTTATGATCAAGCCCATATTTTTGTTTCTATATTTTATGTTTTTTTGCGTGTTTATTTAAAAAATTTATTATTTTAATTATACTCTTAAATTTAATTTTTTAACCCATTTCAACTCTTATACTTTAATCTTTTTTTTTTCTATGTACAACTCAAATTTTTTGTTACTTCGATTACATCCATAGATCTATATTTTCGAATCAATTTAATCTTAATATTTTTGTGTAAAAAAAAAATATAATAAGATAATAAAGTACTTGTCCCACTTTGTTCGCATTAAAATATAGAAGTTAAATTGAATAAAAAATTGGAGGTCAAGCATATAATCGAGAAAAAGTTTAAATTATCACATGAAAAAAAATAATAAAGTGCAGGAATTAAATTGATTAAAAAATTATTAAATCAGGCTTGGGCATGTCTTGTTGGGTTAGTGAGAATGCCTAGCACATAATCTCATATGTCCAACTATGAAGTATCATTAAGGATTCATAATTTTGAATATGGTCGTAAAGGTCATTCTTGCCGGAGCAAGGGGTTATCTATGGCATCTTGAGTTTCTTCGATAAAGATTTCTCTAGTATATCTGTAGTGAATGGGAACCTTTTTCGTGGTAGTTCCTCTATAGCTGGCAACATCCTTTTTTTTGTTTTAGCACCTAATCGACCACCATTCTCATGTCCGCCTATGTGTTAAATGTCGTGGGATTATCCACCTTCTTGTTTCTTTTAATTGAACCCCTCGTGGAGCTTTAGTTTCCTCTCGTTTGCGTGCTTGCCACAGTTTCCTGATACCTTCCCTTTTGGGAGGTCCATTTGTCCTTCCCCATTCTTCAACGATCTTCCTCCTGATCTTGATTTCACCGTAGTGGAGAAGCTTGAGGATTAGTTCTCCATGGTGAGGATCTTGGTTGATTTCCATGGCAATAAGAGGACCAAGAGTGAGTGTTAGACGTGGCCTGTAAGAGCTAACCTCCAAAACTCCTCATCGAGCTCCTCGTGGCTGCGCCTTTTTGATATGAATCTCCTCAAAATAGTCGGCAATGCCTTGTTGGGAACCATGTTCCGTAGTATCCCAACCATGTCCCAAAATGCCTACATCCCCCTACTATGTTACTGTCACAGGGCTTCATATTATGCCCAAAAGACCATAGGTGATGCCTACTGAGAGATGTCAGGCTGATAGGCAAGATGACCATAAGGATTAAACTCTAACGAATGTTGGGATCCTAGTGAAGTAGCTGAGTCCCCATCTATTGTTGAGAATCTTGTGGGCTTGGATGAGTGCTCGCTAATTGTTAAGGATGAGTCCCCACTAAATGCTAAGCCCTCGTCTATGGATGAGTCTTCCCTTGGGGTTTTAGCCCATTTAGCTCACTTGTTGCTTGGTTTTGATGGTTTTGACTTGTAAGACACCTGATCATTTGTAGTTTTGCCAATTAAATATTTGCTTATTTGCAACTCTATCACCACCCAAATTTTCGTAGACCTTCCCCGATTACTGGGGATAACAGTAATTATCTAAATTTCTGATAAGTTGAGATAATTTATCTCACTTAGCAAAAGTAATAATCTCTCTTTTAACAATAGCCCATAATTGATAATTGTGATGTATGACAGATAATACAATGAGCTAGATATATAATAATCAGATTATAACAATAAAAATATATCATTCATTAAAGTTATTAAAATGAGAAATGCCTACATTTAAAATTTCAAACAATCTATAGTATCTCCTCTTATATATATATATATGTATGTATAAATAAATAAGTAATAATTAAACGTTTATTTATGTTTACTAATTAATAATGATCTGCCTCCCTTAGCCACAAGATCAAAGGGAGATCCGCCAGTTAAGCCTATCCATTTTCAATTCCATCTTCTTCGTGGGCAAGTATTTCCAATATTCTGTCATTAGTTCCTAAGAATATGAGCTTCCTATCCCTATAAATCCAAAGACCCAAATCGCCAAAATTACATTAACTTAATTTATTTACAAGCTAGAAGATAGGCAGGCAATAGTACTACCATACTGTACCCTGACCGACGGCAATGGCAACCTCCAAGGCCACAGTTGTTGTTTTCTTCATGGCAGCAGTGCTTGTTTGCGGCTCCCTCTTGGCTTCTGCCGCCGAGGACGACCGCAGATTTATCTCCTATGGTGGCATGGCGAGGGATAAAGTTCCAAAGCAAGAGCCGGGGGGCTACGACGGGCCTCCCGCCAATGAGTACACTAGGGGCTGCGAAGCCATTAACCGCTGTCGACACGACACGGTTGAAGTGAAGAAGCATTGATATCTCCACGTGGTTTAAAAGTATTGCTTTTAGAGATTCTCGTGGTTAATAAGTCTATAGAGGTTATCTTTATATCTATTCAATTTTTTCACTCCAAATGTTGGGAGTCTTAGGTGATAATATATGTAAAGGGGCTGGCTCATGTCTTATTATTTGATAATAAAATTATATTATTTGAAGTGTTCTAGGTTTGGTTCGGTTCGGCTCAAACCGTGACTCAGTTCTGTTTAATTTTTAAGTTTGTTAATTATGATTATTTTGGTTTGATTTAGTTTTTGTATTTACAAAATAAATTAAAATAACCAAATCAAATGTATGGAACAATAAGGGAGAGATGTCTAAATAGCATTTCGAAATTATGCATTTATAAAGAACCATTTTAGTCATAATGATCAAATATAAAAAATATTTATCAGCTTCCACCTTTTATTTTTGTTAATAGTTTTATATAAAAAGGTTAGTAATATAAGGATTAGTCACCAATTAAGAGTAATTGAGTAAATAAACAAGAATGACTGTTCCAAAACTCAGATAAGATAGTGTTACTCTAATACTTAAGTCAATAAAAGATTTGAGATAGCTTAGAAGCTTATTAAGATAATATTAAATGTTGTATTTTTAACTCATCTCTCAAATTCTTTTTATAACTTTTGAGTTTAGGGATAAAGATTTCGATAAAGATAAACGAACCTTACCCATATCTCATAAGATTAGTTAATTTTTCTCAATTTTAGAAATTCGAGATTACGATATATAAACTAAAATCGCTAAACAATTGTGAGTTGCTTAGAGCTAAATTTATACTTTACATATTTTATTTATAAAAAAAAAGGTTTGATTACTTATTTTTGTTATCCAAATTTTAAAAAGTAAAAATTAATTTTTTTAGAACATATCTAAAGATGGATTTTTTTTAAATAAATAATATTAATAATTCCAAATTAATTTTCAAAAATATTATTTCAACTTAACGGGTCAAGCGGGTCAATTTTGACCCGGTCCTGTTAGCCGAATTGATTGAAGACGGCGGTGGACAAATAGGACTTTGTCTTATTAAATATGTTAAAATTTATTTTTTTGTTTATAAATTCATAAATACTTGATACTAAAATAGTAAAATTAATTCACATCCCACAATCAAATAATTTATCGAACCGGAATTCACTAGCATGATTCGATGAAAAATTAGAAGAGGGGTTGAATTTTAACAAAAATCGAGATTTAATAAATACAATAATAAAAATATGATACGAGAACTCATTTGTTATGAAAATGAAATTTAGAGACTAGTAATATAACGGGAAGGTATCTAAAAAGATGAAACTATTAAGATATTCTTAAAGAACAACTAATCATAAGTAGTCATGTCTTCTTATTGTAAGTTATGTGTGCCTATTATTTAGTTCTAAGAGAGTAATTTGGATTTATTTCTTGAATATCAATATAAGAAACTCGAGCTAGATCTAATAAATATGTCCAAATTTAAATTCAAATCAAAAAGATTATCTGATAAGAATCAAGATCGAGAATTCATAATAAAATCTTAAGACTAACTCTGAATATATCTAATAATAATTAAATTAAGAAACCTTAAAAAAAATCTCGTGAATCATAACAAATCCCACAAATAACTCTAAAATTCTCATTTCTGTCGATCTATTTAAAATATACTCATACATATAAAAATCATTTAACCACCAAAATCGGTATTTACATACATATACTTGTCTTTTTTTTTTTTTTTTTTTACATACATATAGATAAAAATCATTTAGCATTAAGAACGGGTTAATCACACCAATAATAACTTAACTTTGTATTCTATTACTGTTTAATCGCTGAACTTTGAAATGTTATATGTTAGTCACTGATATGTCAAAACTGTTATTGCTTAATCACTGAACTTTAAAATGTTATCTATTAGTCACTGATATTTCAAAACTATTACTACTTAATCACTAAACTTTAAAATATTATTTCAAAATTATTTTTCACCCGTCACTTATTAGTCATTGAACTTTAAGTTCACGAGTGACGAATGAAAAATAATTTTAAAATATTAGTGATTAACATATAATATTTTAAAATTTAGTGACTAAGCAATAATAATTTTGAAATATCAGTGATTAATAGGTAACATTTTAAAGTTCAGTGACTAACACGTAACATTTCAAAGTTCAGTGACAAAATAGTAATAGAATGCAAAGTTGAGTTATTATTGGTGTAATTAACCCCGTTAAGGACTATACCAAAATTCAATTTTTTTTCTTGAATTTGTAAATTTATCTAAATAATTTAATTTTAATAATTATATTCCAATTGATTTAATGGGGTATTATTTTATCTAACACCTAAAATTAATTTGAAAGACATATATCATTGATGACATGACACGTCACCTGTCATTAAAAAATATATGAATGTGACCCACATATATAAATATACAAAAATAAAAAATTAAATGATATATATGAGTCTCACTAGCATATATATATATATATATATATATGGGTCTCGCTTATATATATATATATATTTTATGATAGATGACATACCACGTTAATAATGACATATGTCTATTAAATTGATTTTAATTATTGATAAAATTGTAATTAATTGAATCAATTTGAATATAATTATCAAAATTAAAATATTTAGATAAGTTTGTAAATATATATATATATATATTATCTAGCCTTCATTTAATTTGAAACAATGAAAAGGACACAAAACCAAGAAGAAATAGTTGGTGTGGAACAAATCATGAAGTGGTATGGTACGGTGTCAGTCATCAATCAACAAATCCGGAAACTTACAACTGTTGGCGTCGTCTCTAATAAGATGGCCTGGCTAATTCTAATTGGAGGGCCAATATATATAGATATGGTCATAATAAATTAATTAATACAATTATTATAAAATAATAATGTTATAAAAACATATATATATATATATGTAACAACTATATTGCACGAAAACGGAAACAAAAAAACATTTTCGATAAGAAATGAAAACGAGGAAACGAATATTTTTTTAAAGAAATAAACATAAATAGAGTCCAAAATAAGAATAGAAAATATTATAAAAACGTTTCAGAAACATAGAAATGACTCCTACGAGATATTTTCACGTAACATAGTATAATAACACATCCAAATAATGAGTATAATAACTAACCCACCAACGTGAAAGCTACCAAATCAACGGAATATGTCATCATTCAAAGACAAAGGGCTAAATTGTAAAGACTTATTTTGCCAAAATTTGAAAACAATTGCTTGCACGCATAAAATAATACATTATTATGAGACTTATATGCTAAAAGACAAGATATCTTGTAATAATAGAACGTGAAAGATTTTGACTTACAAGATAGGTTCAAAGAATGAGGGCAAACCATGGGGTAGCAGCAACTAAGATGGTATATATTCGGCTGGCATTTCCTCCTTTTGACAGGTCAATAAGAGCTTTATTTTGAGGTAGTATTTATTTGTTTGTTAAGATATGGGATAGAAAAAATAGAATATAGAAAGTTTTTAAAATAAAAATATTTTTATTATATTTTTTAAATTTATTTGATAATTTTTTAAAAAAGAAGTTACATAATTTTTTATTTAGAATTATTTAAATAATTTTATTTCTTTTCTTCTAAATAAATTTATCTTGAAATTTACAAATAATAAAAAATAACTCATTTATTTTTGAATGCATTCTAAATAATTTAATTAATAATTTAATTAAAAATTTAAAATATTTTTTAATTTTATTCAATTACTTAAATCATTTTATATCTTAATTCAAAAAATAGTCTAATTTTATTTTAATATATTTTTTATTTTATTTATTTTAATAAACACTCCACGAAATTTTTTCTTTTCATTGGCCAATGGAGATTATCTTATTAACAACTCTATTCTACCTCAGCAGTTAGTTGTGAAAGGTAGACTAATTTAATTTTCACGTTCAAATTCTTCCCTAATATAATCGTTAGTAAATAATATCCGAATTTATCTCCTCAACACTAAAGGAGTGTTATGGCAGGACGCAAGGAGACATCATCCCAAGTAATTTATAAATTCTTACTTCTTAATTTTGAAAAAATAAATAAAAAATATTAAATAGTATAAAAGCTTATAAGCTCTATTTTCAACTGAAAAAAAAAAGCAGCTAAGCGAACATCTACACGGCTATTTGGCTTATTGTTTTTTTTTTAAATCAGCAATTAAACTCTCTTAATAATCTTTTAAAATTTTTAAGTCGCGAGACTTTTAAGTTAATAAAGTATTCAAATAAAATAAGATTAAAATTATTTGATATGTATTTACGTGTTTAGTGAAATAAAACTTACACGCTATCAGAAGATAAAAAAAAAAAAAAAAGGACCAAAAATGACCTGATGTTTATTTAACAAATAAAATTATTTAAATTAAAAATTTAAGTAATTGTATTTTGTAACAAATTATTATAGCATATATTAACTAACTGTATAACAAACTTGATGCTAAAAATGTTAAATTTATGTACAATCAATAAATATACATATTTAAACACACACACACACACACACATATATATATATATATAACCATAAATAAAAAGTTCAGAGAGGAAGATTAGAACAAGCTGGCCTAGACGAAACCCATTGTCGAAGTAACATGGCATTTTAGAAAAGCTGGCTGGAAGGTGATAGATTTTTCTAAAATACTGATGTAACAGCGTTTAAGCTATGTAGTGTTTTAAGTTATTCATAAATACCCAAACATGTAACATTGTTGCACAGCTAGATTTGGTCAAGTTAAATGGAGAGCCAAACACATTCTCTCTCAACAAGGCAATCAAACAACTTCTTTGGAGTAAAGAAGTCTGAACTTGCGATACCGTGCAAGAGGAGGAGCCCAACTCCTTGCTCTACTCATTAGATTAGGCCCGAGGCCCGACAAAACAAAGTCCATGCTAACTTTCTCCCTTTAACATGCAAATGCCATTCATAGGACTAACGGGGTAGAGTATTATTAATCCCTTCACCTCTAAATCTAAGGTAACTTTATGGTAAGCAACTAACCAAGTCATAAGGGCAAGGAGAGGCAGCTCACAAAAGGAAACCATTAGTTTTTTGGTTGAAGGAAGGCCTAGAGGGGGTCGGCATTGTAGCTGAAGGGCCGGCCTGGAAAGTGGAGCTGTTGGTTAAGAACATAGGTTAAGCAAAGACAGAAAAGGGATATCGATTAAAAGAACAGTTAGACAAAAGCTTGTTTTAGAAAGCATAATAATTAGAACTTAGAAGTTCTGTTGCAGTAACATACTCATTTCAACTTTGATGTAGAACAAGTTTAAGGCCAAAATTATATTAAAAAGCAAAAGCAACAACAAAATCAAGACAAAAGTGGGGATCGCACTCTAGATTTCATTGGCAGCAAACAAAATTCTCCATTTATTTTAAGTATCTGAGATCTTACTAACTGCAAGACGAGCGAATACAGCACCTCAACCTTCTACTGAACTCAGTATTGCAATCCATTCAAAAAGCAACAGCTTCAAATGTCCTCTGGGCCATGGATCTCCTGCACATTATTAATTCAAGATGTTAAGTGGGATGATAACATTCCTAATCTTAGTTTCATGACTCGTGAGCTGGTAATTCACCTTGTTCTCAATAACAGCTCCATCAGGGACTTCCAACTTCACTCCAGGTTTTGCCGCGACGACCACTTTGCCCTGAGGGAATAACAAACAAAAATCCGGAAATAATTAGGCCCAAAAAAAAGGAACAAGAGAGTCAGCACGAGAAAATGGCAAGAAACCAAATTAGGATGCTGCTCTATTTTAATTGTTATTCCATGAAAAAAAAAATATAAAGAGTACTCTATAATACTTGTCTTGAAGAATAAGATGAGAAATAAAAAGATTCAATCACACTTAAAATACAAGAGATTTGTATGTGGAAAACCCTAAAAGGGAAAAATTACGACCGTTAGGATTACAGAGGAAAAATATCACTATATAATAAAATTTACAACTATAAATCTCAATATTCTTGCTCTAAACCCAAGTCCCAATTATACCCAATTCCTATCTCTCACTAGTTTCTCACAAGTGATTTGCACACCTTGAACAACAAGTCAAACATCCTATTTATAGACTAGTTTTCTTGTTCACCAAGACTAAGGTTTCTTTGCCTAATAACAATTAACAACTGACTAGTAAATAGGATTACACACTAAACAGGAAACCATTATTAAGAATAGAAAATAATCTTCAAGACTAATTAGGATTTCTCGCTGAAAATCCCAACTTGTTCAAAATTTCACCATCTTGGGGAAAGAGAGCTGAGGGGTACCTTGAGAGTGATGCCGGCTCCAAACCATGCATCACCAGTGACCTTTAAGCTATCAAGCCCGATGATACTAGGGATAGACTTGAAACGACTTAAGAAGTTTGCAACCTGGTAAGGAAATTAGTAATAAGTCTGACAGAAGAACAGCAGCACTCCACAGCACCAGCTTTGGGGAATATCACTACCTTTTTAAATTCAGGCCCCAGTTCAATTGAAGGGTTCGAAGGATTTGTCCTAGCCGGGTTTCGGATCACAAAGCCATCGTTCAAGGTATAAAGATCAGACTGGAAAATAAAAAAATGGAGGTCATGAAAAGAAAGTCCTTTCAGCAAATAGACAGAAACCTAAATTCAAGATCAGAAAGATGGCTAACCTGGACAAGAAGCAAATCTGAAGTTGCTTTCACTGGAAGGAATCGTGATCGAGGGACATTAATACCAATAGCATTATTGAAGAACTGGTTCATGAAAGACAGTACCAAAGAATATCTTAAAAACATCAACATTGGCAGTCCAAAAGGAATATATCAAGAATCTTAGTTGCGTATGGCCTGTACCCTTATTGCAGCACCAGCTGCTGTTTCCAGCTGAAGAACTTTGACCCCATCCACTTCCTGAAAATCAGAATAACATCATCAATGGTTGCCCATTAAAGTGGCTTGTAGTAGCAACCATCAAAGTAAAACAAACATATACTTTGGGGTTTGGAATGATCTCCATCTTCAATGCATCTGCTTCAGCAAGCCTTTTGATAGCATGCAAGTTCACCCATCTAGCACAACACAGAGTTAGTACTAAAGTGTCTGCATATTCATAAACGTATAAGTGGATGACTTACAAGTTGTTGGTATTGAAAATTTTGAACTTCTCAATTGACTTGAATTCATTGACCTGGACAAAACAATTACATTCCTCAGCGCAATCTTGGAAAAGTAAAAAACTAGTAAACAATCCATTTGGAATAATGATAAAGTAGGCACAGGGTATTTTTATAAAGAGTGAAACATCCCCAATCTAGGATCTAAACCCAGCAAAATAATATCGACAATTAACAGTCTTAATAAGAGCTCCAAAATAGCTACAAGTTAAATAGCTTGACCGCAGATAAAAACCCCAAAGTTTAAATGATTCAAATAATTAAGCAAGGCAATCAGTTTAATGTGTTAAGGACACCTATAATATTCACTTCAAGAAATACTTTGAATGTGTTACCGGTTTGTCAAAGCAGGAAGTCTTGTTACCAAGAAATAAATGTTCACATCAATTGTTTATCAAGCATTGGTATGGATTATTTCACCAAAATTTGATTTACAAAGAGATGTTAAAGGAAATAAATATCCAAGGTAAGGGCCGTAAAGCTATACTGTCACTTTGTAGGCTATACTGGAAACATATGTGAAGTGAGAGAGAAATTTAGATCAGAGGAAAGCATAATTACTAGCACTTTCAAGGGGCAAAATTACTACTATATATCATGACAGCAATAAAGCATATTTGAAAATTTCAGGGGGTGGTGCAGCCATGGCCCCTGCTAGTGCATCTTGATCCACCATCTAGCACCATAATTCTGTGGTTTCCTTAGATGCATTGAATTAATTTAACTCAAGTATACTTAAGCAGTAGGCTAACAGTGTATACTCATAGTCAAATGTTTGGCACCTCACTGAAGTTCAATTCCATGATAATGGAAACAAACAGCTTGATCCATGAATGGCACCAAATCTTGTCATCTCTTTCAACTAATTTTGTTTATCAAAACATCCAGGATACTCACCGTCAGGATCTCCTTATACTATAGATTATTGCCTCCTCACCTCCTAATTCAATGGTCCTCTATCCCCAAACCCCAAGATGAGCCCAACTCCCAATTCCATCATCCTCTTTCTCCAAATCAGAAGTACAGACCACATCTTCAAATTGAAATTTACATAAGCAAGAATAACGAAAATAAGAATTGTCAAAGAAACCAAAAATGAAAGACATAAAAGAATGAAATGGGAAAAAGAAATGGAACTAGAGCTCACATGTTCATCAGGAACTTGTGCAATTTCAAGAAGCTGCATCACACGAGGCATGGAAAACATCAATAAGAAGATTGTATTTGCAGCTCAAATGCATGAATTAATTAACACAACAGAGAACAAAATCATTATACTTGCAGGATGCGAGCAATTAAAATGCCAGGTGCTAAGAAGTCTCCAAATCTTAATGAAGACTGCTGCACATTTAACATGAATTAAGTATTTACCTGAACCCTTCCTTCATAGGAAATCAGAGTGCCACCTTTAACATCAGCCAATGTTTTGGGTGTCACCTGCAAAGCCATTAAGCTATAGAAAGAGTCTTGAGGAAGAAATGTAACTTAAACCAACCAAATTTAGGTACCTCCATACAGTATTCATTCTTATTTTGGATCAAATGATTCAAGATCTCTGCAATAAAAAATTAAGAAATCCATCCATCCAAATAATCCTCAATCTGAAATTGTTATGCCACGTATAATTCATATAAGTAAACTTGCAAAGGTAAGTATCAAAGGCCAAAAAAAGTGGCCACAATAAGGATACTCAAATCAACAATAGCACCCAAGTTATCTGAGTTTGCAATAAAAACATATTCCTTTCCCTGTTAAGGATGAGAAGAGAGGTTGGTTAGGAAACAAAATAAGAAAATTGTATGAAATGAACAAACTAGACAAGCATGTCTCAAAAGTTTAAAGAGAAATGAACTTAAAGTTAAACCTGTGACAAAAATGTGTCAAGCTTGCCACTATTCTTCAGTGACGGGAATACATCACCATGGCCTGGAGGATACCTTTAAACGCAACAAGTATTTCTAGGTTGTATTTCTAATTGAACACAATGTACATTATATTGGCAAAAAAATAAAGAAACAAGTGATACACTACCATCCATCCTTGCCAGTATTTCCCTTGCTTGGCAGTGGCATAAAGTCATCAACAACCAACCGAGGGTACTGGCTCTGTGCAAATAAATTGAGGGAAAACACAGATTCAAATTCTATAATTCCATAAAAGAAAAGGCATCAGGATTGGGTGCTACAGAACTTGCATAGATTCACAAACCTGATTAAATGTATGGATCTCAATGTTTGATTTGGTATATTTTTCCACAATCTGCATTCACAACCTCAACAGATCAGTATTAACTAGACTAAAGAAGGCTCTAAAAAAAGAAGAGATGTGAAAACAACTGCAAGTTAACCTTTTGTGTATCATCATGAGTATTGAATGAGTTCATTAGTACCAAAGGAACGTTGCATCCATACTTGGAGTTCAAGATCTGTAAACCAGGAAAGGTCAATTGGAAGGAAAATAGAACTATGAATACATTGACAAAATATAAAGAAAATATACATATGGAATATATATATATATATAAAGGACCTCAATTTGGATGACAATTAAGTCCAAGAAAGTCAACCCATTACGAACTTCGATGACAGATCTGCATTCAGAATAGTTCAAAAGTGGTAAAATTACTCCATCAGGGGTTAGAACAATCAAGGAGCTATATTTTTATCAAAATATGCACATACTTGATAATCATCCAAAATTACAGTAAAATGCAAAATTTGTGCTAAAGAAGGTTGAGAATAATATATGTATTGACATTTTTTCTTTTCAAGTCATAAAGGCCTTTGTCATGGATCATGTTATCCATGATATAAAACAAAATCCTAACTATATATTAATTCTTCAGCTTAAGAGCGTAATTTAAATCAAGACCTGGGACTATGAGTGCTATGAATGGCAGCTGAAGAATTTAATTGCTGACACTATTCAAATGCTAGCAAGACCATCTCTATGCAAATTTATCACAGTTATATACACACAAGCATATACTAAGCAATCCAGCAACCTTGGATAAGCATCATAAAATTGGAATGAAGCCATTGGGTCCAATACGTATTTAAGCTGCAGAAACTAAAATTGTTAACCGCATAGAAACACACCAAAATAAAGCTAACAAAAAAGAAGCCAAAGGAAATGGCTAAGTTGCAAGGGAATCGAAAGTAGGTAAACTTCTTTGATCACACAGTACCAAAAACAATGTACATATGATATAATTCAGTTGGATGAAAGGATAAAAGTTATATCAAGAAGGAAGTGAAATCATACTTAGGACCAGTACAGCCCATTGTAGTTCCCAAGCCTCCATTAAGCTTTAACACAACAAGTTTGTCCAATAGCTTCTTAGTTTCAGCAGTATCTGCAAAAAAAAAAAATCAGATTGTTATGACTTTCTTAAGAAAGATGTAGGAAAATGTGGATATCACCTTTTCTGGCTTTGGACAAAGAAAATGAAAAGAAAAATTAATCAATTAATTAATAAAATTTGAAATTACCTTCAGGAGCTGGTGCTAAACTGTCGTAAGGTACCACCACCTCATCAGTAGGAGTTTGGATCTTACTCCACTCCACGTGTTGTGCTTCACCACTTCAATTAAAAAAAATGCCAATATCAGCAATAGAGCAACATTCACAAGCCTTAATCTGACTAGATGGGAATTTGTGAAAACTCCAAAGCTTCCATTTCATGTGCTTGTTAAGAACATCCAAGAAAGACGATGGGTCCACAACACTGAATATTCAATAAGCTAATTCAATTGAATTGGTTGAACCAATCATGCCTAAAATCTGATTTTTGGTTCACTGGTGGCAGCTTCCCTCTGCATACAATAAAGTTCGTTTTTGGTGTAAAAAGATCCAATTTGATCCTTGTGCATCCAATTTTCCCTATAAATAGGAGTTCAAATGGGAAATCAAGCATCCCATCTGAAGAGAATTCCTCTTGCCAAAAGATTCCTTCTGTATTCTTGTGCAACTCTTTTAGTGTGTGAAGTGACAAACATTTTTGTATTCCTGAAGTCTTCAAGTATAGTCTTAGAAGTATTTCTAGTATCCACCTTTATTTGTCTATCTAATTTTCTAGAGATTTTTTGTGCTCATTATTTTATCAATAGTGGAGAGTTTCTCATGCTTTTTTCTTCTTGATTATTATAGGGTTCCCATATAAATTTGACAGCTATCCATTTATTCATTGCTCTTTAAACTTTATTGACATTTTAATGTCCTTTTGAAGCTAAGTGGAGAATGCAAATATTGTTTTTTGTATATAAAAAAGAATAAAGGAGAGATTTCTATGAAGTAGAGAAAGGGATAATGGAAATTCATTCTACTTCCTAAAACATACAATATCATGACTTATGACTACATACAAAAATTAATCAAATGACGGATCAAATTTAAACACTTCAAATTCAAACATATTGGACTTCATATTTCTGGAATACTCTAAAATGCAAATTCTTTTCATAATGTTCAAACAAATAACTTTTGGATCTTGCAAAAAAGACAATTTTCACACAAATGTCTTTGGTACTTGCAAAAAAATTATTTTCCCAGGCTCCTCCACCCCCCCGCCCTCCCCTTCAACTTGATGAAACAGATTCAAAAGTCAATTGTTGTAGCAATAGAAACAATACTAAAATATATATATATCATGTAATATAACAAACATCAATAGCCCAAAGAAAGCAACAAGCTAAAATTCCAAAGAGAAGAAAGTCAACAGCATCACTAAGCCACAAACACCAAACTAAAGGGAGAACGAGAGAGGAAAGGCCATCAAAGGGATTGCCTACCACCAGTGAGCCTACATACAAAGTGTAGCACTCAAAAAGGTTAACCATGTGCCGTCATGTGCTATGGGTTCTTCAAAAAGTGACACCACTTGCTAGCATCCCCCAACACGTGAGAGCTCAAGTTGAGCACAAAGCTTTTCCAAAAATTTAACTTCTGCTCATACCAAAAACCATGTTTTTGGAATATCCACAATAGTTGCATTTTAGCTCTTTAAAAAATAATCCTATCTAGTATACTAGTCTGATACAACTTAAAAATCTATAGAAGCCGAGTTAAAATTCACAATGTTGTGGCAAATGAAAGAATCACAACATTGTCCAGATTGCACATAGCATGTTGAACTGTACATGTTCTCAACATATCACCAACAAACCATTATCAGCAAGACTCCATCCGAAGCATGGATCAATTGGAAGCCCATCCGCAAAATCTAAATGGAAACCTCCACTGTGCAAATTAGTCTCTTGATAATAGCCACTAAGTCACAAAACTGTTAGGTTTGTGACTCAAAATGTATTGGGTCAAGAGTTGGGTTGGGCCAGTGGTGTTTTAAGCCCAAGCCCAAGGCTTATTCTTTTATCCTAATGCCATCCGTATCCTTTGGCCCGCATATATATAAAGTTGCATTTGGGAGAAATCATGTAGTAGATTATTCACAACAAGCAGAGGCATTCTTCAATCTTGAAACCCCAGGTTTGATTCTCTCCTTGTGGGTATCACTGTAATGGGGAGAGTTTGAGAGGTTGAGAAATTGGGATGCTCTGGGTCACAATGTACACGAACAGAAGCAGAGAATTGCGTGAGAGAAAACAATCTGGTAAGAGAATCTGGTAAGAGATAACCCTAGTTTCTTGTATCGCCTCTTTCATTGTGATGTCACTATGTTGTGCGAGAGAGGAATGCGAATGTTGGGAGTGCTATGAATGACTTGTGTCTTTGAAGCTCTTGTACTCGGTTATTCGTTAATTATTGATACTGTAAGTGGTTTTCTTTGATTCTTATAGATAGTTGTGTAATCCTCTGTAATTGATCGTAATTAGTTGTAAACCCATTGTATATTCTAGTTGATTGACTAAGGGCGAAACCCCTGCCGTGAGTAGGATTCTTTCGAATTCGAACACGTATATCTCTTGTTCTTGGGTGCGTTGTGTTGTGATTTTTCGTTTCTGTTTTGGTTTCCAATTTCGCATAGTTTCTTGGTACTTCTCTTGGTCTTGGCCGTGTGGTTGTGTGATTTACTTCACAGGATATTAACAAAAACAACCTCTCAAAATTAATAATTTGCACACAACTGAGAAAAACGAAGGACTTCGAACTCCAATTAAACCTTATGCAAGCCACTAGGAAATTTATAAGGCTTGTCACCCACACTGCAAGCAGACGCAAATAATAATCTCAAATTGGATTGTAACCTCATCTTCACCAATCAATATTTTTAACTAAGTCTTAAGAATTATCTCAAATTACAATTTTGGAAATTGTAATTTGTCTCTAATTATTTTTTATTTTATCACATATAACTTTATGGACCCAAAGAAATAATTATGGGATAATCAAAATAAAATGCCGCTCGTCTCCCTATCAACATATAGGGAGAAAACCCAACAGGATGCACTGCATAGTCTCTCGTTAAATAGCTACCAAAAAATGGATATAGTCGTTGATTCTTTTGGATGCATAATGCATTGATAAATACAAAATGGCCACATAGCAAGCAGCACTAGTTACTGATAAGGTAAAAGAAAAGGAGAATAATTCATTGGATTTCCCGTCTAGACTTACCGTATGCAATTCCTCTGTTCTTTCGGAGATAAACCGGACAAAAAGGAAAAGACTACAGGAACTACAACAATTTCGAACAGAAAAGAATCAAGCCAACAATCAACAAATCCAGAACTCGTGATTGATCGCGATTCGATTCGCGAGATACAGATTGCAATCGCACTGTACCTGAGATAACGAGCGATGAGGCTAATGAATCCAGATTTCTCGTTGTCACTGCAAATTAAATAGCAACCGGAAAACAAAAGAGTCAGATCTGCGATCCGATGATAGAAGGTGCAAAAAGAGAGCAACACAAGACGCAACCAGCCCTAGGTGAGCACCAAAGAAGCAGAAGATCGGAGAACACTGAAAGACTTGCCTGATTTGAGGCAAGCTAGCGACAGCGGACTGCAGCTTGGAGAGCTTGTCGGCGTCTGCGGCGCTCAGAGTGGCAGTAGCGGCCATTGGAGACTGATACGGAACTTCGATCTACAGAGAGGGGGAGAGGGATCTGGAAAAGGCGAGAAGGAGGAAGCAAAGAAGGTGAAGTGGCGGTGTAGTGCTTATATATCAGGCTTAGGATGCTGACGGTCTGGTAACGAAGTGGCACCGAATCGTGTTTCGACAGCCAACGGATTTCAAGCCATTTGACACCTCACAGAAATCGGGCAAGGTTTGGCACGCGCTCCGCACGTGGAGTAACGGAATATGCAGCCGAACATAAGGCTGGCCAGCCCACGGAGGGTCCAATGCCGTGTTTGGACGGCTCAACGGCGCGCCAGTTTCACGCAACATTTGTCTTATTTATTTATTTAAAGTTAAAATAATTATTAAAATTTTATTTTTTAAGTTATAGAGATAAAATTTATTTAAATATTTAGTATTTATTAATTTAAAATTATATTAAATTTTAAAATATTAATTTTTAGAAGATATAGACACGAGACCAATGGTCAAGTCAGGGTAAAAGTTCGAGCCTATATACTAAATTGCCATTATTAATTGCTCTAATTTTTTTAATTTTGAGAGAAATATTAGAGGGTATAATAATTTATAAACAACATCATAGACAACTTTAGATGTTAAGAGAGGCCATTATACTTGAGATTTGATTTGTGCATTTACAATTATATAAAGTTAATACTATTAATATAATTAAAACGTCATTAAATGACATTAAAAAATGTATAATAATTGTAACATGGTCTCGAGTCTAGAAATATAGTGGTTTATGATTAATTGGTCTCGAGCATGAAAATATAATAATTTATTTAATATTTCTTATGATACAACAACTACTTTTGGTTTGGGATCAAAATACAAATAAGTCAAAATATAATGACTTATTTGACACTTTACCCTTAAACAATGAGAATTTTTACACTTTATTATATATTTAACTAGTGGATCACCCATGCAATGCATGGATATTGCAAAAAAAATAAAAAAATCATTAAAACGAAAGTTATATAATTTAGTAGCTACAATAAATGAAAATCACAATAAAGAAGTAAAAAATAAACAAAATAATCGTATTACAATCATGAGAATATAACAAAATGATTACAAATTTTGAAATATTTCCTTATATACATTCAAGAGTAGACGAACAATAAAAAGCACATAACTCTATCTCGAAATCATGTAAAAAATAAACTTAAATTAATATATAATACAATAAGCAATGCGTAAAAAAATACAAAAATTACATGATGACAGGAAAAAAGAATAAACAATAACCAATATCTTTATTCTAAAATATGCATTCAAGGGTAGACGTTTTTTTTTTTTAATTTTCACGTGTATTTATCTCATATCTGCGTACCACATGAATCCTCAAGTCCTAATT
This sequence comes from Diospyros lotus, assembly GCF_014633365.1. NCBI lineage: Eukaryota > Viridiplantae > Streptophyta > Magnoliopsida > Ericales > Ebenaceae > Diospyros > Diospyros lotus. Next base: position 42,283,955 of record NC_068341.1, on the reverse strand, counting down.
TTTCCTAGTTGCATCCATATCACTCACTTGACAAAATAGTGGTGCTATGTTACACCAGAAGACCAAACTGGATAAAAAAATACGGTTAAAATTTACTAAATAAAAGTAAAGAAGAATTGAGAAAGGAGAAGAGAGGAAATGGAAGTGTTGAATGGGAATGAAGAGGAAGAAAAGAGAGAGATATTTGTTTTCTTTTATTATTTTTTCTTCTTTCAAATTTTTCTATTTCTCTCAATTTATCAAATCACATGTCACCATTAAGTTTCTCTTTTTTTTCCACGCTTTGCCACACAATCCAAATCTTACTTAACATAATTTTCAAAACACAAATTTAATTTGTATTTAATTTCCCCAAGTCCAACATATAGCACATCTTCGAAGTAGACCAATGGGAAAAAAAAGAATTAAATAAATGACAATAATCAATTAAATTGAAAAATAAAATTATGATATTTAAAATTATAAAAAATAAATTTAAATTAATTAAATTGTATGTAAAATAAATATAATTTAAATAATCAATTAATTATAGAAATAATAATAATTAAATTTTCAAAATTGATTATCCATACATGATTTTATATATTTCTCCTAATAATTAATTACCACATTTAAGATAGGTCAAATTTTTAAAAAAATAAAAAAAAGAAAGTTAAAAAATAAAATTATAACATTTAAGTTATATTTAAAATATAAGAAAATAAATTTAAATTAATTAAACTATATATAAAATAAAGATAATTTAAATAATCAATTAATTATAAATGGTAATAATCAAATTTTCAAAATTGATTATCTATGACTTTACATGTTTCTCCTGACAATCAATTATCACATTTAAGACAGGTCAAATTTTAAGAAAGTAATAAAGAAAATAAAGTTAAAAATGTAAAATTATAATATTTAAATTATATATATAATTATAATATTTAAAAATATAAAAAATAAATTTAAATTAATTAAACTATATATAAAATAAGAATAATTTAATTAATTAATTAATTATATAAATGATAATAATCAAAATTTTAAAATTAATTATCTATATATGACTTTATATATTTCTCGTGACAATCAATTACCACATTTAAACAGATCAAATTTTTAAGAAAACAAAAAAAAAATAAAGTTAAGAAATAAAATTATAATATTTAAGTTATATATAAAATTATAACATTTACAATAAAATAAATTTAAATTAATTAAACTATATAAAATAAAGATAATTTAAATAATTAATTAATTATATAAATGATAATAATCAAATTTTCAAAATTAATTATACATACATGACTTTATATATTTCTCCTAACAATTAATTACTACATTTTAAGACGTGTCAAATTTTTAAGAAAACAACAAATAAAAATAAAGTTAAAAAATAAAATTATAACATGTAAGCTATATATAAAATTATAACATTTAAAAATATAAAAAAATAAATTTAAAATAATTAAACTATATATAAAATAAGAATAATTTAAATAATCAATTAATTATATAAATGATAATAATCAAATTTTAAAAACTGATTATCCATATATGACTTTACATATTTCTCCTGACAATCAATTAGTACATTTAAGATAGATCAAATTTTTAAGAAGTAACAAAAAAAATAAAGTTAAAAAATAAAATTATAATATTTAAGTTATATATAAAATTATAACATTTAAAATTATAAAAAAATAAATTTAAATTAATTAAACTACATAAAATAAAGATAATTTAAATAATTAATTAATTATATAAATGCTAATAATCAAATTTTCAAAATTAATTATACATACATGGCTTTACATATTTTTCCTAACAATTAATTACCACATTTAAGACATGTCACATTTTTAAGAAAACAACAAATAAAAATAAAGTTAAAAAATAAAATTATAATATTTAAGCTATATATAAAATTATAACATTTAAAAATATAAAAAAATAAATTTAAAATAATTAAACTATATATAAAATATGAATAATTTAAATAATCAATTAATTATATAAATGATAATAATCAAATTTTAAAAACTGATTATCCATGTATGATTTTACATATTTCTCTTAACAATCAATTACTACATTTAAGATAGATCAAATTTTTAAAAAGGCAACAAAAAAAATAAAGTTAAAAAATAAATTATAATATTTAAGTTATATATAAAATTATAAGAAAATAAATTTAAATTAATTAAACTACATAAAATAAAGATAATTTAAATAATTAATTAATTATATAAATGATAATAATCAAATTTTCAAAATTAATTATACATACATGACTTTATATATTTCTCCTAACAATCAATTACCACGTTTAAGACATGTTACATTTTTAAGAAAACAACAAATAAAAATAAAGTTAAAAAATAAAATTATAACATTTAAGTTACATATAAAATTATAACATTTAAAATTATAAAAAAATAAATTTAAAATAATTAAATTATATATAAAATAAAGACAATTTAAATAATCAATTAATTATATAAATAATAATAATCAAAATTTTAAAATTGATTATTCATACATTTTACATATTCCCTCTAGTGATCAATTATCACATTTAAGACATGTCACATTTTTAAGAAAGCAATAAAAAAAATAAAGTTAAAAAATAAAATTATAACATTTAAGTTATATATAAAATTATAACATTTAAAATTATAAAAAAATAAATTTAAATTAATTAAACTATATATAAAATAAAAAATTTACTTGACAGTCAGTATTCAGCAATATTACCTGATATCTCAAGATTTCTCTCGATTTAAAAAAATCTCATTTTTTTGTAATTTATTTCAATTAAAATTTTATATTAATATTTAAAAGTTAATAATATAGATTAGATCTTGTTTCTTCATATACCAGTAGGACTGTTCAAAAAAATCGTTGCACCGCGGTTTACGGCCGAATCGACTCGGACCGGACTGAACCGGCCGATTTTTTTGAACTGGCGGTCCGGTTCGATTTGGAAAACTGCCAAACCGCACGGTTCGCAGTTTGGAAAACCGGCGGTTCGGTTCAAAACCGAACCGCCCGTATATATAATATATAATTTAAAAAATATATAATCTATATATTATAAATATAAAAACCAAAAAGGAGTAGCGGACCCCGGCTCTTCCTCTCATTGTTCTCTCCCCTTTCCCCCCAACCAAACCCTAACCCTATTGCTTGAACTGAACCGCACCCACCCACGCCCGCCGCACCGCACCCTCTTTCTCTCCCCTTTCCCTCGGATGATCGTCAATCGACGCCAACCCACCGGCGGCCCCCATGCTGTCGCAGGCTCACAGCAGTTAGCACCTCACGCCGTCGCAATCGGCACCTCACACCGGCGGCCCCCACGTCGTCGCAAGCTCGCAGCAATCTGACACCCGTCGCCCCATTTTCTTTGCCCTCCCATTTCGATCGTCGATTGCCGGTCGCTGGTATGCTCTCTCTCTCACTTTCTGTTGATTATTTTTTAGTGCAAATTTTTGGTACTCAAGCAATGGACTCACTTCAGCGACGATTTTGTCTTGTACTGTACTAGCTTGTTAGGGTCATTAGGGATGTGTTTGTGCTGCGTTTGCTAGCAGATCAATTTGGTGTTTCCTTAGAATTTCTGGGACTGCCCTCAAAATTTTTTGAAACCGCGAAAATCAAACCGCACCGAACTGCAAAATGCAGTGCGGTTCGGTTCGGTTTTTCGCACCAAATCAAACCGCTTGGTTTGATTTGGTAGAAAATCGAGCTTGCGGTTCGGCGCATTAAACCGGCTCAAAACCGACCAAACCGAACCGCGAATACCCCTATATACCAGTATATTTACACATTCTCCAAATACTATTCAACCATAAAAGAAACCATTTACGTGTTCCAAGAACTATACGTTTTTCACAAATCTAGACTTAATTAATGACCTATAAAAATTCTATTTTGGGTAAGTAAAAAAAATTAAAAAATATAATAAAATATCAAATTAAATAGTAATTGGAAATGGGCGGAAAAATTTTGACGGTTGTTTTGTTATAATATATATATATAGATTTTATTATATTATATATATTATTTAAGGTAATGGAACCAATTGCCCAAAAAACAATTGTTAGAAAAAATAAATGTTTTTATTTTTAAATAAAATGTATTTATTATATTTTATTTTATTTTATGTAAAGAAATGTACAATATTTTGTTGCAAATTTTATGTATAAATAATGTTTATGTTGCTCTAACAATATTTTTTTGGGAATAATATTAAATTATTATTATCTTATAAAAACTTACTCGTAGAGTCTTTAAGTGGATATAACTTATATAAAAAAATATATATAATCAATACATAACTTAAAAAGAGAAAGTTATTACATCTTAAATTAGTGTGGAGTAGTGAAGTGTCTTCATCATTAAAGTTGACATTTGTGTGAATATATCATTCTATTGTTTATAAACGTCAAGATATTGACAGATCCTAATTTATTTATAGTCTCTCAAAGTTTGCCTAGATTATTGTTTTAGGGCTTGAGGAGATTTGATGATAATACGTTTGATAGATTATGTTTCATGAAACTACAATATAAAATGATTCTCGTTACTTTTGTATATTATATGGCGTATAGTTTGTTTTTGTTTTGTTCAGGGAAAACTTTTTCTTTTGCTAGTTTTATGTTTATGGAGTTCGTTTTTATTATGATGCTCAAAATATGTCCTACTAAATAATTGTACACGTTTTTACAATTTTTTATTTAATAAATTCTTATTTATAGAACAATGTCGATCAAATTATAAACATGAGGTTTTAGTTACCAAAAATTTAAAATCTTTTGGGAAAATATAAGTAAAATAGAATATAAATTTTGAACCATTTTTTTTAGGATTTAAATGTCAATTTTAGAGTTATCAAGGTACCTTTTTGTTAACTCAAGTGTAAGGTAAATAATTTTTTGGAAGGTGACATTAAAATAAAAGAAACATTATGTCATCTTAAAGGTTAATTTAATATATGAAATATACTCCAAAATTCAAAATGGTATTTATATTTTCTATATCAATTAAGAATATAAAGAACAAAAATTAACTCAATTATTTTTAATAATGTGGCAATTAAAAATTGAATCTTTGTTTGTCGCGCCAAAAGTCCGATAAAGAGAACCCATGTTAATCCATCTATTAATGTGCAAAACAAATCATCAGCATTCAATCGACCAAACCTACATCCCACATCGATAAGGTTTTTATTGGTAAGATTGTAAATGGGCCGAGCTATTTACTAATGATTTGGTGTTTGACTTGACAAAAATTCGTTTACCTTTGTTCGTTAAGGCAGACAAATCGAGTTTGAACTCTATTTTAAAACTCAATTTGTAAATAAGTTAAGGTTGAACTCAGTAAAACTCATGAATATGTTCGAATAGAGACTTGTGAATACTTATAGGATTAATTAGAGATTCATAAAAATATTCGATTAAAAGTTGTGAACAAAATTGTTTAAAAATACATAAATATATTTATTTATATTTTTAGAAGTATATTATTTAACATAAATTTATTAAATTTTAAATTATTATGATAACATAATTAAATTAAATATGTTTAAAATTATTATATATATTAATTTAATTATTTAATAATATATAATAAAAAATAAAGTAATAAATTAAATTTAAACAAAAAAAACAAATTCTAACGAACCGAGCCGAGCTTTAAAGCTCAACCCGAGCTCAAGCATAGGTCTGCGAACCTTAGGTCTCAATTTGAATCTCATCACATACACTAGTTTTCCCATGTTGGTTATTTGTCATTTGTTTAGTGATCTTATAATGAATTATTTATGGTTTGTAATTTATATTTCATTTATTAGATTCATAATCACATACATAATTGATTTGAATTTTCATCAAGAAAATATTATATTTAAAGATAAATTTGACAAACAACATTTATAAACTGATATGATGATACACATAAATTTATAATAATTATATATAAATTCATAATACTTTTACTTAAAATTAATAATAAATCTACTTGTTAACTTTAAATAAAATTATTATAAATTTATATATACTAGGGTTAAAGTTCAAATTAGTCCACGGCTTTTTTAATTGTGGTTAATTAGACTTTATTTTTAATTGATGGCCTTTTTAGCTCAATATTTTTATTTTGTAGCCATTTAAACCCAAAATAGCCTTCTTTTGGCATTTATTCGATTGAAAGGAAAAATAATAATTTATTATATTAAAATATTTTGTTATATTTTTGTAATAAAAGATAAAAAAAATAAAATAAAAGGTGATATTCATGAAATCCACTATAGTTATTTTAAATTCTTAAAATCTCAATTTGATGATAAATTCACAATTGACAGCAAACCTATATCAAGAATGTCAACCTCTTATTCTCGTCCTTTATCTCATGTATCATCACCTTCAACGAAACAACATTATAACATTAAACAAAACTTTAACTATGATTTTTTTTCTAAATATAAAGATTATTTTAATATAATAAATTATTTTTTAAAAAATTACAGTAAATTATATAATAAAATTTAAAAAAAATTATGAAAAATTGGGTTAATAATGACATAAATTAAAAATTGAGTCTGATTGACTATAATTAAAAAAAAATAGCTAATAAAGCCATAAATTAAAAGTTAATTCTGATTGATTGCAATTAAAAAAATTATAAATAATTTAAATTTATATTTTAAATATTACGTTAATTTATAAATATTATTTGTCGAATAAGTTCTTTTATAAAAAAAAAAAAATCAGTTTATAACATTTCTCCATGAAAAAATGTGAAACTTTGAAAGCATCGCCACAAAGGTGGCACAGAGCTACAATGATATTAATAGTGCAACGACAGGGCCAATGGGGCGCCAAAGAATTTGATTTTGGAATAATATTATTGTCAGCCGATAGATATTGGGTGCTCCTACTTGATTGCCTCATCCTAACTTGGGTGATGCACAATTTCCAACCAATAAAATTACTCTCTCTGTAAACTGTTATTTGCATGATTAAACTTGTTATAATTAGCATATGCTCCCCTAAACATCAAATGAAGCCTTCCATGGTTATCTCGTGATGTAATCAACTTAAGAAAGGATGAAATCTAATCAGAGTTGCAAACGCAGAATTCAGCAATCTCTATTTCCAGCTGGAATGCAATTGCAAGCCAACACACAGAAATTTCCACAATCTTTCCCGAACATAGAAGAATAACAGAACAGTGTGATGGGAGCCAGTTACATAAATTCTATCTCGTTAATGATCATTGTCTTAGACAATGATACAACTGTACTTGCAGGTAGAGATAATTTAAACCAACAAAGGGTCCTGACAGACACTAGAATCTCCGTTCTAATGATCCAGCTAGTCTGAATTCTCTGATGTAATTTAAACGATAAGTCTCAATCTATGTAATGAGGCAGTCAATGCACCAAAAATTAGGTAATAACCAAAGTGACAATTTATAATTCACAGTTTGAAAGGGAGAGATTCAGAAAGGAATACCACATTCCAGGACAGCGTCAAAAAGAATCAAACTTACAACTGCAAATATAAACAGTTTTAAACAGTTGAAGGGAAACATTGGGGCTAGCTGAGACTTGGCAAAGCCGCATATTTCCTGCCTCCAGTGATATTATCCTCCTCCTCTATTACTCTGATGCTTCTTTTCGGGTCATTTCACTGTAACTGGAATCAGTTGTCAAAATAATCTTACTGCCAAAATAAACTGCGCTAATGGGTAGCACAGGTACCGTCATAAGAAGAGGCAGATTCTTTGCTCTTCCCTCTCCTCGCGGGTTATGGAGGACCGGGTGTCTCTCTCAGATAAGCACCTCTTATATGGTAAAAACCCCTTCAAATATTTGTCAGGGCTAGCTCTTTGCTCCTTGAAATAAGCCTTATTAGGTTTGTACATGAGCTTTGGTGGTTGTTCCCCTTCCTTGTCAAAAGGATTTTGGCGACTTTGGGACTCCATTTCCCAATTTTTATCACCATTTCCCCCGGCATTTACTGATCCCGTATTTGAACCGGTCCAAGATCCTTCCTTTTGAACTTCTCTATCTTGGGTTAGCCCGCTCACAGATGATGAGCGTGCTTCTGTTGCAATCGGGCTACACAGAGGAAAGAGAGGAAATTGTATCCCTCCATACAGAACACACTGCCCCACTTGACCAGAACCATCCTCTGACGAATCCCTTGGACATTGCATGTAATAGAAAGCAGCAGGAGCTACACACTTTGGGGGATGCCAAATACTCTCCGAATCCTGTGATGAGAATTCTTGGGGCATCAAATTCAAATGCAATGCAAGTCCATCATTCATATTGGAAGGAGATGATTTGCAAGTTCCCATGGTTGGTGATGATGGTCTGTGAGAATCTGTAACTAAAACAGTCTTGCCGAAGAGCTTCAGACACCGAGTAGATGCTGCCTCGGCTGGCCCTTCTTGAACAACGTTACTGTCATCTGGAAATAACTCCAATTTCTGGACATTGTGCAAAGGAACAAATGAAAGAAAAGCGAAGTCAAGATGCAGAATATGTTAACATTATTATAAGGGTACAAACAGCTGAGGACTGATAGGACAAGTACCATGGGAACTTGCTCATCAGGGGAAGACAATTGAACTAGCAATGGAGAACCAGTTACATCAGGGGAAGAATTAGGATCTGAATGTATGGACACGCCAGGGCTTATATCAGCAGCAGATGAACCTTGTGAAGGGCTACCACTTGGAGTAGTTGAATCTGGTGTACCCAGTATTTCTGAACCAATTCCAGACAATACCGAGGTTGGGGATCTGTTTTCCTGTTCTGAAGCCGACAAAATTGGAGATGGGGACCTCCTTGGTCCCTCTGCAACCAAAGTTCCAGCTTTAAGAGAAGCAACTGGCTTACGAGGATAAGGGTGTAAAGGTTTTCTTTTCGGACGGGGAGGAGGAATCTCAATAGGTTTTACAGAGCTTGCATCATTGGTACTTGAATCTCGAACCACCTAATCATGGAGAAAAAAGTAAATTGGAATGATATTCATAACAAGACAGACAAATCCATAAGAACTTTTGTACACCTGTAAGACCTTAAAACAGTAAATTTTTTTAAGTACAGACAAATAGCTTCTAATCTAACACGTATATACATAGAATGCTAGAGAAAGGGTACTTAAAAGAGCGCCGAACCTTAGAAAAGTACTTTTGAGCGTGACTCCGAATCTGAACTGCAGTTTTGGTGCCCACATGCTCTGAGAAAAAGAAACGCAATAGTATTTGAGAGGATATAGAAATAGAAGGTCTAGTATGCAAGTTTTAAAGAAGGTTTCAGTTCACCAGTACTAAGTCAACTACCTTCTATTCGCCTCCAAGCTCGACCGTATAGCTTTAAGGCCTCAATAAACTTCTTGTGCTCATCTTCCGTCCATCTTTCTCTCTGCTTTGTGATTGTGTAAGGTTTTCTAACCTATTAATTGGCAAAGAGCAGGTATTAGTATGAAAGTCGGTCATTAAAAGCTTAACGTATTAATTGGCAAAGAGCAGGTATTAGTATGAAAGTCGGTCATTAAAAGCTTAACGTACTGACAAACATAAACAGACGATAGAAGGCACATGGACCTTTGGAGCATAGTCATTCCCAGGAGGAGGTTGGTCCTTCATTTGGGTACCCTCAACACAATTTGAGTTGACATCCAATGGAACTTGATTGCTTATTGGAAGAACTGTGTTTGATCGAGCGACTCCATTTTGATCCTGAGTTAATAACAAAAGATAAGCAATAAAATTAGCTCCTCCACTGCTGCCAGAACATTTCAAAGAATACGCATAACAGTAATGACCATGAATCAAGATTAGTTCCCTGAGAAACAAGGTCAAATTTCTTCTGGTATTTATTATGGAAGTTCGTGTTCATCTAACCCATGAAGAGTTGACATTCTGTAATTGGACAATATCACTATAATTATCTGGATAAGAAACTGAGATTCATTCTAACCCCCCCCTCCCCCCCCCCCTTTTCATTATTTCTTGGCTTTTGTCCAAGTTTGGATCATAACTAGCAGAAAGGGGGTAATGGATAGTACAGCTCACAACTCATTGCGGAAAAATCAATTGTCATGTCACATGACAACACCATCCACCATTCCACAGCCAATTTTCTGGTTAGGTAGTATGACTAGGCCAGAGTAATTATGTAAGTGGATCCTACATTTAAAAGGAAAGGCATATATACATGTGACTTCAAACAACAGAAGATCCCAAAATAGTAATAGTAATTAATAATAATAACATGACTTATATGGACAAACCCATAAGATTCATCAAACAAATGAAATCCAAACAAGAACAAAAACCCATAAATTAATACAAGGCAAAAGAACCATAGATATCAACTATGCATCAGAAGTAGTCGCTATGACTTTTAAGTTTTGGATACCTGTATAGCCATAGCCGCGGAAGTCATCCCTTTCTGATTGCTTCTGGGAACACTTGAATTCTAAGACAACAAATGAAGCTTCCGAAAGGAGTAGATTTCGAGGGAATCAAAATCTAACTAAAGAATTAATAAATCGGAGACTCGTCCAGAACAATTAGGAACTCATATCTCGATCCGAACAACAGATACAACCACCAACTCGTTTCTCCATCTTTCTGGGCCTAAAACCTGAGATTAAATCCAGGAAACCCTAGCAATCAAACGATCCTACAACCGGAAGGACAACTGAACCGCCTTCCAGCACAGTCACGCGTAATACAGACTCATCGAACTTTGTTCTCTCAAGATCCAACCGCTAACGTAAATTCGGCCAGCAGAAATTCACCAAACAGCCTCCTCTCGGGCGGAAAGAAACAGCCAAACGAATCACAACAACCGACGAACAGCTCAACATGTAGCAGAAAAACAGAGACAAAGCAGAAAAGAACAATAAGATTAGCAATCGCCAAGAGGGTTGAAGGAATCTCAGAGGTCAAGTGCAAGCCTCGAGGGGCCAAGATCAGTGGACGGAGAACTGGGCTTCTCCGGTGACCGGAACCGCCGCGTTTCCCTGGATCCTGCCGCTAAGTATCGCCGGTAAACCGACTCCGCAGCTCTGATTACCGGAAAATCGTTCTCTTTAGGGGGAGAGAGAGCAGAAGGGGTGAAGAAGAGAGGAGCTTTGGGCTGAGAGAGAGAGGAGGGAGCGCAGAGCAGAGAGAGAGATGAATTGAATTTAGCTTAGTTTGTGTTGTGAGGGAGAGAAAGCAGAAAAAGGAGAGGGGGCGGGGCGCCACGTCAGAGGCGAAATGGTTTTTGTTTAATTAATGTTAAATTGGGGGAAGAAAGATCGAGAAATGAGAGGAATCTTGTGGCCGAGGTTGAAAGACAGCGGCGACACGTGGCACTGTTTGTTGTCCGCCCTTGCCCGCTTTTATCTCGCGGCGTGTTTCATTTGGTGCGAGAAATTCCGGCACTCCCACTCTCCCCCTGCGAATATCGCGCACCCCCTGCCCAGTGCCCACAATATTATCCACGCGTGTCCCTCTCCACGCTTTTCAAATTTTCCGGACTTTATAATCAACTTTTGTCAATTACATTTTGCCCCCCTAATTTGTGTACAATACATGTAATCTCACCTCTACATCATAGCCTAATCATCAGCTCATTTAGAATTATTTGTTAAAATGAATAAAATAAAATTATATTAAAATAAATTTAAAATATTTTTAATTAAAATATAAAATAATAAAGATAAACTTTAAAAATATTTAAAGATTTTCATTAAATTATTCGTTAATTTTTTTAAAATACATTAAAAAGTACATTTTTATGAAATATAAAGAATATTGGTCATTTTTCTTATCTATAAAATCACAAATAAATTTATTTGTAAAATTCTAAATAAGAAATTGCATAACTTTTTTTTAGTAAGTTATTAGATAAATTTATTAAATACAATAAAAAGTATTTTTGTTTAGATTGTTTTTCAAATTTTATTTTTCGAATAACTTATCTTAAATTTGACAGATAAATTATCTTCATAAACACTTATTTTATTTATTTTAACAAATATTATCTTAATAAATATTAATTGTTCTTTCCCAGCTAAATGAACGATCAGATGTGAGCTTATAATGGCAAGGGATGGACTCCAGCGATGGGTATGTCGAGGAAGGGCTGACACTTGCAACCACTCTGACACTCAAGTAAGTAAATGAAATAAAATGACAAAGTGTGGGTAGGTTTGGAAGAGAACATAGTTTAGCTCTGAAATAAGCTGATTTATATAGAACAAAGAGATGTCTTCCTGTATACATGCGGCGTGTGTTCGTAGTATGATAGGATTGAGTATCCAACACTGATAGAGACTCCCAGATAATAGTATGGCGTCAACAAGACACTTATTAATGTAAATGAAATTCGCCATTAATGAATATAAGATCTATCATAAATGAGGATGGATCTTAAGCTGGCGCGAGAACACTAAGTATGGGGCTATAACGACGTTGTTACAGATTGGTGCAGAGCTAAGATCGAGTCTCAAGCTTGGAGCCACGATCAAACTAGAGACTGAGATTGGGCCATGAGTTGATAATAAGGCCAAAGATCAAGATTGAACAATTAAGTCGTGGGCAAAGGTCAAGATTGGCCGATATCATCCAGTAACTTAAAATAAAAAGTGATAAGATGATTGAATAAATTCTAAATAAAAATGAATTGTGGTAGCTTGGTGAAATACATTAGTTTCTGATAAAAAAAACTTATAAATAGGGGGGGGAGGGAAGAAATTTCAAGAATTGGCGATTAATTTACTCAAAAGCCAATTAGCGAACGGGCCCGCCCAGCGTGCGGGATAAACTCATCGACACGTGTCGCTATACGGTTCGTAAGTGCGGGCCAATCTCCGAACACGCGGCGGAGAAAGAAGACGAGGAAATATCCATCCATCTTAATTATGTCGCGCTGCGAAATATTAGGTGATATTTTGCTGCGACGATGAGAAATTGTAAAATATCTACGGCCCCTGGAAAATAACGAGACGAGTCGTGGATCGAAATCGGACGGCCGGTAGGGCGAGTGGCGGACGGAGCTACTCGCCAGGTCACAGATGTGGACATTGTCTTTGCGCTTTTCGGCCACGTCACCACCCACTGGCCGCCCGCTTTCAGAAAGCCCGCCACGTGTCCGCCAACAATAGATAGATATATATACCTGTCACTGTATAGAGAGGGAAAGAGAGAGAGAGAGGGTAACGGATATGGATGCCTCTGGACCACTCGTTTATTGGCCGTTACTGTTGAAATTAAGGAAAATTGGAAATTCAGAGAAAAATGGCGGCCACAAGTTTTGTGAGGGTTTTTTCCTTTTAAGGGTGGTTTCTGGTAGAGACGGGCGGATTCAATTAGGTCACAAGGCCAGTGCCAGGTGTCCCAAGCTGGAAGGTTCTAGCGGGACCCAATAAAGCAGAAAGAAAAGTGTATGTTAGCAGTCCTAGCTTGCAATGTTGCGGATAATGTGGAATTTATTTTATTTTTTATTTAATTATATAATTCTTGTTGTTGCTAATAAATTAGAAAATGTCGTCGTCAAACTATTTAAATTTGTAATATGTTAAAAAATGTCATCGTCAAATTATCTAAATCTATAATAAATAAAACAATCAAAGAGTTTGAGAAGGTTTCTATACAAATATTCTGATATTTAAATCAGATACTGAATATAAAAATCTTATAGCAATATTTACACTAATATTAAAGATGTATTTTTTTAAATGAATATATATATATTTATTTATAAAGAAATATGGAGTGATTCAAAATTATAATTCTTGTAGATACTATTTATCTTAATTAATTATAGTCTGGCGAAGACTTACATTAATATGGATAACATCTATTTTTTATAGATGATGTTTAATTTTTTATTTTTTGAAGATGAAATTTCTTACATATAATTGTCCATTCTTTTTTTATAAAAATTTTCAACTATCGAAATTATCTGATTTACGCGTTGTGTATGACCTCTCTCATATTTGGAGAAATATTTTGCCAATACACCAAATTCTCTTACATACCTTGATGGACGAGGAGCCCTTGGCATTGCAGGTCATTCATGGCTACGGGCCATGGTCCTTTGGGGGTCTTTTGGGCCGTGAGGATTTCGCACGTCTTCTTCTTGTTCTATCCATTCTAGTTGATTAATTGATTTAATTATTTTTTTATTTTATCTTTTTATACCATAACATATTAATTCTTATATAATAATAATAATATAAAAATAACCCAAAGAGTTAGTAACCCCAAACAAAATAGGTCCCAAAAGAGGTTTGGTTCCTACCTTAGCACTTCAATAGTGAATCCAAAGGCCAAGCGAGGCACATAATTGGCCCTTTATGCTCATCCAATGAATCTCACCTTAATTAATCACATGGCTCCATCTGAATCACCCTTTAAAAGCAGTATCAAATGAGTGAGGTGCCTTATTTATTACGTTCCTATGGGATCACTATTATGTCATTTCAAATATAGTAAATAATTTAAATTCAAAGACTTATTGAGAGACAACACCCCACTTTTGTTTTCCCGAAGGGTACTTGAGATTTGTTTGGATCCGAAAGGAATCAAGACGATATGAGATCTAATGACTGCGCAATAGCAAATCACAAATCGAATGCGATTGACTTTATAAGCACTTAATACTCTCAATTATTTTCAAACCTATCCCTTTCGACAGTCTTAACAACTGTTACCATCAATTTGAATTGAAAATTATATAGTTTTTATTATTGATTTAAGCAAAAAAAAAAAAAAAAAAAACTGTTGAAAAAAAAATAAGATAAAAAAAAACACAAGATCCAATCATACTCAAACACAAGAAATTTTACGTGAAAAACCCTAACAGAGAAAAATCACAGTCGTTAGGACGACATAAAAAAAAATATTACTATATAGTAAAAAATTTTATAACTACAAAACTCAATATTCTATCTCTAAACTCAAGTCTCAATTATATCCAATTTATAACTCTTACTGTTCTCTTACAAGTGATTTGTTCTTCTTAACTAACAAGTCTACCATCTTATTTATAGACTAGTTTCCTTGTTCAACAGGGTTAAGGTTTCTTTGTCCACCAAGACTAAGATTTCTTTACATAACAACAATTTTTAATTGACTATAAAATAGGATTACAAGCTAGAGAAGAAACCAATTAAGAATAGCCTTTACACAATTATTATAATAAATAAAAGTCTTTCATATTTAATTTTTAAAAGTATTTTTATCACTATATTAATATCACTATATTATTATAAATTTAAAAGTATTTTTATCACTACAATAAAAGTCTTTCATATTTAAATTTCATTAAAATATACAAAAATTAAAGTACAATTATCGAACACTACCAATTATCAAGTGGGCCTAAATTAGCCTTTTTTTCAGATTGTTAGGATCACAAGAGATCTGGGTTGGTATTATAATAACATCAAATGATGGTTGTTATTTATTTATAAAAATGGTATTTGAGTACACATGGATTGTATTCGTATCTAAATTTATTTAAATGATGCATCAAGAGAGAAAGTTATTTGCTCTTGAAGATTAATCGAGCAAAATTCAAACATCCTAAATGAATCAAAAAATATATACATATATGTAATTATTATGTTTAATATAAAGTAGGCTCATACCTAATAGTAACCACAAGTACAAAGAAAGAATTCCATAGCCCATTGATAGACCTAGGTGAAAGGCCTAGACCTCGCTTGAGGAACCTCACTCGGGTGACCTCACTTGAGTGATAGAATAGTTGAAATTGAGTGACCTCACAAATCAGTCTGAGTGATTGAGATTGAGTGACTTCACTCGTGATCTTTTCTCTATGAGTTTGAGAGATCCTTTGAGAATTTATGAGTCACTCAACAACAATTATTCAAAAAACTCTCATATGTCAACTATTTCGATATCATTACTTACAAATCCAAAAGAAAGCCCAAAATACCCATTGAAGATCGCGCGTCTCCCTCCACTTGTAAGTCTAATCCTCTTTATAAATAGGACACTTATCTTTTAACAAATATACGCTTATAACCCTATTAAAAATATAATTTTACTTTAGATATGAGATTGACTTAAATATCGAAGAGTTTACAAATAAAGTGATTTGTTTGTTTATAGGTCTCTTGAAGACTCCACGACACTTTCTCATTATGATTGAGACATTCTCAAACACTTAAAAATTTATTATTGTGTACAGCAACAGTAATAATTTTTATATTAAAAAATATAACAATTAAATATTAAAATAACTTTTCCTATTTATTTATGTGATCCATCATCCTCGTCATAGCCACCCTCCCATCTTCAACCAGCACTTTCCTTTCTTTTACTTTCTTTCTCCTTTCTCTCTTTTTTTTTTAATTATTTTTGTATTCCATCATCTTTGCACCAACTTCTTTTTATATTCCATCATTTTTCCACCAACTCCTTTCATGCTTAGCTGAGATTCCGGACGTTAAAGTGTTTCATAAATATAATAATAAATTTATTAATTTAAAATATTATCATCAAATTATTTAAATTTTATAAAAATATTAAAATTTTTATGAATAATAATTATTCTAATATTACAAGATCTAGTAGAATTATAATTTTTATAGATAATGTGTGTTATTTTTGTAAAATTTTTAAAATATTTTTTAATATCAAAATCATTGTATTTGTACTTTATTTGAGATTATTTTGAGCTCCTGAATTTTTTATTTTTTATTTTTGTCTTTTAACGCACTTTTGCATGTGACACATCAGGTGGAGGAGAGAGAAAGTAAAAATTAAATGAAATATTTATTTTTTTAATTTTTGTAAAGTTTCTAACTTTTTAAAAGTAAAAACAAGCAATCAAATGATATTTGTCGTGGGACCCACTCAACGAGCAATCAAATGATAATAATTTTAAATTTATTATAATTTGGCCCCAATAAGTACACAAGTCGGTATTAGTTAAGCTATTATGATTTAATCTTATTAAATTAAATAAATACACAGACTCGTGTCTCTATCCCTTTCTCTTGATTTAACAAAGATATTTAGGGGCTTTGTTAGTGGAAAAAATTTTAAGGTTATTGAGAATCTTAGGTTGAGATTATATTCGTATAATTTTTTTATAAAAAAAATTAAAAAAATAGAATTTTTTATAATAATTTTTAAATAACTTTCTCATAAAAATATTTACATGGATGGGGTTAAGAATCCAAATTTTTTATGAATTTGGGAATATTTTTAATAAAAAAAAAATTAAAACACCTCTTATCCTTTTATAACTCCATACAAACATATTATATATATTTATTATATATAAATATATATTATATGCCATACAAACATATTTTATATATATATTATAATTATATAAATATACATTATATATATACACGTATATACACATAATGTGTAAAAAATTGATATTTTTTTGACTTTTTAAAAATGTTGTGGGTCTCAATTTTTATATAGCAGAAGTAATTTATTATTTTTAAACAAATAAATCAAATAAAGGTGATTTTAAAAAAAGAACATAAATTCTAATAATATTACATTTAAACCAAACATATCAATATAAGATTTTTAAAAAATAATACTCAATATTTATAAGAATGTTTAAACCTAACCAAATATAGAATTGCATGAATCCTGAAAATCAAATATTTTCAATAACATTCTTAGTAATCATGAACATTAGGAAATTAAAAACTTCTCCCGTATCCATTTTATTAACTTTTTTTTTGTGGTAACGCTCCATTATGAGCGCCATTACTTACTGACCACAAAGTGCGGTGAACGAGTTAAATCAATGAACTTGGTGCCCCTTGATTTTGATTCCAAAGTAATACTCTGATTATAATGAAGTAGATTTCAAACGGGATTGTCAAAATTGTCAGGCTACACCCTAAAAGCACTATATTTTTATTTTTATGTTTAGTGAACATAGATACCAATTTGCAAAACCCAAATTTGTGCAGGCAAAACCCCAATCTCGGATTGCATTAGTTTGACAAACATAGACATGATTTCCTCACAACAAATCTAGGCTTGTAAACCAAAGTCTATAAGAGTGACACATTCGATACACTTTTTCGTAAGTACAAAATTTTCATTGACCTCGCTGACCAAAACTCTTCACCCTATCATTAATTTGATAATTGTCTTATAATTTTATCCTTAAAAGATCTCTCCCAAATTAAGAAGGCGACTCCTTGCTATAAGTTACAACTTTTCCCAATTTGCATCAAATATATGAATGTCCATCCCAAACTCAAATCGGATTGTGTTTATAGGGATCAAATACTATGTTGTACGGAAACTTTTAAGATGAACCATTTCCTTGTTTTTAAAATGTTTCTCGTTCTCGTTTCGGACCTTATTCATGTCTATTTTTTTAAAAGAATTTCCGTTTCAACGTTTCCGTTTCGTATCAGAAACGTTTTCTATTTTCGTTTCCGTGCAACATAGATCAAATATGAGTTTTTCATATATAACCTTATTAGTTTGGTGTAAGTTTTGTTACACATGAGATAATCTCAAGGAAGTTCTATCATTAAAATGAAAAAGAGATATTATATTATATAATATATATATATATTTACAAAAATGATCTGGCTATTGCTTGACACAGGCTAGTAAGGGATGTGTGTGAGTCCCACTTCTCATGGGTCTATACACCCTCTCAATTTGCTCGTATCAGGTAAATATTATGTTGTTTGATGTGAATAACATAACAAAATTATTAAAATTTTTAATTTTTGAAAATGATAACAAAGATAAAATACTTACGCTTTTTTATTTCATTTTTTTTTTCACTCTCTCCCCTCCTCGCTACTAGTGACCTTAGTCTCAATAGAATTTGTTGGGACATATATCACTTTTGGATTGGTCTAGTTTGAGAGAGCCATTTAGAATTTAGAACTATTGTTTTGGTATAGAATACTAACACTCTATGACAATAATATATTGTATATATTCATAAATATATAACATATCATTGTTAAGTGTCACGTGAAATGTCATTCAATAGTGTCTAAATGGCATTTCGATTTAGAATTTGATGTGTCCCGTGATGGAAATGGAAGAGGGAAAGAAAAAACATAGAGATAAAAATTGAAATTAAAATTATCATCCAATGTGTTAAGTTTTAAAATTTAAATAAATACAAAATTTGAACCAAAAAGTTAAGAATTAAAAGTAAGGTACCATTTGATAGAGTTTTTGATTTTTAATTTATTTTGTATGATTTTTGTTTCCATCTACAAAATAAAAACTTAAACATGTTATATGATATATATATATGTATTATTGATATTGAGTAGTTTGAAATTTGTTATCATGTTAGTTCAAGGACTACCACAATCATGGGGCCCACACGACTCACTAGATTATAGAAAACACATCGAACATCTAGATAAATTGAACCAATGAGAAAAGTCACCCCTTGGATAAAATCCAAACGAACATAATCAAGTCCTAATTTTATATTTTCATTATCAAAATAATAAAAAATAAAAACTAAAATTGTGACCTCATTAGTGTTAATTTATTGTGCAAATGGGCCATTTTACTCTCAATTTTTAAGTTTTCTCTCCCTTCCCTATTCCACCAAGTTTATCGATTTTTTTTGTTGCGATAATCACATCTTTTCCAATAATCTCCTTAATTTATCTCATTTTTTCTTTCTCACTCTATATTTGAGTTAGATTAAACTTTAGTAGGGTTTGATTTTCAAATTGTGACGAGTAATGGTGGTTTCTTGGTCAACAACAAATTTTTTGATTTGTTAGCGAATAATAGTGACAAGAGAAATAAAGAGAAAAGTTCACGGTAACAAAGTTTATGAGTCTAAAGGATAACGATTTCTATTGACACCTTATAATTATACAAATTTGATAAATTCGATTAGTGAATTGATAATATTAAAAATTTGTCTTAAATTTTGTAACAAGTTTAAAAAATTAATTTGTCTAATTTAGCACAATTTTTATCCAAAGTACATGATAAACCAATTTTTGAAAAAAAAAAAACAATAAAAGTGGAAATTGAAACAATCTGACTTCCTCACTTACTCAAATACCCAATTGTTGCTAAATCAAAATTCTATTTATGCACTCAATTTTGATATTTGAAGTGATATTTACGTGTTGATGTATTATATTATGTATCATATTAATATAAAATATCACCATAAATATTAAAATTACGTATCCAAATAATATATTCGGTTCTAAATTCTAACTCTTAGCTTTTAAGTATCCAAATAACATATTGACTATTTTAGAAAATTACTTTATTGATAGAATTTTATAATATTAAAACACATTTTATAGATAAATTTATTTAAAAGTGATAATTAGACTATATATAAAAACGACTCTCCTCAAGTAGGTTGCACAGAAACGAAAATGAAAAACGAATATAATACAAAATGAAAATGAGAAAATAACATTTAAAAAAAAAAGACGAAAATGCAAGAAAACACGGAGATAAATAAATATAGAGGTATTTTGTAAATATATTTTTTAATATAAATATTATAAAAAATACTTATTTAAATCAAAAAATAAATCTGGTTAGACCTCTTCAGGATAACATTTTTTTATATTTTCCTGATATTATGAATTTGAAATATTTTTGAAATTACAAAAGGGCTCATGAATGTTTTTTTTTTATATTTTTCGATGTTTGGGTATAGAAAATATGTCGAAAACGTTAAAACAACACTCTCAAAACGTTTTTGTGCATCATAACTCATCAATTCCTTAACTATTACAAAGTAGAAATTCTTATACATCGAGATAGTGTTTGTTAAAATGAGTAAGATAAATCTCTATCAAAATAACTTATCTATAAATTTTAAGATAAATTATTCGAAAAAGAAAAAGATAAATTTATCTTGAAAGTTCAAAATAAGAAATCATGTAATTTTTTTTAAATTTAATAAACATAATATAAAATATTTTTATCTGAAATATTTTTCATATCTCACATGTTTTGATCTATATTATAATTAATAAAAATTATTTAAAAATACCTTTTAATTATCAATCCAATCATATTCTATTCACTAAAGAAGTCAACGCAACACAATGAACCAAACTTTGCAAATAAAACTACCCCTAAAAATCCATTATTTTTCAAATCAAACTTTAATTCAAAATTTATTTGAAGGGTAATGATTAAACTTTAATAAACACATATTATTTAAACAAAATAAAATATTTTTAATTTTAAAATAATTTTATTAATCAATAAAATATAACAATACGTATATAATTAATCAAAGAATTATTAAATGGACACGTCAGATGAAGATCTACCGTCGAAGGTTAGTTTCGTAACTTCATATCAAATTAAAGCCGCAGAAAGCTCAAGTGTTCGTTCGAGGCAAAGAAGAATCAAATACTTTGAATGCTTTCCCATTTTCACTCTTCCCCCTCTGTTCTCTCTCTGTGTCTGAAAATGTGGGCTAGTCTGATTCAAAATCTAAGAATCCTTCTTCGATTCGTACTGTTTCTAGCCCTAGCACTGGCATCAAGGTCGCCGCCGGTTACCGCTCACTACTCGTCATCAAGCCGTTCTCCTTCATCGTCCTCATCAACCGCCACGCTCTCTGAGTGGAGATCCGCGCACGCCACCTACTACGCCGCGGCGGATCCGCGGGACGTGGTGGGCGGAGCCTGCGGCTACGGCGACCTGGAGAAGAGCGGCTACGGCAAGGCCACGGCGGGGCTGAGCACCTCGCTCTTCGAGCGCGGCCAGATCTGCGGCGCCTGCTTCGAGGTCAGGTGCGTGGAGGACATCCGGTGGTGTATTCCTGGCACGTCGATCATCGTCACCGCCACGAACTTCTGCGCACCTAACTTCGGCTTTCCGGCCGATGGCGGCGGTCACTGTAACCCTCCCAACAGCCACTTCGTTCTGCCTATTGAAGCTTTCGAGAAGATCGCGATTTGGAAAGCTGGTAACATGCCTATTCAGTATCGCAGGTACATTACAGTCGCTTTCCCTCGCTTCAACTGGAGTAACATTTTGACAGAATTATCCAGTTACCCCAACTGGAGCGTAACTGATCATATCTTAATAATGCTCTTCCAGAAGAGTAGCAACGAAAAAGAAAAGAAAAGAAAAAAACAATTTTGTTCTTCGGCCCTTTCTAGTTCTAATTCCCATTCTTGTCTCCTCCTACATTTTGATGTAACGTGCGCCGTCGGGCTATTCCACCTCCTCGGCATATTGTTATGAGTGGTTTATTCCGAGCAACAAGGTCCCCATTTGGTGTTGATCACACGACCATAGTTACATGGGATGCTAGGGAATCTGGTTCATTTTTGGGAGCTAAACCCTAGTATTTAAATTATCTCCAGCATATATCCCTCCTACTTCGTGAAATTATTTTTATTTTGTTTCTATTCTTTATGTGTATTGATTGCTTGATTTGAGAATAAAATGGCAGAGATGAAGAGCTAGTTTGGTTGAAGACCTAAACTGCTACATAACTGTAGACTCTGGATATCCCAAGAATTGGCAAGTATACGAATTTTTTAGTTGTGTATGTTGATATAGTGTAGATAAGGAAAAGATACTGGCCCCGTTTGTTGTAGCTTAATTAAAGAAATTATAACTTCTAGCTTCTTAGATTATAGCTTATAAAACTTAGAATAAGTTGTGCACCTGTTTGTTGCAGCTTCTTAGAAGTTGTAGTTAAATAGTTGTGGTGTTTGATATCATAAGCTGTAAAATAACTTATTTTTGTATAATTGTCCATAATACCCTTAGTAGTTATAGAATGATAATTTAAAAATTAATTAGTGTATATGTATAAGTTTCAAGTGTTATAAAAAAATTAATTAGAGTATAGAGAGAGAGGAAGATGGTGAGAGAGAAGAAGAGATCTGAAAATGGAAATGACGGTGGAGAAGAAAAACCCATGATTGCATAGACAAGAGGGTAATTTTTTGTTAAAAATAAGGGCAAAATTGTCACAAAAATGTAATTATTTAAGCAGAAGTTGTAAAAGTTGGGGTACCCCAGCTTTGAAAAGGTTAGCTTCTACCCTTTCTAAAAGCTAATAGAAACTATAAGTTAAAATTCTATAAGTTAAAACAAACACTACATCTCAATTTTTTTGAAGCTAGAAGCTAAAAGTTACAGCTTTTAAGCTGCAACAAACAGACCCACTCTATTATTGGCTAGAGCAATATAGAATTATTAAAAAATTATCATGCTTGAAATTTTTGTTTAATGTATTTAAATGAAAATTTGCAATTGTGATTGGGCATGACCATGGTGTCCCGAATAGCACGACAATAAGTGGGAAGACATATACATAGTCGTATCTACAATTTCTTAATAATGCAACTCTTCTTATACCTGCGTTCTACAAGTTCCACTAAGAAATAGATGGGGCTGAAATTTTAAATTTGGAGGCTATGTTCCTGAGAATTCCTTCTTCTTCCCCGCCCCTTGTAATGTTCTCACCCAATGATTTTATGTTGCAGTCATGTTAACCGTTGGGTACTACCTTTATAGCAAGTTACCCATCTCATCAAAGGTATCGTAATGAAATTTGGCCATATTACTCATCTTAACTCGGATAACTCCTAAATTTGCGTCTTTGAAGGCAAATTTTAGAATTTGAAACTTCAAGCAGGCTCAAATCTGCATTCTGCTTAGATTGAAGGGGAATGGTTATTGAGACTTTAGAATCCCATTTTGATTTAAGGATTTGGATAAGTTTTCACAGGGAAAAGGGAGGCTGAAGAGATTGTAAAGCTAGAGAGATATAAGCATTTTCCTTACCCTGTATTTTCTTTCATTTTATAATTGGAAGGAAATGGATGGGAAGTGAAGTTTCTCTATCATGATCCTTTTTCAGATGACGAGTATACTTATTCATTTTGAAATTTATGTACTGAACCTATTCTTTCAACTTTATGTCAAAATATTTTCCTAATCAATCAAGTGTGGTAATATTTCCTCCTCTTATCATTGTCTAATGAAATAAGGAAATGATATATGCATTCACTTTCTATTTCTTTCTTCTATAACTTGATTGCTCATAACCATTTAGGTCTAAAAATATTTGGTTAAGATAGCCTGATTTTATCTTATTATAAATTGGTTGAGTAGTTAGTGGTTTTCTCCCTCTCCAATAATTGTTTACCACAGAAACTTACGTTCTTAGTTGAAGACCTTAATAATTTATTATTTGTAATGAAGAGGTCCTAGGAAAAATTAGATTGAGGATACTTAGGTTTCTCTTAAGTATTAAACAGTTAGATTTTAAGGGAGGTATGTAGTTGGCATGGAGTCTCTTTGTCTAGAGAAGAAGTTGAGGGATATTGGAAGAAGTGAGTTAGAAGTAAAAATATAGAGTGAATTTCTTAAATGAAGATGATGTGAACATAAGTTTTTTGGTAGAATGACTAAAGCACATAGAAGGTTCAATTGTTTTGGTTTGTTGATTTTTAGTGGTGGTGAAGCCTGGAAGAGGATTTTGAGATAGAGGTAGTGGAGCTATTAAAATTCTTTACATTTGAGGAAGAAAGTATAAGGTAGTGGAGCTATATAAAATTCTTTACATTTGAGGAAGAAAGTATAATGGCATCCTTCCCATGGCTTGATTTAATTATTTGTTGTTGAGATAGCATGATTGGTTGGAGAGACTACTATTTAGACTAGAAAATGGTATGAGTCATGTAAGTCACTGTGCTATGTGTATGTATGTATCTGTGTTTTTGTGTATATGAAAAAGAAGAAGGAACAGAACACAGAGATTTCAAGATTGCACACAAGATTTATGTGGTTTGGCGTAAACCCCCGTCCATGGTAGCGAGGGGAGGAAGATCCGCTATGATCGGAAAGGTTCTGTACAAGAAGGGGAGAGCAAGCTGCAAGGCCGCAAAACCTTAGTTTCCTCATACACTCACATTTACAGAGATGGCAACCTTTCCTATTTAAAAAGGTTAAGGGACAAAACCCTAGGACTGCAAATAGGAAATGGGCTTAAATAGGAATTTGGGCCAAAGAATGCTTTGGGCTTCAAAATCAGAGGCACAACCCAACAAGCCATTGAAAAGTATGAGATGGGATAAGGCTCCTGGCCCTGATATGGCTTTCTTCCAATAGCGTTTGAGCATGGTTAGCAATAAGGTTTGTGTTTTCTTCCAAAATTTCACAATTCAGGATCCTTTGTTTGTATTTATGAAATGGGTAGAGGAGGACAGATGGGTGTGGCTTTCATCATTGCAAGAGCAATATCTATCTATCTATCTATCTATATATATATATACTCCTATGAGGCTATGTGTGGCAAAGGTGAGTGGTGTTTCATTGGCAATTTTTGTAGAGGTCAAAGCTCCCTCTAGAGTGTCTTTCTTTGTTTTGACGACTATTCTTGGTTTTATTCTTACCTTTGCTAATTTGAGAAATAGGAGTTATGTAGTTGTTAATTTGTGCTATATGTGTGAAAGAGATGGGGAGTTGTAGATAATTTATTCTACATTATGTATAGTAATATTATATGATGAAAAAATCAATTCAGAAATCTTGAATCAACAATCCAAAAAAAATGGGGAGATTAACAACGATGTTACTCATAGAATTAATGCATAATGGTTAAAATGAAAAACTACATCTGGCCTTTTATGTGATTAACATTCTATTAAAAAAAAGAAAAAAAAAATTATAAGACAATTATATAAGATCAACTTCGCTGTATGACACATACTGTTGGGTTGTAAAGCATTAATATGTGCACATGTGCAAAATATAACCGTAATAGAGATGAGAATGTTAAGATGGATGTATGACCATACAAGGAAATATAAAATTAGAAATGAGATAATTCATAATAAGGTAGAATTGGCTCCTACTGAAGAAAGATGTGTGAAACAATGATTAAGCTGGTTTGGTTATTTGAGAAGAAGACCCATAAAGGTGTCTTTAAGGAGTGGATGGAATGAAGCAAATATCTAGCAAAAGAAGTAGAGAAATGCAACGAAAAATTTGGTGGGAGGCATTTAGGTATCTATAAGGGTCTTATAGAAGATAATGGTAATACCATATAAGGGTCTTTCTTGATCCTTACAAAGAGGGAGCCTAGTGCTTTTGGGATACCCCTTTTATGTAGAGTAGCGATGCCAACCATAGTGCTTATACCTCTAGACTCTTGGAATTGTGCTCCTATAAGTATGAGGCTGCATTGTCTTTGGAGGCTGATTTCTTTGTGCTTTATGTGACATTTCACATGAAGGGAGTTTGAATCTTTTGAGGTTTAGTGAGTCAAAAGTTTTTGTATGAAGGGAGAGATTTGCACTTCAATCTTATCTTGTCTTTTAAAGACCACTCTATCTCATCTTTAGTGTCTTTTTTCCTTTTATTAGATGAGACTTTCTTGTAGGTAGTATTTTTTTTTTTTGCTCCTATTTGAAGATGAGATAGATGAGATACTATTAATAAGATGGTTTGAAGTTTTGGACATATGAGAAAAAACCAATAGATACACCTATGGTGTGAGTGAATAGTATGGAAGAAGTTTCTAATAAAAGAGGTAGAAAAATACTGAAAACAACTTAGTGGGAGACCTTTACATTTAACATGAGATATAATGCTTACAAAAAATATGGTTATGAGTAGAGTTAATTGGTGAGCTAGAATTTATCAACTTGACTGCACCTAGTGGGATTAAGGCTTCTGATGTTGTTGTTCTTCCCTCTCTCTCTCTCTCTCTATATATATATATATATATATCTTTGTTCTCTTGCACTAATTTTCTCCCTTTGTTGACAATTTTTCTTTTGTATGGTTGCTTGCTTGCAACAACAACAATTACAATACTTAATAATGTGGTACATTTTCCCCCCTTGCAACATTATCTTGATGACGTGGTACAACAATGATAGCAAGTATTTTCTCAACATGTCCATGGTATCACTTTTTTGTTTCCAAGTTCTCATGGTGGCAATGGGACACATGGACCAATGCCAATAAAAATGTCTCGGGTGGCTGCATTTATAATTTTACTTAATCTTTAGTTGTTCCTTTCTTTGGTAGATTTGGGTGTCTTGGTACTCTGATGCTTAACCATTGTTTGTGACAAAGCATAGAAAAATTTGAAAACCCCAACAAATAAGTGATAAATCAAAGAAAACTAGTAAGCAAGAAGCTACCAATAAGTGATAAATTTTTGCTAGGTTAAAGAATGAAAAAGGATAACTTTAAGGAATTTAGGATGTTTTGGTTGGTAAACCTCAACAAATAATTACTAGGTATGTAACTGAGCCAAGTTAAGGCTAGAGTGATGCTTCAAATTTTTGAAAGGCATTGAGTCCTTCACCACCAGTAGTCTATTGCCAGAACCCTTCATGTGCCATATGGAAAAATTTTGTTCATCCTGTTCCATGGTGCACAGATGGCATTGTTCCCACTGTCAGGGTATCACTAGGTTAAAGTGAACAATGGTTTTGACGCTCTTGTCCTAGTTTGCCATTGTGGACATGACTACTACCCTAGGGATAGGCAATGGATGTTTTGATCCATCCAGGAGAATGGAATCTTTGGTGAGAGAAAAATTGGAGAGCCTTTGAGGGCATCAAGCAATCGACCTTTAGCATTAAGGCTTCATTCTCGTCTCTTTGTGCTAATGGTGCAATAGTTTTATTCTGTTGTCTTTTTTCCTCTTTTACTCATTTTCTTGATGAGCATCTTTTGAGGCTTGTCCTTTTTATTTTGGCCTTTTGTCGTTCTTGGGTTCACCCAATTTTGGGTGTTTGTTTTAATGCATAAAAAAAAGAAGAAAAATCTTGAAATACAATCAAGCACCTAGTGCGCTGCTTTCTGCTAACTTTGATTTATATTTGGCATCCTGTAAGCTGTATCTAATGAGTTGGTTTTCCTTTTCACTGTCATGCTGGGTCCTTAACTGCTTGCTTTTTTTACTGTTTTGCTGATTCAACTGGAGATTCTTACTTGGAACAATTTCTGTAGTAATTACTAGGTTAGGGAGAAGGGCTGCCCTGAAGAATAATCTTCTTTTCCCGTTTGTCATAATTCACAGGCGTGTTGAAATGGTTTGGTTCAGTGTTCAGAAGCTGGTGTTTTTTAAACAACTCTTTCATCTAGGTCCTGTACGGTTTTTTTGGGGAACATATTTCCAATGTGAAATAAAAAGGAGAATAGAACAAGGAAAACAAGCGCTTGTTCAGTTGTAGAAAACATTTTGTCTTCTAACTCCGATTTTCTATTGAATAATTGAATCCATTAAAAAATAGAAAACCAAATTTTTAATTTAATTTTTCAACTTTATACCATGATTTAGAAAACATCATTTTTTATGTTTTCTAAATTTTCTAAAAATGAATGCTATGATTTTTTGAAACATAAAATGTTAGGAAATCTTTAGTTATAAAATTGGAGTTGAAAACTAAAAAATGTTTTCTAAACAAAAAACGGACCTAAAGGTGTGTTTGATAGCATTTAGTTGGAAAAGATAACATTTTCTAACTTGCATGGAAAACAAAAACTATCTCCCCCTAGATGGAATTTTTCAATGGAAAAGAGGCAAAAACATGCTTTAATGATTGTATCATGAAATTCAATTCTATGGAAAATATAATGTGTCAAATACCAAAGATGGAATTTAATTCTTTGGATGTGACATTTTCCATGGTATCAAACACACCCTAACATTCTTTGCCATGAAACTTCTGGTGCAGTGCAGTTTCTGGCATGACTGGCTTATGGGACTATCTAGGGGTTACTTTTAATAAATGTCAGATTGGTTCTACCCATGCCTTCACTCCTAGTTCATTGCCTTCTCATCTCCAGTAACATATACTAGTTGTGTGCTAAAATTTTGGCCGTGACAAATAGCTAATAGCTTTACACTGGAGCCAACATGGATGTTAGTAAGATTTTGTCATCAAGTATCCATAGCTTGGTATTTGGGGATCTTCTTTAATCCTTGAAGTAGTTTTTTCTAGGAAAACCATCCGTGCAGCTGTTATGGTGGAATTAACCAAGTCTTTTCACTTTGTCCTTACCCAATGTGCATGTTAGTTTTCTGGTTCAATCTATTATTGAACATTAAAAACTTCTACTAGCAAATGTCATGACACTCAACTATGGTGGTGCTTTCTGAAGCTTTTACCATATTCGTATATGATCAGCTTTTTGTCTCTTGAGAGTTGAGAGGTGCGTTAAGCTTTTCTTATTTCCTCACCTTTGCAGAGTGGGAATGCGATAGGAGAGTGGTTTTTCCTTCTCTCTCTTGCCTCATAGTTCCAGTTACCAAAAAAATAAAAAGATGAGACTTGCTTGCAGTCTCTCTAATTGTGCATTTCCTCTCTTACCCGTTTATTTTATTTATTCTACAACTGAGATGGTTGGTTTGTTTCTTTATGTTACAGGAGTATGCAAATTGTATTGGTTTTCTTTGTTTCTCTTCACAGAAATTTATTTGTCCTTATTACGTGGTTTGGCTGGCTGTTGGACAGGATCAAATGCATAAAGGAAGGAGGGGTTCGATTTACCGTTAGTGGTTCGGGGATATTCATGTCAGTGCTGATCAGCAATGCGGCCGGTGCCGGGGACATAGTGGCGGTGAAGGTTAAAGGTTCAAGAACAGGATGGCTTCCCATGGGCAGAAACTGGGGCCAGAACTGGCACATAAATGCTGATTTGAGGAATCAGCCTCTTTCTTTCGAGGTCACCAGCAGTGATAGGGTCACAGTTACATCCTACAATGTCGCTCCCAAGAATTGGAATTATGGTCAAACTTTCGAAGGCAAACAATTCGAATCGTAAATGTAACAAGATACTAAAATCCAAGTTATTAGAAGAACCATCCTATTCATTTGCCCTCTTAGGTTGGAAGAGGGTTTATCAGTGGGGTTTCTGGTTGTGTGTTTGATGCAGAGAGAGAGAGAGAGAGAGAGAGAGAGAGAGGTGTTGCTAGAAGTAAGAGCACAAATGATTTAGGGGAGCAAATGGAATTTTGTTTGTGAAGTGAAATCGTAGTAGATATGGATTTGCAGTGTAAAAAATGTAAACTGAAATTTGAATTTTGCCAACTTCTAAATTTATTTTGCTGGTGGAATTGTGTCAATGTATAAAAAAGAAATGTTTTTTATGGCCAACATGTAGGACAATGCTAATACAAGAGAATGTCAAATAAATAAAGGTAAAACCTTGAGGAATATAACACATGATGAAGTAGTAGGGAATGTCGGGATAAAATGGGAATGAACCACAACAAGAACAACTAACAATAAATTACATAACCAAGCACAGACGCGCACACACACAAAAGAGCCTTTTAGCAAGGTTGCATGTGTAAAGGTAAATCCATGGCTCTTTGCTGTTAAAGCTAAATGCATCTATCTACTAATTGTTATGCATAGTTATTAAAGGCACAAAGTGTACTAAGGCATAAAGGGGTCCTAGAGCCCAAGGCGCAAGGCGTGAGCACAAGGCGAGGTGCACAATCGAAAAATGTGAGGCGCACCAAGAAAAAAAAATATAGACAAATTAAAAAGATAAAAAATATATATATATATAATAAATTAACAAGTATTCATCATCAAATTCAAACATAAACCATTCATAATCAAACAAAAAAAATTCAAAAAAATAAGCACAACAATAATAACATCCAATATCAATCATAAAATAATCATCATCATCGTCATTTAAACTATAACGGTCTGCTTCTTGGTTGCCGCCGATGAAGGGAAGCAGTGGTTGGTGGCTCTTAGTGTGCTTCTTGGTCACGATCGGTGAAGGGAAGCAGTAGCTGGCGACTCTCGGTTTTCTTCTTGGCCTTGACTGATGAAGGCAAGGACTATAGTCTGCCAATTCTCTCTCTTAGAGTTTTAGCAATGGCTGCTTGAAACCCTAAGCATTCATGCTAAGGACGAGAGGTTTTAGGGTTTTATATCGGGCTAGCCTTTTTCTTTTCTTTTTTTAAATTATAACCTAAAGATACCAGAGACACGTCTCGTATCTCAACAAATAGGCCCGTGCCTCTGTAAGATCGCCTCGTCTGGGGGTGTCTAAGGCTCAGGGGCTGGCGCCCCTTGCACCTTGCGCCTGAGGCGTGCTTTTCACAACTATGTAGTTATGTGTCTATCAACAAGCTTTTTTGGATCCTTATAAATTAGTCAAATTTCACGACTTGAACAACTAAAAGATGCTGAAACACCTCACGTATACACTCAAACATGGCATAACTTGATACGACACGGAAGTCCAACCATAAAAAACTTCTACCATTGCTTGGGTAGAAACCCGACTTTTTTTTCTTAGATTTTGCCCAGTATGCTTTAACCAGTTGACTCCTGATCAAATGCATCTTGCAGCATACTGATTCTAGTTGCTGGAACTCAATGTGAGTTCAACAGCAAGATTCCTTTACTTACCATCCTTCCAATTAAAGATACTGGTTTTCATCTCAGAACCTTACTGTGTGTTGTCCTACTCAGGGGGTGGTTGTCCACTTATGGAGGAAAACACCAAAATACCCTGTTTTGTCCAGTTAAAACTGGTGTTCAATAATTTGTTATAAGAACTTCCCTACTCAAAAGTTTGAATGCATCGGGGAATGATGGATTTCCAGAATTGGTAGCAGGAACTACTTGCACAACTGTGTTTTCGGGTTCTAGGGGTTAGCTCAAAGATGGAAATATAGGGAAAAGGTTGTGGTCGGTTTGGAGGCAACTTGCTAAGGATAACGGGCTGAAATGTTCACCTTTTTGGGGTTGAGTGTAACTCAAGAATAAAAAAACAAGAGAGCAACTGTAGAACCCTGGCCAAATACCTTGGTCCTTGAAAAAAAAAAAAAAGAAGAAGAAGAAGAAGAAATCAATAAAAAAGTTTATCCCGAGTACAATTGGATTATGTCAAGCAAAAACATGTGTTAGGAATTGTTGGAGGGATACTAAGGTGTTGCCGATTACAATTGGATTAAAACAAAGATTTGCACTGAGCCCTTACCTCTTTGTTCTTATGATGGATGAAGTCACAAGGTACATCCAAGAAGAAGTGATTGTCATGTTCCTAGGTTTTAAGCTAGGGTATTTTAGGTAGAAATCAAGAATATGGAGAATTTGGAGGGAGAATTACACAGAGAGAGAGAGAGATAAAGGAAAAATCAGAGAGAAATGAGAGAAAAGTTTGGAAATCAATTATCATTCAAAACCGTGTGTCTTCTCTAACTGACCTAGCCTATTTATAGGCTGTTAACTGAAAGGTACAAACATGAAGAGCAACCTACAGTACAATATAGTAATGCATTTAAACTAACTACTATTATGTTTACAATTATAGCCTTATGGATCTGCCAGTGACTTGTTAGGCCGAAAACTAAGTGCATCAAATGAAAGTTCAAAAGTGTAGATGGCATTATTGTGAAACCTAGAGATCAAATTATCCCCCCCAAAACCATCAATTTTGGTATCTTGGATTAACTGTTCAAAAAGAATGAGAGATCATGGAAGATGTTACTCATAGAATCAAGATAGAATGGTTAAAGTGGAGAAGAGTGTCCAGTATTTTATGCAATTGTAAAATCCTTTCAAAACTAAAATGGAAGTTCCATCAGATGTCTATAAGGCTATCTTTGCTGTATGGTTTAGAATGTTGAGCAATTAAGTGCCAACATGTGCAAAATATGAGGGTAATTGAGATGAGAAAATTAAGGTCGATGTATGGCTGCACAAGAAAAAACAAAATAAGCAATGAGATCGCACATAATAGGGTTAGAGTGGCTTATTGAAAATAAAATGCAAGTGTCACGATTTAGTTAGTTTGAACAAGTGAAAAGAAGTCCAGTAGAAGCACCTATGACATGAGTGGTGAAACGGAAGAAATCTATACACAAAGATAAAGAAGAATATTAAAGAATACTTGGTGAGAAATTCTTAGACATGACATAGGATATAATGGCTTTATAAAGGATATAGTCATGGATAGAAATCGTTGGACATTTAGACTTCATGTAACTGATGCCCTAGTGAGATTAAGGCTTGTGATTGTTGCTGCCAAAAAGATTATCCCAAACAACCCCTTTGCAGCCAAAATTAAAAATTTAACAAATAGACTTTGACCAACTAGATCACGCTAGACCAAATAATAATTGGACACAAGATCCATAATAACTCCACCACAACAGGATTGGTGGTTGATCCCCACAGCCTGCACCCAGCAATATGCAAAAATTACAAACCAGATGTGATTCCTAAATAACCACTTGAAATTAGTGGAGCACTGTTGATGCTAAACAAGTTACTGCAACAGGCCAAGCATAATTCAAATGAGATTCTGAACTATTTCTTTCTGGTATCAGGAATTCTCTCTCATCCCTGAAGACCAGAGTGTCTCCTTTGATTGCTATCATGTGATCGTAGACATATATCAGACAGTATCCAAGCACCTAGAGAACAAGTAAGGTTGTCCCCCGTGCACAACTAAACTACTTGATGAGTAAGCCAGAACATTATAATAATTGCAGGTAGTTAAACAAAGAAGAGTTCCATAAAGCTACCACATAATGCATCACATGCCACTGCAAGCAAAACATAAGTCAAACATTCAACAAGCCAACTCGAGTCAGATCATTGTTGACCAACTCCAAACCTGTCTAATCACAATCAAAGCTAGCTTGTTTGAAATTCTTATATCTGGTGTTGTTCTATATATTTATTTTTAACAAGGTATTGTTGTTGAATAAGTTTCAGAACGAGTCCCAATAAGAGATGAGTTTGGCTAGAGTTTTTGCATTTTAATTCCAACCAGTGTCAGATGCATATGATAGCATTATACCAAGGCCATCAACAAGTTTGTGTAATCTGTCAAATTGAAAATATAACATTGAATGTAAATAGAAAAACATTGATGCAGGGTGTCAGGACCCTGGCTCTAACTTCTGATTTTCTTGAAGATAGAATTTAAAGAGTAGGAGAAATAGAGAGAAATGGGGGAGGGTCAGACAGAATAAGAGGGAAATCGAGAGAGATGAAGGAGAAATAGACAAAAAGTAGGGAGAAACATAGAGAATTCGAGATAAAGTAGGGGAGAATTGCAGAGAAAAGGAAGATCTTTTAATTCATAACAACGTAATGATACTGAGCCATGTGATTATAGCTTTTTATATATAGCTATCCACAGTTTTTACAAGGCAGTTATCACTCCTCAACTATAAGTAACCAAAGCCGGCTCGACCAACTTTAGGGGCTTTAGGCGAAAAAGTTTATCAGGGCCTTCTTAAGAATATTAATTTTTTTATAAAAAAATAAATAATACATCGTTTTACGAAAAAAATCTATCATTTCATTAAATTTAAAAAAAAAAGGTTGAAGTTTAATCAACTACAAAATATGATAATCTTTTAACAATAGTGAATTTTCAACTAAAATATAATATTTAAGAGATCAAAAGAAGTGAAACAACCTACTATAATAAACAAAGAAAAAACAAAACTAATTTATCCTTGAAACTCTAAGAGGTCGGTGTAAGTAGAGCAAAAAGCTATCCATTTCTGATTCTCCTATAGAAGGAAACAAAATAAAACATTAAACTGATAGCATTAAAAAGATAAAGTTCACCAATAATGAGTAAATTTTCATTTTACAAACACGTGTTAAATTATATTTAGTTTTATGTAAAATCAAAGGTAAATTGAGAATAATGGGAAGAGACAACAGTAAAAATTGGGAAGAGAAATGGGGAAGACAAAAGGTTGGATTTTATTTTGGATTTAAATTTTTTTAATGAAATATTTATTATTAAAAAATAAAAAAATAAATAAATTATAAAATTTTGAGGCCTTCTAAAATTGGGGCCTTAGGCGGCCACCTAATGGGTTTCGCAGTTAAGCCGCCTCTGCAAGTAACTACTCCTAAATCATTCCATAACCGAGAATTATAGTAATAACTAACTCTTCTGCAAAATAAGATAATATGCTGCAAAAAAAATAAATAAAAATAACTAGCTGATTCAACACAATATGCGATAATATTACAAAGCATTTGCACATCT
Organism: Diospyros lotus; assembly: GCF_014633365.1. NCBI lineage: Eukaryota > Viridiplantae > Streptophyta > Magnoliopsida > Ericales > Ebenaceae > Diospyros > Diospyros lotus. The sequence continues at coordinate 42,248,915 of NC_068341.1, read as the reverse complement.
CTCAATTAAAAGCCATTCCAAATGGAACTGAGTGCACAAATGGAGATCGTTGTACGCCTTGGGAAGAGATCATTCTGCTTCCTTACTAGAAGTGAATATAAAAATGACTTTTTCTTGCCAAGAAAAGAAAAAGGGAAGAATCAAATACTTGCAGAAATACAACTACTTAAACATTGAAGTTTTTCTTTTTTTGGTCATTTTCTGTTTGAGAAGTGACGTGCCACTGGTATTTAAATGGAATTTGACATCTCAGGCAAGGATGATGCAACAAGATCTGTTTCTCTTCTCTGAAACTACAAAGCATGTACCAAAATATTCATATAAAACTTCATATGTGTTCACCTCAAAATTGGATATCAAACATGAGCGGCTTGCTCCATACAATACATGTGTGACTATTTGATACTCAATACAATAACAGAGTTTGAGGATAAAAAGGAAAAAATATCCCTCAATTTGAAACTATATCTAAAACTTTTCAGTACAGAGGAGTTAATTAAAGCCAATGGGAGAACCTGGTTAAAATCATGTATGTAGGATTGAAACAACCTCGGGCAAAGACTTTGACAGGGTACCCTTCTATGTCCTCGAAAGGGGTTAGTGCCGCATAGGCCAAAGCGAAACAAAAGTACTATATCATAGCCTCTGATGAGACTCAATGAGCAAGGCATTGAGCATGACATGAACGGCAGCCTCATAAACAACTCCACCGTAGTGCATCCCATCCATTGTACACTGTTCTCCACATTTCTGACTTAAAGAACGCGTATCCAGCAAGAGGAGAGGGCCACCGGATTGGCGCAAGAGCTTACTTCCATGAAGCTCCCTATCGTAAGCATTCAGCACATCATCCTTCATCTTCTCCCTCTTCTCCTCCGTATTCAACATCGAGTTTATCAGCTCAGGCATCCCCAGCCAAAACAAATGGGGGGATCTTGTTACAGGCCCGCCAGTCCCCAGTTCCGGCGAAACCGGGAGCAATGACACCACCGACTGCCTCAGTAACCGCAATGAGATTCCATAATCCAATGAATTGGTCACGTGTAATACATGCCACAACCCTGCTCCCATCACCAAAACATCAGGGTAATTATTGTTCACCTTAAAATCCATCATCAAGCTGGTCAAATTGGATACATAAGGCGCCCAGACAAAATCCAACTTCATCCCAATCTCATCCACCACAATCTGATAATCGCTGTGCCGCTTGAACAGATCTCCCCGGACAGAACCCATCTCCTCTTTCCCCAAAACCAAACCCAACAAAGACACCACAACCAGCCTGGCCTGTGAGTCACCGGCCACGACCACCCACGACCCGTTTAGCAGATCCGACGCATCGGCCAGACCCAGCTTCTGAAACTCACACGCGGCGACTGGCGAAGCCGCCGCCCAGGTCCAAGAACCCTCAGAATCGGACGCATTGCTCAAAGTTTCAACATCGAAGACGATCTTGTGGAGTAGAGAGATGCAGGATTCGCGATTTTCTAGAACTACGACGGATGAAAAGGAGGAAACGAGATTGGAAATTGACGAGAAGTAGGGAGTGAGATGGACACCTACGGCGAGAGTGATGAAGAGGGCGCCGCTGAAGAAGAGCATCTTGTTGCGGCTGAGGTGCCACCCGGCCATTCCCATCGGCACGAAGAGCACCACGCAAGCGGCCAATACGCCCAGTTGGAGCGCCCCCAACATCTCTCTCTCTCTCTGCCTCTTCGTGGATTGTGGAAGAGGAAGATCACATCTGATAGAAAGACAGGAAAATTGAGAGTTCGGAATCTGGGTTCGGCTAGGACACTGTGAGTTGCCGATTGTTAGAAAAGAGAAGCGAATTTTGTCGTCAAGCGGATTCAGAAGGATGGAATGATGGAAACCATGAGCGGAGGAGGAGAAGAAGAGGGATCATATTTGGCGGCAGATTTGGGTTTGTTGCAGGAAATTGGCTTGGGACCGAAGCGAGTATGGTGGTGGGGAGTGATGACGGCTATGGAGCAGCGAAAACAAGAGAGAGAGAGAGAGAGAGAGAGAAAGACGGAGAGATGCTTCTGGGCTTTGAAGGCGGCTACGGAAGAGAGGGACAGTTAATCTGAACTCAGTAACGTTTGTTTGTTTTTTTTTTTTTTACTGTTTTGAAAATAGATAAAAGAAAATATTATTTTTTATAAAATTAATTTTAATTGATATATTTCCTGTTCATAAGTCTCATTCGCGCGCCTTCCTCGTAAAGCGGGCAAGTCTCACCTCAGATATAATGACACGTGGATTGATTTAAAGACAAGTAGCAAAATCATTTAAATTGTTGTCCACGTGGTAGCAATCGTAATTTAATACGATCCGATCTTAATAATTAAAAAATATAATATTTAATTTTTTATATATATAATATTAAAAATTATTACTACTTTAAATTTTTATTACAACTTAAATGTTAATAATTGTGTCAACGCGCTTGTTTTTATGAGTGCATATTATATGAATGTCCAATTAACAGTATTTGGATATGTTACAAGTTTGTTGTTTTTTTTAATAATAATTAAAAAATATATTGTTTGATTCTTAATGTATAAACGTCTTTTTATTTATAAAAAATATATTTATATATCAATTATTAAAAATAATTATTTTAAGTCTTTTATCTTGATTAAAAATAAATATAGTTATTTATGCCATATAGAATATATATATAGAAAAAATAAAATGTCATGTTATAAAAAAATAACATATGCGAGACACATTAGATTAATATTTATCTTGATGGGAAAATATCAAATTATCTATAACTTAAAAAAATTCTAAATCCCAAATAGTTAAATCTTTGAATCACTAACTCAAAATATGCTACTTTATTTTATTTTCAATCACAAAATATAACGAGATTAATCTCTATCATTTTGTTGAGCTCGGTTACATTGCTCTCTTGTTTAATTATATCCTCCTTTGTGTTTTAAATAATAAATTAAAATAATAATTTTAACATTTTACAGGTTATGAATCAAATATTATATTTTTTAATTATTAATGGAACATAACAAATCATTCAAACTATTTAAATATTGTCAACTGTTCATCCATATTGCGTGTCACTTATAGAAATTGGTATATTTATACACACACTAATGTTCCATCATGAAAATAATTTAAAATAAATAGTTAAGATATCGAATCTTGTCATTTTATACATCAAAAACTAAATACTATATTTTATAATTATTAAATTTAAAGAAAACAAATCATTAACAAGATCAATTTAAATATATACTTTTTTTCCAAACCAATAGGTTACCAATTCATTTAACAAGCTATAAGTGATTAGACTATTCTCTTTAATCTTTTCCATCATCGTAATACTGTATTGTCTATCTCTAAAATAGTGATCTACTTAACCATTAAAGACCATTTTCTATAAAGGCCTCTAGTAGCTTAATTCCTTCGATCAGTAATTTAACTTAATGGTTCTTGAATGTTAGACCATCGTTAATCGAACTATTTTTCCAATTTATTATCTCTTTTCATTTTTTTTTTGTATTTGTCAAGTTTTTTCTATTTTTAATTTGTTTTTTGAGTTTGTGTTTGTTAGGGATACTTTTTTTTTTTTAGATTACGCGTTATCACTCGCATTCCCATTGCTCGACCTCATAATTCCAGCAAAAGAGATAAATCAGGAGATCCAAGAAATAGGTTTCGATCCCTAACACAATCACAAACGTGAGGGTAACAATCGATTTTTATTTACTAAACTTTCTCCTATTAGAGTTTGAATATCGGACCTAAAGAGCAGCACCTCAAACGAGTTTTTCTTTTACTAGTTGATGTAGGCCGGGACTCATTAGGGATTTTTCTGAGTTTGTTTTTGACTTGTTAGGTTTTTTTTTTGTATTGAAAGGTGAATGATTCTACAGAGCCAGCTTGATTGTACTTTCGACAGGAGCGAGGGGCACAGCCAGAGCCACAAAGGCAAGGCATGATCGTAATTCGCAGACCAGGAGGTCAACTTCAATGCCCGTGAACCAGCGGTCCGGGCGGCTTAAATTCACGGTCCAGGCAAATGATCCAGCGCCATATATAAGATTAACACAGCCTACAGGGACGACTCTGCTATGTTTCTTCCGAGGGCTTCATAGTGTCGTGTTTTCTAAGGGAAGAAGACAACCTGTTCATAGATTTATACATACATATATATATTATATTATATATTGTATCCATCTCTTTCTCTCTGCCGCTCTAGAAAATAGGGCAGAACGAAGAGATGGATAGGGGGAGCGACGCGCAGAAGTACGTGTGGGAAGGAGCGATTCCACTGCAGATCCATCTGCACGAATCCGAAGTCACCACTCTCCCTCCTCCACCGCCCGCTCTGGTACGCACACTTCTCGCTTCGATTTCAGTCGATTTCAAGTTCAACGTGTTCGATTTTATCACTTTATGCGTTGTTGTAGAAGAGGGGGGGGGGGGGGGGGTGTTGCTATTGGTGTTTGCGAGATCAGTAGGCCCGGATAATGGGGTTGGAGAGTGAAGTTTTCAAGTATCATGGTGCTGGCCACGTATTGAGATGAATGTTTTTATCCTGCTTTGTACTTTGTTTCAATTTTTAGCACAGTACATTCTGAAATTAAAGGTGATTATATTCCCAATTCTGGTTAATTGATACAGTCTGAATGTAGGTCAAATTTTGAGGTATTTGGGAGACACAATATACAAACTGAGTTAAAACAGTGTATTCACTTACAACGAGCTTGTGCTGCAGCTCTGTGGCAATGAACATTAATGTCCAGATTGCTTTGAATTCTGAGTCAGTGTTCCCAATTCACGATAGAAATAGGAATTCTGTACCCAATTCAAAGCTTAGTAAACTTTGGATTTATGGCCTATCATTTCTCTATGCATAGCCCCTCACATCTGACTATTCATATTGGAGATTTTAGTGCAAAGTCGTGAGCATTATACTTTCTCAGTGAGATTTGTGAGATTGGGCATATTGGTGTTGGGGTTGAGTGTGATAGTCTACCTATTTTGTATTCCACATTATTCACGTAATGAATTTTTGCTTCTCCTCCAGCCGTGTAGATCTGCATGTATTTGTATTGATCTTGCGTGAGTGTGAAAATATTTCTTTCTGTTTAATTTATTCTGCATCTAGTGGTATGAACCCAATACCTAATAAGTGGCATCAGAATTAATTACCCAACAAGTGGTATAAGAGCTGATTACCCAACAATAAGGATGCCTTGTGCAGGTTTTCACAACCAATATCTTTGCACAGCTACACTACTAGTAAAATTCAACAACTGAGCTTGGTATATGAAACCTTTTCAAAGTTTTGGATATCAAAAATTCACTTGGTGTTGATGGCTGAGATATATGATCCTTTTTCATAACTAAAAGTTTGAATGCGTAAATCAATTTCCTAATTTAATTTTCAGCCAACAATATGGTTTTCCTAAAATTTCGGTTCTCAACTGCCAACCAACCTAAGGTTCTAAGTAGCCAATGTCTGGGATGGAGCCAAGATGGAGCAGGGGGGACATGCCCCCTTGTCATGGCAAAATAAATAAAGTACAAAAAAATAAAATTAGAAATGAAGTTATTCGTAATAAAGTTGGAGTGACTCCTATTGAAGATAAAGTTTGAATAGAACAAGTCTTTAGCAAAAGAGGTAGAAGAAGACCAAGAAAAACTTGGCGAGAGACTCTTAGTATGATGTGTCTTATAAGGGCTTTGCACAAGAAAAGACCCTAGATAGAAATGATTGGTGAGTGAGAACACATGTAGGTGACATACTGGGATTAAGGCTTGATATGCTCAATTGGAAGTGGGTCATTTATGTATACAGTGGTGGATCTATAGTGTTCTTAGTGGGTTCAATTGATCCATTGAAATTTATTTTTTCTTTTAATATATATGTAAAATTTAAAAATAATTATAAAATTTATGGTTTGACCATAGGAAAAAGTTTAAAATTTAGATTGGTTCCATTCAATAGAAAATTACAAAAAGCAATAAGAAGTTTTTTATGCAAAATATAATACAATATAAAATTTTTATGCAAAAATATAACTTATGTAAAAAGTAGTATACAAAGAAATATATGAGAATTCAATTACAAAATGCTCTCTCTATATGTAACCATGAGGTGGGCCCTTTTTTTCTTCTCCCCAAGCCAAGCCCCTTTCACAAATCCCATCAAATATTTTTTCCTCCTTGTGGTCACACCCGAAGCGGTCAATATATTGGGTAAAAGAAGTTTAAACATTTGAACTATTTTTTTTGTTCTATCATCAAATTGAGTTCTTTATTTTTTTTTTGTTCCACCAATTTTTTTGGGGTTTTTAGTTAAATTTCTTTATTTTTGTTAGAGAATGGGCAAATTTGTCACAAGAAAATGTATTATAAGCATAGATTTTTTTTCTTATTACTTTATTTTGTTTGGAAGTTATGTTTGATTGATCCCATTGACCTAAAATCCTAGCTTCTTCGTTGTATGCATATGTGTCTTAAAGACAATTCCAGTAGTAATTAGAATAACAAATTGATGAGGTTTTATTTTAATTTATCCTAGTGTCAATTTTATTTCCCTAGCTTCAGATTGCTTTCAATTTTGGCAGTCTAGATTTCTTTGGAGTATTTTTCTTCAACTTCTATAATCTATTTCCTTTAAATTGGGGTCAGTCTATGTTTTGATCATGCTTGGATCACACGATCCATGTCGTGGTTCTAGTGGGCGGTGGTGGGAGGCGCTTGCAACCCTGGTATCACTAGGCTAGTCTCTTTTTACTCTGTTCTCACTTCTAATAATTGCAGGGAGAGAGGATAGTTAGTGGCTAATTACTCTATTCTCACTTCTATTAATGGTTTTCTTCATTCTGGTTCAGACTTTTACCTTTGTTTCTGTATTGTCATGTGGTTTTCCAAGATTTTGTTGTGCAGTGCCTTGATACTTCATTTTCACTTCATTGTTATTATTCAATGTGAGGATGATTGTTATTTATTTAGATTTAGCTATCATTATTTTTTTTACCCCTCACTTAGGGCATCTCTTTGCATTCATGTTACATGCATAAAGAACACATATATATAAAATGGTGGAACTGGTCAAACGGTAAGCCTACTCATCAGAAATTACCAATTACTCTAGTGAAGTAGCAATCTCTATAGATGTGGCTTATAAGTAGAACTAGTAAATCCTGGTAGTAGCACAAGTTTAAAGTATTGTGTTTGCTTGACTGTTGCTCTTAGAGAAAAAGCTTGTCATGGTGCCTGTGGCATACCTATTTACTGTATAACATCTATTTATTTTTATTTATTTAAACATTCTGTTTTACTTGTGATTTCAGATCTTAGCTCCTCGGATAGGATATCTTCCTTTGTTAGTACCACAAATTAAACCTTTCTTCAGCAGTGCACTTCCTCCAGGCACAGATACAGTATGGTTTGAATACAAAGGGTTGCCCCTGAAGTGGTATGGTACTCTTTCCATGATACGTAAATACATATCCCCATGACTTTTGATCTTATCGTTCTGGAAGAATGGCATTGACTTTTCTTAGTTCATCAATGAGAAACTGTAAGAATTAAAATTACTTATTACTTGGTAGAGATGAGAATAGTCCACAGACAATTGCTGATGCTAGAACACAGAAATTTTGGTGCCAGAGTACTGTGCTCAGTATATATTTCATGGCTGAGCCAATAAAAGTAGTTATATTGACCATCAGAATAGTCTTATAGACGAACACTGGAACACATGTAAACATAAATACTGTTTCCAATTAGTAATTTGGAGCATCATTACTTAGTTGATGAATGAGCATCATGGGAAGAAAACTAATTGTATCTAGTTAATTACCATGTTATTAAGAGGACTGTCGCGACCCAAGGGTTAAGGCAGTAATTGTACATTTTTTTCCTGGTTGTACATAGCTGTTGAAACTGTTGTACCTTTCAGTTGTTATTGTAACTGAAAGATAGAAGAAGATAAATAGGTAATCAGTTAGAGGATGGGGATTCATTGTGAAATAATACAAGAATCTTTTCCCTCTCAATTTCTTTGATCTCTCTCCTAAATTTCTCCGTTCTCTCTCTCTCGGTTCTTTCTGCTCTATTTTTCCCTCAACTTCTCTCTTTTCCAGTTTCTTCCTAAAGAAACCCTAGCTCAGATCCTTAGGTCTGACAATTTGGTATCAAAGTAAGGTGGTCCTTGGAAGCTAATTGTAGGTGACTTTTTGCATCAGGCGAATTCTGGAAATGGCAGAAGGTACGTGGATGAAGCAATTGGAAGCCAAACTCGACATCATGGAGCTCGTTTTGTATTAGACTCAGCAGGAGGAGGTGAGTTGTGGCAGGGCTGAGAATGTTGCTACCAGAGAGGTGGTGTAAACGTTGGAGAAAGGTGTTGAGGAAGAATTCTCTAGTTTTGGCCAAAGGTTAGACAGTTTTTTAAACATAAGGATGCCTGCTAATGGATTTTCCCCCAAGATCCACTGCAACTTTGGTTCTATCAGGAGCTGGAATTCTTCCTCATGCTTGTTACGACCCTACGGTTTGGCTAGGGTTTAGAAAAGAATTTGCTAAGAATGTGGGAAAGAAAGAGCAGCAAGGGAGAGAAAGAACAGAACAGAGAGGATTGAGGGAGAAGAGAGGAAAACCGAGGGAAAGTTATGAGAGTTAAGAGAGAGAAATGGAATTCAAATTCATTCATAAGCTGCCATCCTCTAACTACTCTAACCTATTTATAGGCTTACAATTGAATATACTAATAGTTATAACAAAAAATACAATCAAAATCAGAAACATATAATTTGTATGACTATTATATCCTTGGGGTCTGATAGAACCCTTACACAATTGATTGAATTTTAGCTCTAAATAGTAGGAACTCCTCAATTACAGTAGCTTACAGCAATGGATATTAGCGAATACAAGGAAAGAAAACAAAACAGGCCTATTCGAGAGGGCCTCACTCTCTAACGAATTCTTCAACAAATTTTTCAGATGCCTTCTCTCTCCTCCTCCCTCCCCTTTTATACCTATCTCTTATTCTATTTTAGCCACATGAATGAATATTCCCTTCTAACAAACTTCTGACTCTTTTGCCCCTGAATCAATTCCCTTGGTTGCCCCTATTGTTCCTCTCCTTTTACGCCTTTGATAGGTGAGACTAATGGGAGTCTTAACAATACTCCCGCCCACAAGTTTCACCTTGTCCTCAAGGTGAAATTCAAGAAACTGATGCAGGATCTGATGATAGGGTTCCCAGCTGGCTTCTAGGGGTGGCAATTCTTTCCTCGGCCCGGCCTTACACCCAACAAAAATTATGGATGCACCTTCATTTCCCACTCAATTGTTAATTGGTCGGGAAATTTGGTCATTTCTCGCACCGCTCTTTCCGCTTTGTGAAGTTGGGAGACATGGAATACGAGGTGGATCTTACAAGAAGGTGGTAGGGATAGCTTGTAGGCCACATTTCCGATCCTTTTCTCCACTGTAAAGGGCCCGTAGAACTTAGGTGACAGCTTCTCGTTCATCCGAGTAGCCAATTTTTTTTTCCTGTAGGGGCGAATTTTAACATAAACTAGATTGCCCACCTCGAATTTCACATCCATCCTCCTTTTATCTGTTGGGATTGCAACTCTTCCAAAACAGAATCCCTCTCCAACAACTGTTATTCAATCATCGAAACAACCGTGTTGCCCTTCTCGAACCTCAACAGCGGGGTAGGTTCACACCCATAAACTATATGGAACGGAGTCAGTCTAGAGGAGACATGGAAGGATGTGTTGTACCAATATTCCGCCCATGGTAGCCAGCTGCACCATGCCTTAGGTTTGGAGGAAGAAAAGCATCGAAGGTATGTCTCCAAGGTGCGATTTAAGACCTCTGTTTGGCCATCGGACTAAGGGACTGGTGGTAAGATGTGCTTCTTCTCAATTGAGTGCCTTGTAGCCTGAATAACTCTTCCCAAAAATGGCTAACAAAAATTCTATCTCTATCAGAAACTATAGAACTTGAAACCCCATGTAACTGCACAATCTCCTTCACAAAAATCCCCGCAATGCTAGTCACTGTAAAAGGGTGTTTCAAGGCAATAAAGTGTCCGTACTTACTTAGTCGATCCACAACCATGAAGATAGTATCCATCCTAGCTAACTTAGGTAACCCTTCGACGAAGTCCATGGACACATCTTCCTAAACTCGACTAGGAACCGGAAGTAGTTGCAGTAACCCATCAGGTGGTAGAGCCTCATATTTATTATGCTGGCACACATAACATTGCTGAACATATTGCCGAATGTCCTGCTTCATTCCCACCCAATACATGTTGGTGGCTATCCTCTTATAAGTCTTGAGAAACCCAGAATGACCCCCAAACAATCCATCCTTCAACATTAACGGAATTAATACCGGCCCTTTAGGAAGATACAACCTGCTTTTGAACAACAAATGGCCATCCACTAGCGCAAAGTTGGGTATGCTGGAAGGATTCGCCTGAACTTCTCTAACAATCTGTTGGAGTGTAGCATCTCCTTTCACCTCCTCTTTTAGTTGTTCTAGCTGCAATATTCGAGGAATGGAGAGAGCCATCAATGTGGTGGAAGAAGGGAGGCGTGAGAGAGCATTAGCTGCTCGGTTCTCCAATCCGAGACAATATTGAATCTCAAAATCGTACCCCATAAGTTTCATGACCCGTTTTTGACACTCTGGGCTAACCACCCACTACTCCATAAGAAATTTAAGGCTTAGATGATTTGTTCTAATAACAAAATTACACCCAAGTAGGTAATGTTGCCATTTCCTCACTGCAAATACTATTGCCATCAATTCTCTCTCCTACACTGATCTAACTCAACTAGTGGGATTTAGGGAATGGTTGAAAAAGGCAATTGGCTGTTGCTGCTGCATCAACACTGCCCCTAATCCATGCCTAGATGCATCAGTTTCAACAATGAATTCCCTTGAAAAATACAACAAAGCCAACACGGGCATATTAGTCATTGCCTTTTTAAGGGATTAAAAAGCTTGCTCCACTAATTCATCCCAAAAGAAATTACCCTTCTGGAGGCAGTCTATCAATGGCTATGTCACTTTTTTCGTAATCCTTCACAAATCTCCGATAATACCCCGTAAGATCCAAGAATCCTCGAAGTTCATGCAAGGATTTGGGGCTGGGCCATTCCACCACCGCCTTAACCTTAAAACTATCCGCAACCACCCCGTCTTGAGAAATGACGTGCCCCAAATACTCAATCTCCCGCTGCCCAAACTGACACTTCTTCGCATTGGCATATAGTCGGTGGGCTTCTAGTAGCCCCAACACACACCTCAAATGTTCCCTATGTTCAGCCATATTCTTACTGTAAACTAGAATGTCGTCAAAAAACACTAAAACAAAGTTCCTCAAATGCTCCTTAAAGACCTCGTTCATCAATGATTGGAACGTGGCGGGGGCATTTGTTAACCCAAACAACATAACAAAAAATTCATAATGTCCCTCATGTGTGCGGAAAACATTCTTAGGAATGTCATTAGGTGCTATTCGAATTTGATGATACCCTGATTTCAAATCCAGCTTGGAAAAAATAGTAGCCCCATTCATTTCATCCAATAATTCTTCAATAACTGGAATTGGAAATCTATCAGGAACTGTTACCTTGTATAAAACTCTGTAGTCAACACAAAATCTCTAGCCTCCATCCTTCTTCTTGACTAGCAACATCGGGCTGGAAAACGGACTCACACTCGGCTTGATAAGTCCTACTGCCAACATTTCTCGTACCAGCCTCTTAATTTCATTTTTCTGAAGGTGGGGGTACCGGTAGGGATGAACATTCATCGGCAACACTCCCGATTGCAACATAATCACGTGATCCCGCCTCCGGTGTGGGGGAAGCCCACACAACTCCTCAAACACTTGCTTGAACTCCGTTAGTAGCTCTTGCAAGCTACCAGGGATTGCCCAGCCCACATCCTTTTCTTGGGTAGTTAAACTCCCCAAGTCTAACAACACCCTTTCTCCATTCTCTCTAAACAACCTCATCATCGACTTCAACTTTACCAAAGTTTTGTTGAGGCTGGGATCCCCATGCAGTGTTATCGTAGCTCCCTCGCTCTAAACGTAATGATTAATGAGCTCCAATCCACTTGTGTTTTCCCGAGTGTGGCCAACCACTTCATTCCAAGGATTATGTTTGAGCTTCCCAGCTCCAATGGCAGGAAATCCTCCACTACTTCCACATTTTGCAACGTTAAGGTTACCCCTTTACACACTCCAACCCCCTGAACAACCATGCCTGACCCCATGATCACGCCATAGCCTCTTGTTTGTGATCGAACCAGTCCCAATTTTTGCACCAATTTCGATGCTATACAATTATGGGAAGCCCCGCTGTCAATTATAATCACCACCTCCTAGCCTTCTATTTCCCCCTGATCTTCATGGTTTGTGGAGGGGTTAAACCAACTACCGAGTTTATAGACATCTCCACTACTTCCCCCATTTTGATCGTATCGCCTTCCTCCCCTGAATTCTCCCTTGTTTCAGCTCCTTCTATAACTTCCTCTTCCTCTTCCCTTTCCTCCTCGTGAATTACCATTACTTGCAGCTCCTTGTTCTTGCATTTGTGCCCAATCATATATTTCTCGTCACAACAGAAGCACAACCTCTTAGCTCGTTTAGCTTGTAGTTCACTCTCACTTAGTCGTTTAAACAGGAGATTGTTCCACTTACCGACATTAGGAGGCCGGTGAGAGGAGCTGGGGTTGGTGGTCATCGATTGGGGTGACGTCATTAGGGGAGGCGTGACCACTACACGCTGGTGGTTGGCGACCGAAGTTGCAGGCGTCTATGATCTGGTTGTGCCGGGATTGGAATGGCTCCCTCGAACCAACATATTCCTCTCCTCAATTCTTTGGGCTAGGTCCATCATCTGTTCCAGCCCAATGGGTCTCAGTACCCTCATCTCTGCCCTTATGTTGGGCCTCAACCCATTTATAAAGTGTCCCTCCAACAGCGCCTCAAGCATGTCCTCAAGAAGAGCAACTAGCGTCTCGAAGTAGAGGCGGTAGTCCTTGATGGACCCCCACTGTCGGAGCGCTAGGAATTACTCTTCCACCATGCCTTCCTGCTTGGGCCTAAATCTATTCCTCATCATCGCCTTAAGCTCCTCCCAACTCCTCACCCGTCGCCTTCGTTGCTCCCACTAGAACCAAGCAAGAGCAGCTCCTTCAAAGCAAAGGGCAACGGAGTCTAACTTTTCCGCATCTGACAGTTGATTCATAGAGAAGTACCGCTTGGCCCGGAACACCCAACCATCTGGGTCGTCTCCTTCAAAAACTGGCATCTCCAGGAGTCGGACCCTTCCATCAGACCTCCCATAGGTATCGTACTCATCGCCAGCTTCCTTAAGCCGATTTCCTAGTTTCGGCGTGGCCTTCCCAGTGAGGGATGAACCCACTGGTAAGTGCTTGCCCGACTGTTTCCACTTCTTCTCTTTCTCCTGGTCCTCCCATCCTTCCATCAACAAGCCAAATTGTTCCATCATTGTCGCTATGTTTTTCTCGATGTTTTGCACCCTCTGGAACTCCTTTTTCATTGATTCTAATCCCATTTGTAATCCCTCCATCTTCCCTTCAATTTGTTGTTGATAATTCTCCATTCTTCCCTCTAAATCCCCCACTCTCTCAGAGACAGTCACCACCATGGATCGTTGTTCTGATACTAGAATGACAGAACTCTTACACAATTGATTGAAATTTAACTCTAAACAGTAGGAACTCCTCAATTACAGTAGCTTACAGCAATGGATATTGGCAAATACAAGGAAAGAAAACAAAACATGCGACATGCCTATTCGGGAGGGCCTTACTTTCCAACAACTTCTTCAACAAAATTTCTAGATGCCTTCTCTCTCGTCCCCCCCCCCCCTCTTTTTATACCTATCTCTTATTCTGTTTCAGCCACGTGAATGAATATTCTCTTCTAACCAACTTCTGACTCTTTTGCCCCTGAATCAATTCCCTTGGTTGCCCCTATTGTTCCTCTCCTTTTACGCTTTTGATAGGTGAGACTAACGGGAGTCCGAATAGGGTCGTGACAATTATGTTATGTTCCACTATAAGGTATGAGACTTGTCCCACATCAGAAGTTTAGGCTCTTAGTGTGGGGTTTATAACCTCTTGGGCACCCTCCCCTTGACAACTAGATTTTGGGGGTGAGTTCTACCCAAGGGGTGTAATAATGCTCCCGATCCATAGGGAGCTGGGGAATGAACTGAATTTGAGTCTAGCATTCAAGTTAGATGTTCATATCTGACTCACCACCACACACCTATGCCAAGGCTAGATATTCTGGTTTTTGAAGGAGATAAACTGAGGTGGTGGATCAGGTAGTGTGAGAGGTTCTTTTAGTACTATCTTGTGGCTGAGAGTCAGAAGGTGAATTTAGTAGCAACATATTTCAATGATATGGATGATGCTTGGTTCCGGGGATGGAGTAGGATGAGGTCTAATTTTAATTGGCTAGAATTTGTGGATTACTTTTGTGACTGATTTGATGAGAGGTCAATGACAGATGTGATTGAAGAATTCAATAAATTGAAGTAAGAAGGTTTTGTCATGGACTACCAAGTCTTATTCGAAGAATTGAAGTCATTGATGATCAATTCTCATCCGACTTTGAATGAGTCCTATTTTGTATCTAGCTTCATCAGTGGTCTAAATGATGAGCTAAGGCCAATGTTGAAGATGATGTGGCTTGCTATTGTCAAGCAAGCTGCCGAGAAGGCTAGGTTGCAAGAATTGGCATTGGAAGCAATTTTCAAGAAGCACATGGTACAACCTAAAGGCTATCCTATAAGCAGCTAGTAGATTGGAGGTAATCCTAGGACTGCCAATCAAGTAATGCAGAGAGGAAATTCGACTCCTAGGGCTTTACCAAATCCAATTTCGGTTAAGCCTTTTTCTATGGAGCAGAAAAGGCGGCTAGGACTTTGTTTTAGATGTGGTGAGAACTATAGTCTAGGCCATCAATGCAAGAGGCACCTATTGC
The DNA here is from genome assembly GCF_014633365.1 of Diospyros lotus. NCBI lineage: Eukaryota > Viridiplantae > Streptophyta > Magnoliopsida > Ericales > Ebenaceae > Diospyros > Diospyros lotus. The sequence continues at coordinate 42,233,875 of NC_068341.1, read as the reverse complement.
AAATGGAAAGACTGGAAGAAGAAGTAGAGGAAGAAGAGGTAGACATTGTTGGTGATACAGAGAATAACAAGGAAGGAGTAATAGGAGAGGAAGATGGAGAGATCTCCTTGCATGCCTTACAAGGCTGTCTTAAGATTATTAAGGTGAAAGGAACAGTTGGAAAGAGTCTGTTGATGATATTAATAGACAGTGACAACACACATAGCTTCCTAGATAAGGCCACAACCATGGAGTTGCAGTGTCCAACACTGGCCACTTTTCCTTTATCAGTTACGATGGCCAATGGAAGTAAAATGTTCAGTAGATTTAAATGCCAGAATTTTAAATGGATGATGCAGGGGCGGAAATTCACAGTGGATTTACGAATTTTGAAGTTAGGAGGCTGTGACATTGTCCTCGGAATGGATTGGATGAAGACTATCAGTCCTCTAGTATTTGACTTCAACAAGCTAGAGGTAACATTGAGATGGAAGGGAAGAAGCTGACACTGAGAAGAAGCTTGGAATCTGGTGAATGCAAGTTGATTATAGGCAAGAGATTGCAGAAGATGTTTTAACAAGGTGAAACTTCAGTGGCTTTAAATTTACTCCATACATGCTATGGAGTTGGAGGGTTGGACAATGGAGGATGACAACAGTGATGCAACTGAGGCTTACAATCAATTCAGGCTTGCAACTATTTCTACTTTATAGTCTCTTTCAAAAGTACAATCCCAAGATCCATTACAATTTCTTTTGATTGAATTTGAGGATTTATTTGCTGAACCCTCTTCCTCACCCCCAGCTCGATTCTTTGACCATTCCATACACCTAAAACCTAATTCAGAACTTGTAAACATTCGGTATTACAAGTATCCACCTATCCAAAAAGCTGAAATAGAAAAATTAGTCAAAGAAATGTTGACTAAATCAATTATTTAACCAAGCCAAAGCCCCTTTGCTTCCCCTATCCTACTTGTTAAAAAGAAAGATGGAACTTGGTGATTTTGTGTTGATTATCGCTAGTTGAATACTCTTACCATTAAAAATAAAGTTCCTACCCCTATTATTGAAGACCTACTTGATGAATTAATCGGAGCTACTATTTTTTCTAAACTAGACCTTAGAGCAGGATTTCATCAAATTAGGATGAATCCGGTTGATATACCGAAGACTGCCTTCAGAACTGACTAAGGACTTTATGAGTTTACAGTCATGCCATTTGGTTTAACCAATGCCCCTGCAACCTTTCAGACCTTAATGAACCATATATTCAACCCATATTTGAGGAAATTCATCATTGTTTTCTTCGATGATATCCTCATTTACAGCCATACCTTTGATCAACATCTAGCCCATTTGGGGATCGCATTTGAAATACTCAGATTGAATCAATTGAATGTAAAATTGTCCAAATGTACTTTTACTAAGAGGCAGGTAGAATACTTGGGCCACATAATTTCAGGAGGAGGATTAAGTACTGATCCCAAGAAGATTATTGCTATGGTTTGGCCAAGACTAGAAACTGTTGAGGAGTTGAGGGGATTTATGGGCCTGACTGGTTATTATAGGAGATTTATTCAAAATTATGGGGTAATCAGCAAGCCTTTAACTGAGCTGCTTAAGAAGGATAATTTTCATTGGAATTCAAGAGAAGAGAATGCTTTTCAAGCATTGAAAGAGCTATGACCCAGGCTCCTATCTTGGCTTTACCATATTTTTTGAAACCATTTGTTCTCGAGATTGATGCATGTGTTACGGGAGTAGGAGTTGTGTTGATGTAGGAGGGAAAACCATTGGCTTGTATTAGTCAAGTCTTAGCCCCAAAGCACTTGGGACTATGTATCTATGACAAGGAACTAATTGCTGTGGAAAAATGGAGACATTATTTGGAGGGAAATCAGTTTATTATTAGAATTGATCATTAAAGTCTCAAATTTCTGCTACAGCAGATGTTACATGCAGCTACAAAAGAAAGGGATTACTAAATTACCGGGATTGGATTATACAATTCAGTACCAGAGGGGCAAGGAGAATGCAGTGGCTAATGCACTATCTAGAAGAGAAGAGAAAGGAAGCTGTCAAGCCATATCCACAGTAATTCCGGATTGGGTGAAAGAAATTTCTGTTAATTATGAAAATTTTGTTTGGATTAAGAATCTTATATCTCAGTTGGCCATTCAACCCACAAGTAAACCTGGATAAACTCTGTCAGCTGGCTTACTCAGGTTTAAAGGGAGACTAGTGGTAGGAGAAGATAACCAACTAAAGGGCCGAATTTTACTGTCCTTACATAGCTCTCCTTTGGGGGGACATTTTGGTTTAAGAGTCATCACAAGGTGAGGCAATTGTTCTACTGGCTAGGACTCAAGAGGGATGTGACTGCATTTGTTTTGGCTTGTGCTATTTGTCAACGGTGCAGCCATTAGACATTCCAAACCAGGTTTGGGAACAAATTTCTATGGATTTTGTGGAGGGACTGCCCAAGTCTGAAGGAAGAGATGTTACACTGGTAGTGGTGGATAGGTTAACTAAGTTTGCACAGTTCTTGAGTTAGGGTCATCATTTCACAGCTCAAGAAGTTGCTCGTTTACTCCTGGACTCTATTGTCAAGTTTCATGGGCTGCCACTATCTGTAGTGTCTGATAGAGAAAAAATATTCACCAATAATTTCTGGTAGGAGTTATTCAAAAGCTTGGGGGTGGGATTACACATGTCAATTGCTTATCATCCGGAGACTGATGATCAGACTGAAAGAGTGAACCAATGCTTAGAAACCTATCTCAGATGTATCTGCTTCTCCAAACCTAAGAGCTGGAACAAGTGGTTATCTCTGGCTCAATGGTGGTATAACTCTAGTTTTCATAGCTCACTGAAGAGAACTCCTTTTGAGGCTTTATTCGGATATAAACCTCCTGTATTGCCTGCTGTGATGCAATATTCTAATACTGAAGTTGCAGTGGATCAGTATTTACAGCAGCGACAGGAGGTGCTGCAGTTGATTAAGAAGGAATTGGCTGTATCCCAAAGCCAGATGAAACAGTTTGCTGACTGAAGGAGGAGTGAAAGAGCATTTGAGGTGGGAGATATGTTATCTTCAAGGGTGAAACAATTTCAACAGCATGTTTTTTCTAATTCCCCTGCATCTAAGTTGAGTCCAGAGTACTATGGGCCTTTTCTTATAATGGCTAAAGTAGGGAAGGTAGCCTATCGTTTGCAGCTGCCCGATGATGTGCAAATTCACCCTGTTTTTCACGTTTCTTTGCTGGAAAGATCGGTAGGGCTTACTGACATTACTGGTACTGATCTTCCTTTAACAACTGAAGGTAGAACAGTGGACATTGAGCCCTAGCTGTCTTGGAGAAGAGGGCTATCTATCAGAACACACGGCCCCTAACTCAGGTTTTGGTGCAATGGTCCCATCTACACCCAGATCACACTACTTGGGAATACCTGCCAGACTTGCTTAAGCAATTCCCTCGGGTGGCTCAGCTTTTGTGATTTTTCGGGGATGAGAAATTTCCAAGGAGGGGGGAATTGTTATGACCCAAGGGTTAAGGCAGTAATTGTACATTTTTTTCCTGGTTGTACATAGGTGTTGAAACTGTCCTACCTTTCAGTTGTTATTGTAACTGAAAGATAGAAGAAGATAGAAGCCTATAAATAGGCAATCAGTTAGAGGATGGGGATTATAATACAAGAATCTTTTCCCTATCAATTTCTCTGATCTCTCTCCCGAATTTCTCTGCTCTCTCTCAATTCTCTCCGCTCTCTCTCTCTCTCTCGGTTCTTTCTTCTCTATTTCTCCCTCAACTTCTCTCTTTTCCAGTTTCTTCCTAAAGAAACCCTAGATCCTATTCAAGTTATTTTCTAGAGATTAGGAGTCTGAAAGTTGCCTTACTGGCAAGTGATAATACAGTACATTCAATTAAAAGCCAATAATAAACTCTATAAAAGTAGTTAGAGGTAGAATTACTGAACCACCATTCTGAATTTGTGCCATTCTTGCAAGGCATTGCTTTCATAACCTGATGCGCATATGTTCTGGGGTTGATCATAAGATCTATGTTTGAATGTCATCACAAAAAGTCTTATTGTTTTGGGAGTGTTTATTACCCAATAACCACCCTTATTGTTTACTTTTACTTTCTTTCAGTTGCATGCCATTGACAATAAACATTCATAATGTCTGGATATCTATTTCTAGAAAAGAAAAAAAAAATCATATTGGCTTGGGGTATTCAGTTCCTATCCAAATCATTGTCTAGAAAGAATTGAATTTGAACCACTGATGACTTCCTTGAATCTTTAACCTTTTATTAAGCATTGATTCTGCCCCTGCCTGATATGCAACACCTATATATTGGTTTCATCTATAATTGGTCAAAGGTAAAGCCTTATATGGGGCCTTGTTCCTGATGAAGTAAGGTGTAACCCTGAATAATACTATCAGTATCAGTTGTTGAATTGGAGAGCGTTAAGTTAAAAAAGTAGAGAAAATGGAGAGTGCAAAGGGAAGGATAGATATAGTTACGCATGTGAACTTTGTTAACTTTCCTTCTATCAAACTTAAACTCATAAAATAGTAAGATGGAGTGATGCATCTAATTTGAGGAATTGCATCTAATCTTATGTTAGTTGGTAACACGAATCTAGTTGTTAAATGGTTTATTGGGCTTTTAGGATGTTAGTAACTGTAATAGCTGAAATAGCCCTGGTTTATGCACATGTTACTAGCTTAAATTAGTTGTTCTTTTGATTGGTTTCATGTCTTTTGTTGGTCACGAAATCTGTGTTCTTTTCTCAGGTACATACCAACAGGAGTTCTCTTTGATCTTCTTTGTCCAGAACCTGAAAGACCTTGGAATTTAACAGTGAGTTTCTTTCAATAGCTCTAGGGAACATCCACCAGGGAAATCAATATTTTGTCTTCTCTTAATTTTTCTAGTGGATCTGGATGATGAAACTATTAGCTTTAGTGAATTTCCACTGGTGAAATCAATATCTTATTTTGTCTAAAATTTTCTGGCAAATCTAACTGATGAAACCATTGTTATTATTATATTTTTTGGTGAAGTAAAAGGGTTTATTGCAAGCCGACCAGGGTGGCATGCCTACTAGGGATTGACCATAGAAACCTTTGCTCAGTTGGAAGCTGTGAAGGATATATATTCAAGTTAAAAAATATTTCTAACATATCATGGCTTGTTTACCTCTTAGGTCCCTAAAGTCTACCTTCAAAGCCACATAACTCCTTAAACTATCATTTACAAAAAGTAGGCTCTTAAACTATTGCCTATATAATACTTAAAGTACGATTCTACTATTCCACTAGATTACTAATGTTGGGCCCCATAAATCTACAACAAATACGATTTTACAATAATTTCCATTATTTAAAAATGTATCCACAGCAAATATGCCATAACAGAGTAAGATTATGGTAAAATTATATTTGTTATGGATTTATGGGGTCCAATGTTATATTGCTAATATAAAAATATTTTTTAAAACATGCCATAATTACTTGGTCATTAATTTGGGTCCCATAATCTTACTCCGTTGTTAATTTTAGAAGGAGATGGGTGAAAAAGTGGAATTGCATTGCAAATGTTATGTGTGTGATAGTTTAAGGGTTTAGAATTTAATTGTTGTAATTAATGGTTTGAGGAGTATGTGGTACATGGGAAATGCCTACAGTGTAATAAAGCCTCATGTCATTTTGGCTCTGCTTTACATGTTTCATTTTTTTTTTAATTCTTACATTTTCTGCTTATCAAAAACAAAAAAAGAAAAAGAAAAAAAAATAAATGTATAATCTTTTTTTGTTATAAAAAACTGGAAAAATTTCTGTTTTCCTTTTCCCTAGAAAAGTTCAATGTACGAATGGTTTCTGATAACTTTTAATCAGCATCTTTTACTTGTTCTGATGACAAGTGAAGCATCTTTTTTATCGCTCTATTTTGAGCCTTGTTTCTAGAACGTTTTTAATGTAATAAAAAAGAAGGCAATAAATGTGTCTATCTTTCGCGTTTTAAGCATCTAAAAATAGAAATAAAAGAATGTGAAACAAAATACTTAACGAAAGGGTCCTACAATTTCTTCTATTTTTACTGTGGAAACCAAAATTTCTACTACTATCAGTTAAGGAAAATGCTATTGGTACACCTTTGTGTATACCTTGAGCTACATAAAGGTGTATCAATGATAAAAAAGTCTCTCATGGCATAGAGGCGCGTGAGGCGCATGTGAGGCGAGGGATATTTTGGTCATAATACCCCCTTATGTAGCCCAAGATGTACAAAAGTGATGTATATCTAGCATGATTCATCAGTTAATAGAATGGTTCCACTGAATATTCAACTACCATGATATTTTTGAAAATTTCAACTATAATTTATTCCATTAATATTATACATATGAAATACAATAATGCGGATGATAATAATATAAATAGAACCAGATGAATATTTATGGATGGTACATCAGAAGATAATCTTATAATCATGCTTAATTTTGCTATTTTTTGTTAGTTAAGTTGAAGTTGGATTGGAAGTCGAGAATAACATCTGAAGCTTTTAGTTTTGTTTTAATTTTTTAAATTTTGGTTAGCATGCATGGCTTCTAATTGTTTAAAGCATGGACATGGTCACACAGCAGGAACATGACATGGACGTGTGGACTTGCCTAAAATGCCAGACGCGATGTTAGAAACACACAAAAATTATATATATGCACAACAATCACAAGCCTTAATCTAATTAGGTGGGGTTGGGCACAACCTACGTATATCTAATATATCAATCAATCACAATCATAATGCAACCCTCTTCCTTTATCTAGGGTTCGGAGTGGCTGTGAATGGGAGGAACACCTTCTATATATAATTAAAAAGAAATATACTGGTATTAAAATTTAAGAAGTTATAATTTTTGACATCTTAAATGTGAAACATCTCACAGCGTATGTCATGCATATAAAAAGATTAAATAAGCTGATTCAATTAGTATCCATGGTATCATAATCCCCACTATACTGGCAGACATCTGTTGATAGTGTGCCTTTCAGAAAAAAATGTTTGTAAAAAGCTTGGACACTCTAGATATGGTGTCTGACATTTGTCCAACTTGTGTTGCACAAATGCATGTATCTGAGAGGTGTCTAGTACTTGTATGCTGTCCTTGGTGAATTATAAGTGCTTCCTGGTGAAGTGTAACTGCTCCAATGATGCAATTAAGTGCATATATATATTCACGAAATTTTGTTTCTGCAGGTGCATTTTAGAGGCTATCCAGGAAATATTTTGACCCCTTGTGAGGGTGAAGACAGTGTAAAATGGAGCTTTATTAATTCATTGAAAGAGGTTAGGGCATACATCTATGCATTCTTTTAAAACTTTTACCTGCTTTCTGGTGTTCTCTGCAGTTTTTGGTGGCCAATGGGGCATAACACATTCAATTTCTGCATTGACTAAATGAAATTCTATTACTTTGTTCTCTCAATTATTCCAATTGAATATGAGATTACATTAAAGTCTGTGTATATTATGGTAGATCATCACTAAATATTTTTCAGTCTATTTATCTTCTCTTTGTAGACTAGCATATTTGGAGGATTTGATCCTGAGATTGACCTAGTGATAGATATTTTACAGAAAGTTTTAGCATAAGCAAATCTAAGATTGTATATTAGGCATGGAACATTATTAGAAGTATTTTCTATATGTCTTTCAGAATCCTTTTATGAAATGCAGCTACTTCCTTGCAGATTAAGACTGGATGACAATACATGCCCATATATTAAGTTGAATTTTTAAGTGTTCCCTGAAGTTGTTTGAGTTTCGGAGATTCCAAAATGTGATCTTAGTAATAAAACTGTCTGCCTAAAGACCCACCTGAATTTATATATAGCTGCATAACTCATGCAAGTTTTTTTAATGCCATACTGTTAATATTTTCACCAAGTCTGTATTTGCTTAGACAGAAGTAATATAAAAACATGAAACTGGTTGGAGAAAAGCAGAACTGACTACAAATGATGAACTAAAGGTCAGTCTGTGCATATCCATGTCTTTCTGGGCCTTGACATTGTTATTCATAGGACAGTTTGTATCTGATCCACATATATGATGTATCCACTTAGGGTGTGTTTGATAGCACACATTTATCATAGAAAATGTCTAATCATGTGTAATTATTACACATATTTTCTATGGAAACAATCAAACACCCTTGAGTTTTCTATGGAAAATGTCTATGGTACAAGCATTTAAAGTTTCTTTCCATGGGATTTATTTTCCAAGGGGGTGGGGTGGTTTTTGTTTTCTTGGCAATCATTACCTAGAATTAAATTCTAGGTAATGCAATCAAACACACCATTAGAGTCATGTCACATTCCTAGGGTTACCTAGGGTTGAGACTGGAATTAGGAGGGAAATCGGAATGAGAGAATTGAAGGAGGAAGAAAAGTTAGCAGAAAGGGAGGGAGAAATCAGAGAGAACCAAGAAAGGGATAGAGAGAATTAGAAGGAAATGATTTCAATCTCATTTCACATAACAACTCATCCTCTTACAAGTAGCCCTTTTATAGGCATAGCTAGATGCTAACTGAATTCATAACAACACCCATGTGCTCATAACAGATTACAAAATATCTCTTAACAAACTATTGTAACCCTATTACAATATTGCCCCTCTATTGCTCCTAGGGTCATGACAAAGTTACTCCTATACTGTCACTACTTTTTGTCTTTTCCCTTTGCATTTGAGATGCATTTTTTAATAATTTTTTTCCTTTGAAGATTGAAATGTGACATTTTTACTCTAAACTTGGTATACAGATGCCAATTGCCTTAATTGTAATAGAAGGTTACATTTGTCTGCAGGCAGCATATATAATTAATGGGAATTGCAAGAATGTCATGAACATGTCCCAATCTGATCAGGTGGAGCTTTGGCGCTCTGTTATGAATGGTATGCTGATTAAATGGTTAAGAATTCGTACATTTTCCTCGTTCCTCTTTTTTGCCTGTCTCACTTGATCTCATTTACTGTTTGTTCTTGACACGAATTAACTATGGGACAACATAACAGTGCAGTTAAGGCATAAGAATACAGACCTCCATATAAGATAGTGTTCCGAGTTAATATAATTTGAGCTTGAGATTCAATTGTAACTATTTTCCACTTCAAATCTTTTGATATATGAAGAAGTTTGAACTTTTAAATTTTATTATTTGGATTAGACACATTTATACACAAATAGTAACTGCTGATATAGAGGCAGTTACACACAGAAAAAAATGCTACTTAGGAAATAAATAACTGTGTAATGAATGGAAAACTGGCTCTATATTTTGCCTAACTGTCTATATTTCTTGTATACATTTTTTTACACGCCTCCTCAAGTTGGACCGTAAATATTAAGGAAGTGCAGCTTAGATCTTTATATATTCAAACTGAGTCTTCGATAGGTAGTCTCTGATAGATCCTTGGTATGTAGGAAATCCACTTTCAAATCTTCTTTTTATAAAGTGCCTGTCTATTTAGGTCACTTTGAACATGTTGAGTTGTTGCCAATATTTTAGTTAGACGACTAAAATATTGGGTGTTTTAGAGGTCTCATTGACAATGCCTTTGTTGTGTCTTTAGTGTCAGAATACTTATCCTTTGCGGTATCCCAAATTTCTTGTGCCGTCTCGTGAAGGATGACATTTACTCTGACTGGCCGTGTCTTCAATGATAGTAGATTTATTTTAATGGTATTGCAATCGGCATCATCCTTTAGTTCCTCTAAAGATATGACTAACAACAAACCCTCAAAGGCTGATTAGGATTTGATTTGATGCGTCTCCTTTTTTTTTTTTGCTGGACTGGAGAGATGGTTGCGACTGTGGTTGCAGCGATGGTGGACAAAGATGAAGGAGATGGCAATGGCCGATTTGTGATAGTGGGTTTCTTTGACAGTGGCTGATCTGTGACTGTGGCTCCATCCTGTGACCTTCTTCACCTCTCTCTCTCTTTGTCTCACTGCTCAATACCATGAAGAAGTTTGAACTTTTAAACTTCTCACTTTATTATTCGAATTGGACACATTTATACGCAAATGGTAACTGCTGATATGGATGCTGGTATGGAAGCAGTTATACACAGAAAAAACTGCTATTTAGGAAATAAATAACTGTATAATGAATGGAAAACTGCCTCTATATTTTTCCTAATTGTCTATATTTCTTGTACACATTTTTCAACAATATATACCTACTTACCAAAGATAATAACAGTTGCATCCAGAGGAAACAATATCTGATTTCTCAAACTTGTTCCTATCTGTATCCATAAATGTGCAAGGTCATATTGCGAATTAATGGATTGGTTTGAAGGATTTCCTAAGTATGATATACTATCATTTGGAGAGGACTAAGTGACGCATGGCTATATTGTTTATCCCCTTTGGTGAATACAGTAAACAATCTTTAGATATTGATTAATTGGGCTAATAATTGAGACCAGAAGTTGAAAAACATGTCATCAGAAGCAGTTTTTTTCAGTGACTTCATTGGGCTCAACTGTTTGGTGTATTTCTATCATATAACCTAAGATATCTTGACTTAAAAAATTGATTGTTATTCCTTGCACAATAAGTAAAACTTCTGACTTATTTAAATTTAACTCGCTCTATATGAGAGTTCGGTTGCAGTTGAGCGTGAAATGTCTTATTGAATAACTTGAGCTTCAGCTTGATTTAAGTGAAGTTCCTCGATAGCATATAAGAAAATGAATCCTGGGCTACTCAATTTAAAAAATAAAAATGATATGTACTAAATTTCTTGTCTTATATTTGTTTTGCAAGTGGTTGTCTTCATAAGCATGAGAATAGAGAACTGATGCTTGAATATAGATTTAGCTTAATATAACAAAGGTTAAGCCCTATGCTGTCTGCGCCTTCCAACACCCTTGATTGATGGGGGCACATCTGAAATAACTAGATTTCTCTTTTGCAAACAGATTTTTGAATGTATCAATCTATTAACTTAGACAGTCTTCATGTAGTGACAAGTTATTAGTAAACAGAGAGAGAAAGGTTGGGCTCTGCCCTTCAGGGAGAGATTCAAGGTAAGCAGCAGTTTTGTGATACTCCACCGTTATAATTCTTAGCTACAGAAGAATTAGCTTCTACTTATAAATTTGATACAGTACCTGACCAATGGTTAAGGGTTTACTCCTGAAATAAGAAAGGTAGAGTCACTATGGGATCTCCTAGCCAACCATTTGGTTATGGCTCAGGCACTGATTCTTGTAACTCTAAAATAGAGCCCTCGAGTCTTCTTGAACCCAAAACTGATCTAGATGTTCCTTTGCACATTACAAACAGGCAAGATAATGCACTTTACATCTTATATCTAATTTTATGCCTTACCAATGTTTGTCACCACCTATCATCCTTATATCTCCCTGTTTTTCAAAAATTTACAGGAGGCTCTCAGCAATTCAAAGTGGTAGGAGACAATGCAATAAGTGGTGAGATCCTTTATAACAAATAATGCACGAGAGTTGGTTAAATTACCCATTAAATTTGTCAGATGTCGATCGGTGTTTACTGTCAAAGATAAGCCTTATGGATATGTGAGCAAATATAAAACCAAATTAATTGCTAAAGGATTCACTCGGACCTAAGGGATTGACCATGAGGAAACATTTGCTCTAGTTGCCAAATTGAATTTCCCAGTCTTTTTTTTTGTAATTGACTTCAAATTTTGGATGGTCACTGAATTATTTAGATGTTAAAAACGCTTTTTTCATAGAAAATATGATATCTGAAAGAGGAACTGTACATTGAAGCTCCACTAGGTCTTGATATTCTGGGTTCTGAAAGAATAGTATGTAAGCTGGAGAAAGCCTCATCAATGTCACGGTTTGGACATTTCTCGAAGGTTAAGCATGTTTGGTTATAGACAAAGTTAAGCTTGTCATACTCTATTTCTTAAGCATCTTTCTTAGGGTAAGATATCTGCCTTACTAGTGTATGTTGATAGGAAATGAAGAAAAAGATACAAAGTTGAAGTAACACCTGTCACAACTCAAGGTTTAACCTAGGGTTTGTAAGGGAATTTTGAAGAGAGAATAGAAAGGGAGGGAGAAATCAGAAGAATGGAGGGAGAATTCAGAGAGAACAGAGAGGGAGAGAGAAGTTGAGAGAGAAGTAATCAGATATCATTCAACAACTCCTGTTCTCTAACTAATCTAGCCTATTTATAGGCTGTTCTATCCTTTCAGTTAATGATAAACTGAAAGGTACAATATGACAGCAGCCTAAAGTACAACAAGAAAGAAATATATGTATTGGACAATTACTACTATACCCTTGGGGTCATGACAATCCCCTTTCCTTGAGAGATTTTTTGTCCCCAAGAAATTATAGCAACTGGACCTGTTTCTTCATCCAATCCTGGCTTCTTCTTCTTCCTCTTTTTTGTCATCTAGTCCTTCCATGTGTAATAATTGTCTTCTGCATTGGTATCCTAGACTAAATTTTTCTCCACACCTGTAACACAGTCCTAATTGTCTCCTTTGCTCCATCGAAGTAGGTTTGACTGAATTAGGGTTAGTTTACACCCTAGAATTCAGATTCCCTTCTGAATGTTGACTGATCACAGGATGAATTTCTGGTAGGATTTTGTGCTTTTTGAAAATTGCTTCTAAAGCAAGCTCCTGCAACCTTGCCTTCTCAACAGCCTACTTGACAGTTGCAGGCTGCATCATCTTGACTGTTGGCCTTAGTTCATCCTTGAGGCACTGATGAAGCTGGAAATGAAGTAATGTTCTGTTAAAGCAGGTTTTGAATTCAACATCAAAGATCTTAATTCCTCAAATTGATCTGATACTCCATTATAGTTTGTTAAATTCTTCAACCACATCAGTCATAGACTTCTCTCCAAACTGAACACATAGATCCTGCACAAACTCAGTCCAATTAGCTTCAGATCTCTTCATCTTGATCCAACCTTGATACCATGAGTCAGCCATATCATTGAGATAGGCTGCTGCAAGGTTGATCTTCTGTCCTTCAACTACATTGTAATAGTGAAAAAACCTCTCACATCTGCAGATCCACCATCTAGGTTTTGTTTCTTTAAACACCGGTATCTCCAGCCTTGGCATTGGAGTATAAGGAGAGGTTTGAGATGCTTCCGATCTAGACATAAGCTGACAGATTGTATGGAGTTCTTCCTTGCTGATAGCTGATTAGAATTAGCAGTATTATTCAAAGAGGTTTATGTATGATGAACTTGAGGTTGTGTTTCTTTTCTAACATGTACACCTCTGCCTGGTTGAAGACGACCATGGAGCTCCAAATATTCTCTTGTGTATGCCGATGTCACTTACATTGGTCACAGAAATCTCATCTGTCTCACTCAGCCTTGGTATTATTCCTCCAGCCCATCTTCATTCCTTTAGAAATACTAATAAGGCTAACTGATCCTTGAAAACTGTATGAAGCATAGCTTCCTGTCAGCTTATTTCCAGTAGAGAGGGAAGGGGCTCTTTTTCCAAATTGGACCATGCATTTGACCATATTCAGACTTAAGTCCATCCAGGAATTAATAAATATGTTCTTGTTCAACATTTTGTAGCTTCACTGTGTTTGCCGGCACTTGGTGTCAAAACTTTGGAAGTGGTCTATTTCTTGCCCTAAACATCTCACTTTATGAAAGTCGGTAGCCACTGACCAGTTTCTTTGTGCATTGCCATGAAGCTTCATCATAGATTTTGCTGTATTTTCCTTCTACAAGTGTCGATAGTTGCATAGCCATATTTCTTTTGCAGAATATAGAAAGAGAAATCCTTGACTAATCTTTGGCTGCATGGAATTCAATAGCCAAGACACAATACTGGAATTTTTGGCTTCCTACTTGTCATATGGAATTCAATACCAGGGTTTTCTGATCGTCATTCAGGCTACCTTTTCTCCCTTACTTTCAATATACAGCCAAGTGAGTTGCTATGAAGCCAAGTAGTTTTGCCCATCCAACTTGATAGTGGTGATATGGAGTGAGGATTCACACTTTGGGGGTTGTCATTGACTTCATATTCCATTTTTTCTTTCTCTGCTTGACCCTTTTCTATATCAGACATTGATTGCAAGAACACCACAATTAGGCTCAAAAAATTATAGAACTGGTCAGAAAAGCATTAATATTCATAAGTCTGTACACTTGTGTTCCATCCTTCTTTTCCATTATCTTTTATTTTCATTTTTTGCAGCATTAACAATCAGTCATAGCAGTAGTATAAGGACACATATTAAGGGCATATAAACTGTAAAAGGACAATTGAAAGGATGTTGTTGTTCAGGCACCTCATCCTTAATAAACAACAGCATGGGTGCCTGGCTTCCGTTGACTGTTTGCAGATCTTTAATCCGATAGGTATGGCTACCTCAAACTTTGCACCAAGGACTTACTGAGAAACATGGCTTCTTTCATGCAATGGAAACTGACTCATGTCAGTCAAGTACTGTTTTCCTTTGATCTATGCTTCCACTTGAATGAAGGGTCCAATTGATACTATTGGTTGGCTGTCACGGGGCCCTTGTTTTCGATCAGCATTGTAATGAGGTTGATCTATACTATTACTCCATTGTCACAGAGCCCTTGTTGGTTTTGGTTGACCTTGTGAAGAAGTCTATTGATGCTAATGATCGACTGCCATGAAGCACTTGTTGCTTTCAATTGATGCCATTGCTTGTGTGAAGAAGTTAATCCGTACTATTGGTCAACTGCTGTCTTTAGCATTCTTCTATTTTTTCCTTTTTTTGTTTTTTTTTTTAAATATAGGTACTCCATAATCGAAGACATTGCTTTTATACCAAGATGAATACATGAGGAGGAAGGTTAAATGAATTTTCCATTGATCAATCACCCTTTTATATAGAAATGATTGAAACCCAGAAGGAAAAATAAATTAAAACAAATAATCAGCACAAATCATGTGAGATAAACAAATCAAATCTTGAAATTTTCTGTTATATTTGAAGTTTTCTGTAACTTATTTAAGCTCTAATTTGCCCTGCAAAATTTTCTCACAGGTAACTTGGAAACATATATCCGGGTTTCATCTAAGCTTAAACTTGGAGTTGGTGGAGATGAGTTTTCAGTGAAGCTGAACTCACCCTCTTCCAAAACTCAAAGAAGCATTGTTGAGACAGATACTTCTGGGTCAGTTAAAACCGGTGAGGGAAGTCTATACATCTTTTTTGAGATCTACTAGTTATGGACCTAGTAAGATGCAGTAAGCAAGTCATGCATTAGCATTTCATTTAAATCTTTCATTGAGGGCAATTTCTTTCCTAGGCATGTGAAGCTAATAGCAAGAGTGGATTTGGGGGAGAGAGAGGGAGGTGAGAATGGA
Organism: Diospyros lotus; assembly: GCF_014633365.1. Classification (NCBI taxonomy): domain Eukaryota; kingdom Viridiplantae; phylum Streptophyta; class Magnoliopsida; order Ericales; family Ebenaceae; genus Diospyros; species Diospyros lotus. The sequence continues at coordinate 42,218,487 of NC_068341.1, read as the reverse complement.
GCTTTGCCTGGTTCCGCACTTCTAAACCATGCTACCAATTGGCTTGACTCGATTGGGTTTTTCTTGTCAGTTAACAAGTGAAACCTAAAAAGTTCATGGATTCTTGGCTTTTGAATTTCTATCTATTTGAAATTGCACGCAAAACTGGATGAGATGCAATGCTATCAATGACACTTACATGCACTTAAAGATTTTTCCCTTACAGCTTTCTTTTTTAGATTGAAAGCCTCTATATACTACTTAGCAAAAAAAAAAAGCCTCTATATATTTATTTATTTGTTCTTTTAACAGTGTGATTATGTGCAAGCTATTTCTCTTTGATTGGGGACTTGATGGGCAACCATTATAATGCATTGGTTTGCAGTTTTTGTTTTTAATATTTATTGTACACATGTTATGTTTGCATTAATGTTTAGTTGTCTTGTGGCTTGAGCTTTGGTTAGGTCGAATTCCAGTTCGGTTGTATGTCTGCAACGTGCATGATGATTTTGAGGACTTGGAAGATGCCCCTCATGTTGATAGTTGGGACAAAATTGCTTACATAAATCGCCCCATTGAAATTCACAGGGAAGGTAAGTAGATATGAATTCTTCTCATCAGGCAGTCTCTTGCTATAAGTGTGTGAACCTGGTTCTTGAAATTGGATATGTTTTAATTTACAAAACACATTGATGTAGCATAGCTTCATGAAACTTTGGTCGCGTAGGATTTACTATGACCAGGGGTTATGGTTCTAAAAGGTAGAAGAATGCCTTTACAGGTGTGGTGTGTGGAGCGAAAAGGATATGGGTATTGATAAAGGTATAGATATGAATGTGTATATGGAAAATGGATGTGGGATATGACAAAAATGATTTTTTTTTTTTTTTTTATAAAAATGAAAGAGTACCACTAGTCTAATATGAATATACCGTTCAATCCATAATAATGATAAATTAATGGAAATATCTTTACTCCAATATAAGGATAATATTTAATCCATTATAAATATAGCATAATTATTGTTCAACCTATAACTAAAAAAGTTACTATCTTGTTAGAATTATAATCAGGATTCTTTAGCCACAATCTTATAATATTTGTAGATTTTACTCAGACTAAGTTTCAAAAATACGCCGTTGGAAATTTTTTTTTTTCCGGTTAAGTACTTTGTTGGAAATTCCAGGATATCCTTGTGTGTGTCTAACCCATGGATGCGTGTTAGTCAGATGGCCTAGACATGTTAAAAAACATTAGTAATAATGAAAAATTTGAACATGCCATTTGGCATGTCTAACATGTAATGTCCCATGAAATCCTTGGATGTTTATTCATGTCAGTCATGTGTCGGACCATTGTCGGCACCCACAATGTAGTTTCCATGTTTCCTAGTTATGTCTTCATATCTTAAATGGGGCATACCCTTCCAAGATAGTTATATTTGTATGTGGATGTGTTTATGTGTTAAATCTCTAAAAGGATATGCTTGTGCACAAGCGTTCCTAGTTAGAGAATGGTAGATGTACACAACTTTACTCCCACAAGATAGACAACCACTTTCATATTTCAAACGTGTGGGGTGATGGAGTGATTCTGTTGTTGCCCCAAGGCTTGCTTCTGTGCTTTATTTCTATGAGTAAAAAACAAATAGTGGTAAGGATTTGCTTCATACAAGAACTCAGTTTTTTGATATACTGAAAAAAGTTTGTGTTTAAATTGGTTTGTGGTTTGTTTGGTAAATGTTAAGGTAGGGGACCAAATAACATTACTACAAGAAAAAGAAATTCTTAGTAGCCAAATTATTGTTAGCTAACTGTACAAATCTAGAAATAATTAATTCAATGAATTAGAACTACACCAGGATCCTGCCCAAAACTAAATCTTCCCCCTTCTCCAGCTCGGAAAGTGATACATAAAAGAGATCACCCCAAACTCTCAGATGCCTTTTCTTTTTGTAACCAAACACCATGTGGAAAATTTAACCAACCTGTTGGCCAAACCCTCCATGAGGAACCATACTTGGTTTCTCTGACCTTTTTCCATCTAATGTCATTTTCATTTACAAATTTCCAGATGCACTTACTAAGGGGAACCATACTTGGTTTCTCTGACCTTTTTCCATCTAATGTCATTTTCATTTACAAATTTCCAGATGCACTTACTAAGGGTGGCCTTTCTAAATACCTTCAAACTTCTAATTCCTAAACCATCACTTGCTGTATACAAACCTTATCCCAACTAACCAAATGAAATTTGGACTCCTCAGCTAACCCTCCCAAATGACATGTCTTTTTAATTCTCTAATCTAGATGTGGACAAGGCTGAAATCAAGAATAAAGACAAATTATAAGTGGGAGTATTTGAAATGCTAGTTTTTATAAGAGTTAGCCTCCCTTACTGGGATAATACCACATTTCTCAAAACACCAACCTTGGCTCACATTTGTTTTTCAATAACCTTAAAACAACTTCAGATTTGAAGTTTGATCTGGATGGTAATCCCAAGAACTATGAAGGCAAAAAGCCCACTTTATGCTCTAGGGAACTAAACAAAGAATGTCAATTAGCCTTATTGTTGGCAATTATTTTGCATTTTAGAAAGATTAATCTAAGGCCCAATAATAAGGTTGCTCCTTTGTGATTTGAAGGTCATAGGTTTGGATTGAGAAAGCAACTTCTTTGCAAAACAAGATTGAGGTTGCGTATGAAAAGGACCCTCCCCAAACCTTGCAAAGCAGGGAGACGGCCTTTAATCTTAATAGGATTATGTTAAGAGAATCTTGTACTCTTGTCATTGGGGTCACAAAATTCCAAGTACTTAGTAGGCAAAAGAACACATTTACACTTTACAGAATTAGCTAAACCAAGAATGTCAATAACCTCATCCATAGGAATTATTTTGCTTTTTTGAAAGATTAATCTTAAGCCAACCTGCCTAGTGAGCCTAGTGAGATTAAGGCTTTATATGTTGTTTAGCAAGATTAATCTTCAGGCCCAGCACAGCCATAAACCGAATAGGACATGGTTTTGGGTCTAGCTTCTGGACATGGCTTCCTTAGAGAATTGCAAAAAAATGAGGGAATTTATTTTCGTCCTTTTTCCCCCCTTCCATTTTTGTGCTGTTTGCATTACTGTTTTATGGATAGCCTATGATGTTCATTTGTTGCACTACCTTAATGGTTGACATGTACATCTACATTGTGTTACTCGTTCATTATATTCTTGTATTTGGACTGCAGGCAAATATTTCTCCTTACTTGATGCCGTAAAAACTCTTCTACCAGAGTTTTTTGCAGAAAAAAACTCCATCAGTGAGGAAATGCCCCAAGCGGAAGTTGAAGATGAGCAGAAATCATCTTCAGGAGATGGGAGTGGTTTGGGAACTGTTGAAGAAGTTAGAGAAACATTGCGTGAACATGTGGAGCTCTGCAGTCTACCAGATAATGCCGAAATCAAGCTTCTCCGCATCCAAGGGATTCAACCCAAACTGGAGACCCCTTTTGCTTGGCTGGCGAACAACTTGATGAACCCCGAACGCTTTCTTCACATTTGTGCTTATGTCAGGGTTCCCGAACCAATCACCATTTGACATCCTACCCTTCCATGAATCTGATCTTCTGTGCATCAGAAAGTAATTTGCATGCTGTATAGAACTGTAAATAACAGTTAATAGCATCAATCCCTTCATTGCTTCATTCTCTTCCTTCCATTCTTCTCTCCTGCGCTACTCGCACTTGTTATGAAGGAATCTTCAATATGGCTGGATTCTTCACCTGGACGATCCTTATACTGGCGTGTAATATTGTTGTAAGTATTAGCATGCTGATGGGTGCAGCCTGGTCTGATACTGGTTGAAATTAGTGTTATATATATATGAGAGAGAGAAGACAGATGTCAAATGCGATTAGAATAGGCCATGTTCAATCACTAAATTCCTGATACCCTTTGTTTTTTTAACCCAGATTGGTATAGAAATTGAATTTGTCTACTGTGATCTCTGTGGGAATGGTGCTGTTTTTTTTTTTTTTTAATCTGTTTTTTTCTCATGAAGTTTGCTGTGGATACAATTTCATTTTTAGTTAAAATACTCCTTTTAGGCTTGAATTGATTTGTTTGTCAGTCTTATTGTGGTGATGCTTTTGGATACTTCGTTTGGCATTTTGTTGGTCTCACTAAAAGGATGCTCGTAGTGCACAAGGTTTTTGTTTTTTTTTTAATTACTTGTGATATAAAAAAATATCATTTTAATACGTTGCAAGTCATTTTTACAACTAAGGGTATGTTTGATTATATTACTTAAAATTTAATTTTAGTTAATAATTGTTTAGAAAATAAAAATCACTTCACTCTCTTGAAAAATAAATTTCATAGAAATATCTTTAAATGCTTGTATTATATACATATTTTTTATAGAAAAATTAAGAGTGTTTAATTACTTTTATTTTATGATAAATGTGTGCAATCATAAACATTCTAAATGTCAATAACCTTCAAGTTAGCTTTTATTTATTTAGTGTTTTTATCTTATGTTTATTAAAAATTTGGAGTTTTTGAGGTAGAGTTAGATTGCAAAGAAACAGACATGGAGATGGATACGATATGAAATTTGTTTGGGAATAAAATTTGTTTGTGAACAAAAAATCCTTCTCTTTGTGCCTCTCTCTTCATCTTCGATATTGACTTTTCTCACTCTAACGTCGCTATTGAATATTGAAAGCCAAGGCATTTTGAGTATAATATGTTTAATGAATTTTATAAAAAAAAATTGGAGAGTCCATTTTTAATTCCAACTTAGTTAATTCCTAATTTTAGAATTAATTTTGAAATTTATATATGTTTATTTTTTTATTTTAACAAGGTTATTATATCAAGAACATTTTAGGAAGTCAGAGCTAATGAAACTTCATTTTTAAATTTATTTCATATGAGTTTACGGAATTAAATTGAATCACATATTAAGTTGCGTCATTCTAAATGTAATAATTTATTTATAAACAAATTGTTGGTGTATTTAAATTAAATAATTTTATGAAATTAAATAAATTTATAAATAATCATTCATTAAGTGTATTCAAAGAGTGGTCCAAGATATATATGTGTACTCGATCTTAATCTAATTAATTAGGTCAACTTAAGTCTCGATATTTTATTTGGATCTGGTTTAACCTAAGAAATGAGTCTTCCACATACCCAATAATAAACTAATTTTACTTAAAGACTGGACTATTTCATATGACTAGGATTCTTACTTAGAATTAATTAAAAGGTTTGATCATGAATTAGAATTACTTCCTAAAATCTATAGATTAATTGTAATTCCAATGAATTTTGGATAGACTCCTACTGCTAAATCTTATTAGAAAAATAGTCTTTAGAGATAGGTCTAATTTAAAAACTATTATTAAGCATTATTTAATAAAAATTATTATTTATTAGAGATAAGCTTAATAACTATTATTAAGTATTATCTAATAAAAAGACTTAAATAAAGGAGGATTTATTCTTCCAAATAAGTATTCATTTTCCATAATTCTAAACATTCTCGATTATAATCTTTAACTTATTTGTTTTATCTTTACTAGTGATGACCCCGTGTAATACACGAGAGAGTTTAATTTAAAAATAAAAAAATAAACTTATTATTTTAAATAATTTTAATAAAATTGATAATTATAATTTTTTTTAATCATTAATCATTTATTAAAATTTAAGTTTAATTAATTATTCGCTATTCAATGTGCTAATGGAGAACACTTTTAATTTAATGTACAACCATTCAATGTATTAAAGAATAATTAACATATTAAGTAGGTCATTTGACAAAATGCTTATAATTTTTTTTATTAATTATATTATATTTATTTATAAATAAATATTATAAAATCTATAATATATCCATTCAAAGACTTTCGTTATTTTCTATTTATTATATTATAAATTAAAACTCTTAAATATGAGTAAGAATAAGGTTTTTCAATAATAACAAAATTTTAAAAATATGAATTTTGATTTCTTCCATAGTTTTAAAAATGTGATACCTTAAATATTAATTAGCATTGAAAAATCATAATATTTGACAACCTTAAATATTTTTTTATGAATTTGTTAAGATATCACATTTTTAAGACTATAATATAATTATTAAAAAAATTAATAATTAATTAATCACTACCTTTAATTTAATGCAAGTTTTTTTGGGAAAAAATTCACCATTGATTGACAATTGACAAAATACTTTGTTTGATTATTATATTTTAATATTATATAAATATATATAGAATAAAGATATAAATATAATATTTTAAATAAATAAACAATTTTCTATGACTTAATTAATAGTTTAAGTTGTCTATTAATATTTCTCATAAAACTCATGCCAATTTAATACAACTTTTAGAGGGAAAAAACAGCTTGGCAGATTTTTGGAGGGAACAAAAATTTGCAAACTATTTTACTTTAATATAATATATTATATATTATTATATTATTATATTATACAAAGATAAGATTTTATTTAATGGATAATTTTTCGTGACTCAGTTAATACTTTAAGTGTCTATTCATATTTATTATAAATAGTATTTATTTTTGATTGATTGACGAATGAGAAAATCTAACAAAAAATATTTATTTTTGATTAATTAATAGCATTGAAAAATTCATGCAAGTTTAATATAAATTTTAGATGTAAAAAATAGTTTGATAGATTTTTAGAGGGAAGAAATATTTGCATACTATTCTACTATATATTATATATTATATATAATATATAGTATTTATATTATATTACATAAAGATAGAATTTTATATAAATAAACAATTTTTTGTGACTTAATTAATAGTTTAAGTGTCTATTCATATTCCTCATAAATAGTATTTATTTTTGATTGATCGATGGATTAATTAAATATTTAATATTTACATAATAATGTATTGAAAAATTCATGATTAGCATTGAAAAACTTGTGTATTTAAAATACATTATTAATTTTATAATAATTAGTATATATTATTTCAAAACAATTGAAAGATTTAAATTATTAAGTAAATTATTAATGCAATAAGTATTAATTGCAAATCATTAATGCAAGTTTTAGGGAAAAATTTCTTTTTTCAATACTATTCTACTTTTATATATATAAAGATTATTATTCTACGTCTAACTTATTAATGCAATAAGTATTAATTGCAAATCATTAATGTTTGGGGCTTTCCCAGCAAGCCTCAAACAATCCTTACAATTCTTCTTTTGCAAGTTCGTTAATCCAAAGTTGTACATGTGATACAAGCGAGCTATCCAGTCTCCAAATAAATATACAAGATATGATCGCCATGACATAATACTAGTTGTCACTTATGGTCTTTCGAGTTACATCGGGAAAATAGAGATATCCTCATTATAGACCAAAATATTTGGTTAGCGTTAAAAAATTTGACGTGTCTCGATTGCTACTTAGTGGTGAACCTAAAAAATCATACGCATATCCAAGTGAAGTGGTTAATTAAGCGATGAAAGTTATAATCTTCATTAAGAGTTAATGATTTTTTACTAGGATATTAATAATGAGAATGGTTCTCATTAGATAATTAATTCTTATATAATATTTTATGTATAATAGTTATACATATATTATATTATATTGAGAGAATTAATTTAAATATAATATATAGAAATTAAAAGAGAATTTTCATTCTATATAATATATATGATATATTATAGGGAAAAGAAAAGGGCACTTTCAATATATAATATCATATGAAAAAGAAATATTATTTTATTATATATATAATATATATGATATACTATTGAAAAGAATATATACACTTCCATTATATATAATATATAATATATTTTATTAAAACACTTCAAATTATATATGATATATTATTGAAATAGAATGAGCACTTCAAATAATATATATGATATAGTATTGAAAAGAAAAATGCACTTTCATTATTTATAATATGTGATGGCCATCTCCTCTTATATAAATCGGTGATCATGGAGATTAATTGGAAGTGTGAGAAAAACATTTGGCCATAAGTTTTCATCCTTCTCATTTTAGTTGGAATTTTCTTAGCCATTACTCTCATTTTGTTTTTGATTCCATTGTTGCTAGTATAACAAGTCCAACTTAATAGAGAGTTTATTAGTTTTTTGAATCTATTTAGCTTTCATCTCCTACATTTAGCTTGGCTAGCACATAAGCTAAGTTGTAGGATTCATTCCCTACTTGGAGCGTGAACTAACTATGCCCCTCGTGCTTTCGAGAGACAATTCGATCTAACCGGTTATCTGTTCGAAAATTATAGGTGTACAACCGTTGCTATCTTAGAGAAGATTCCAACCTTTACACCGGACTACAAACCATCGTGAGGTATATATACTAAATCTACTATAACATGGTTTGATTTTGTTTTGCATATAGTTATGGAAAATCAAGTCTTGCAAGGTGGTCTTGAACTTATTTCTGCTGCGTTCTTATTTATGTTTTTGAAAAGGTTTTAAAAACAATAAAAACCCTTGCATCGATACACCAAGAGTTGGCGTTTCCTATCAATGTGTATCGATGCAAGGGTTTTTATTATTTTTAAAATATTTTCAAAAACATAAATAAGAACGCAACGGAAATAAGTTCAAGACCACCTTGCAAGACTTGGTTTCCCATAACCATATGCAAAACAAAATCAAATCATACCATAGTAGATTTAGCATATATACCTCACGGTGGTTTCTAATCCGGTGTAGAGGTTGGAATCTTCTCCAAGATAGCAACGGTTGCACACCAATAACTTTCGAACGGATAATCGATTTTACCGAATCGTCCCTCAAAAGTACGAGGGGTCTAGTTAGTTAAAAGTATATTTTTCAAAGTGAAGCCTTAAAAAAGCTATTTCTCTTGCCTTTTAAATTTTTTTTTTCTTTTGTAGTACTGCTGAAACCCTTTAAAATTAAATTGGAGGTGTTTGATGAGTGTGCCCGTTGATGGATTGCTCTTGCTCTTCCACACGCTCGCAAGGTAAAAGTTTTTCATTCTTTCATTCAGTGAATACATTTAACTTACATATATTTGCATGTATGTGATGGTGGTTGAAATTTATCTCACCTTGACAATAGTCTAAGATCCACAATTTCAGTGTCAAATCAACAGTTTATGTGGTGTTAGAATTAAAATTGGTGAATAATTAAGGTCTCAATGTTTTTTGGGCATATTCTACCTTTAAGGCACTCCCAACAAAATCATGATTATGCCATATATGGAGTAGTGGAGAGGTAGTGGAAATGATTTAGAAATAGTTATTGGTAGTGGATGTTGAGATTTTATATGAATTATCAAACAGATTATTGAAGTCTCTGCTCTCCCTCAATTCTGTCAGATTTCCCCCCATATATGTATGTTCTCCTTGTTATTTTATCTGTTCTTCCACATTTCTGTCAGTTTTATCCCTTAATTCCAATTCTTTCTTCAAAAGAAACATTAAATTAGGACTAGAGTTCTAACACAAGCGAAAGATATCGTCCTTGTGTCCGCCATTAACATTGATTTGTAAGAAGAGTTTGTTGCCCCTGGGGTGTAGATTAATTAGCAAAGAAAAGTCTGGAGTGTTGCTCTTTGAATTCTCTCAGGTCCAGTGTTCGGGTCCTGCCCAGGAAAGGAAAAAGCCTAGTAGCTAGAGATAGTCTTGAAATTTGAAAGACTCGCCATGCCATCCTCATGTTTGCAGAAAGAAGCCAGGGGTTACAACTGGCAATGGGTTTCTCGATTTACATCTCCCACAGGAATCGTGGGGCCAAGCTACGGGCGCTTGTGATGATGCATTAATAAAAAAAAATTATTCTGATTGACGCTGCCACCTCTTGTTGAATAGAATTTGTTGTGCACCGTCAAAGGCCACCAACGCCACAAATAAAGAAAAAAAAACAAAAATTAGGGAGTCTACAACAAAAGAACACATAACATTGGGTTTGAGAGTGGTTTAATGCTTAATTTTGCTCCCTTTTTTTATCATTTTATTGTTTTGACCTTAATTTTTAATTGGAGAGTTTAGTAACTAATTAGGAGTTAGCCATCAATCAATTATTTCAATTTTTTTTAATATAGAGATCAAATTGAATCGAAACACTTAAATTTAAAATTTAAACCAAATTATATATAATTTGAATCCAACCGAACTAACAATTTCAATCAGTTTAATTATTTCAATTTAATTAAAATATTATTCAATATAAGTAATTGGAGGAACTCTTTTTTTTTAAGTTGGTGGTGTTATGATGGGAACTGATAATCATTACTGTACAAATGTAATGTTGAAGCAGGAGCAAATAGTATGAAAATGCAGTGATTCTTTTATTATATAATGTTGTGTAACATACAACATTATTATTATTATTATTATTATTATTACATATTTTTGACACATCAAAGAATGGAATCACATCAAACACCAAATTCTCTATTTATTTGTTTCAATATACAAATCACTTTGGCGGCGAGTGTGGTGTGGCAGGGCAGCGACGCCGGTTAGTGTGTGGTTGAGCCGCCGTACGTGGTGTTGTACGGGATCTTCAAGATCCAAACAGCCTGTACGTTAATCTGCCCGTTCGTGTTAAGTCGCAAGAGAAAGCGAAAAAGATTTTGAAACTACATCAGTCGACTGGAATTTCTATTACTCTTACCTCTGCAAGCTGGAAGACGCGCGCTTTGAGCTACAAAAAAAATTGAAATCTTCAGAAGGAGACATTACAGACCCTTTCTACTCGTTTAATACTGTTCATTAATTTAATCACTTGCAATTTTTGATAATATGGACTTATAGAAAAATGCAGTAAATAACTCTAAATTAAAGGGTCACATCTACTTTGAGACACTCAGGAATGCAATAAACTCAAGGAGAAACCAATTTGGGCAGCCCAGATCTTACTTTTACTCTCTCTCTGTCTTTTTTTTTTTTTTGGGGGGGGGGGGGGGCGCTGTTTGTAAAAGGGTAAGAGAGAAATATAACAACTTATGTCAGGAGAGCATACAACAAAAATAACATATCAAGACTTAAGGTGTGGCCAACATGAATTCTTATTCGTCAATAGTTTGGGGCATGTGCAGTCAGTGCGGTATATAAAATAGAAATCTTTTAACCTTTTTATAAGCATTCACATACAATTTTGCTTATACATACACACGCACGCTTGCGCGCACACGTGTTTTAAAAATGATTTTATCCTTGCAAGGGCTTGCGATATAATTAGGATTTTGTATCTGTAAGTATACTTAATTTGTATATAACATTTTCAACAAAAAACTGCAGACCATACCCATCAATCTCTCTTAATTTTTTTTTTTGTGTAATTGAATTTATCACCTTTAGGGGAAGGAATATACCTCTCTTGGGATTTGGGTTTTGGCTTGTGCATATGTTTTTTAATTCCACACTTTGAAGTGGTGATCTTCTGCACCTATGAGAGTAAAATAGTTGTCAGATATCCCCTGTTATATAAAGATAACTTTGATCAATGCCTGCCATTCTTAACTTATATAGCAACATACCAAGTTTCTGAATTGCAGATTATAGAACATGTCAATGTATTTTTGCTTTGCTTGTTTCTCTTTCTTGTTCAACTGCCTCCAGAAGCCATAGATGCTACCCATATTTAACACCTTGTTTGCATAGATCTTCCATGTGTAGCTGCAGGGGGGGCCGGGGAGGGAGAGGGAGAGATGTGTTAATGCTTTTAATCCAGAGAATTAATGGAGAACAAAGTGAACCAATTAACTAGTTTTAACTTGTTTGCTTACCACTCGTTGATTCGCCGAACCGCTGCCTCTGACATCCTGAGCCAGTGCCCGGAGTCCTGTTTGCACTTATGGAAAAAATCAGCAATCTTGTTGCCCGTCTCATCTCCATTATTGGGATCAATATGAAAACCTGAAACCCCATCAACGACGATCTCAGCGGGGCCACCTTGGTTGGTTGCGAAGGTGGGCAGTCCACAGTTCATTGCTTCAATGACTGTAAGGCCAAACGCTTCGTAATGAGCAGGCTGCACAAAAGCTCCTTTCGAGTCAGCAATGCAGCGATAGAGCTCTCCATTCCGGTGCCTATCAGTCTGCGCTGCTATCCATCTAATTTGGCCCTTGAGTTGGTATTTTTCAATCAACGAATGCATATTCCTGATTTCAGTTGCTTCTTCTCTGTCTTTAGATTTTGAAGGATCAAAGAAGCCAGCGACAACAACAAGATTGACCAAATTTCTCAGCCTCTTGTTCTTTCCATACCACTCAGTTAATCCAGTGATGTTCTTCACTGTATCAAGCCTCGCCATGGAGAAGATGATTGGCTTCCTCCTGTCTTCTAGATATCCACTGATTTTATAACATTTTAAAACAGATGTTAGGGATTCTTTCAACAAACAGTCCTATTGGAAAGTCAATATGAATTCATAATCAGAAACTCAAACACGTACATGTGTTCACTGTTGTCGACTCTGCTAAAGAGTAGTTCTTCTATGGCTGCACGAAATGAGTTGAATCGCTTATGTTTCTCCGTGTAAGGGAAATACACAGATTGGTCTGCCCCAGGGGAAGCGATGTTGAATTTGGGATCAAAGACATTGATGCCTGAAACAACTCTGCAAATCCCTGGAAGAGTAAATGCAGCATGGCTTTCGTACTGTCCAGGCCTATCTTTGCTGCAATCATAGAAAAGATTCAGTTAATCAATCAAGTACCGTTATATGGTTGCTTCTTCAGAACATGCAAATTTTCTTCCAAGGTGGCAGTTCTCTGACCTTCCTGCAATTTCCTGGTATGTGCTTGCAATGATGAAATCTGCAGAGTTCATGGCAATCATATCTGCCGTGAATTGGCACGAGAAATGATACTTAGTTTCCAACTCTTTCCATTTGAGGTCTGAATCTTCGTACTTCGTCTTCTCCAAAGCATGTGCAATCGTACCCTGATTCAGAATAATCCAGGTTAATTTAGTAGTAAGCATCAGGTTGAACAAATATATACATTTTCAAAAGCTAAAAAACAAATTGAACTGGATGGCACCAGAGTTGTCCCAAGTTTCCTGGCCATAAGCGATGCTACCAGATTCCCATCTGTGTAGTTTCCAATGATAAGATCTGGTTTCCCGCCCATGAATTCGATGATTTTCTCTTGAGCATCCTATTGATTGAAGACAAAAGGAAGTGAAAACGCAGACAAAAGGAGAAGCAGTTTGATAAGAAAACTGTATCTGACGAATGAATTCTGTACATAGCACATGACATGCCTCGGTATATCTTTCAAGGTAGGGATAAATGTCAAAACGAGAAACCCATTGGGGGAGCACTTCTCCATCTTCCTTCACAAATGGCACCCGAAGGATAGAGGAGTACTTTGTGTTGTCAATCCGTTCAATGTCCTGACTGCAATTGGTGCCTTTAGAATCTGGGATAAGCCGAGTGACCTGTTGCAATCCACAAAATCTGTGTTATCATCGGTGCCATTCACGATGATCTGCAGTTGGGAGATGTCACATACCACAAGAATCATAGGCTTCACATTAAGACCTTGCTGCTTAATTCGGAGAAGCAGTTCTTCTTCCAAAGCAACCACTTGATCTAAAACATAAACCACCTGTTGATTGCAGGCAAAGTTTCAGATAACTTATTCTCAACTGTAGGATACAAAGAATCCTCAAAAATCTGTACCTGCCCACCGGTGTCCGGCAAGCCAAGGACATCTGCTTTGCCGAAGTAGCCATGGACTGAGAACAAGACAACATTGAAAACCGTTGGAAGCCTGCCAAAGAACTTCTCCGTGTTCGACGGATCGGGTGCCTGCAGTATCTCCGAAAGAAATGTCATCGTCTCCTTTACTCTTTCTGCAGTGTCACCCCATCCTTTCTCGAAGCCCCATTGCCTAAACCTGTGCAAGATTCGGCAATAGATTTCAGTGAAAACAGATGATATTAGCATATAAAGGTAAACAGGGTATAATACTACCTTTGGTCAAAGCTCTCATATGGCGTGTCCTTTGGTAGGGTTTCTAGGGCTGCTTCGGCCACTATTAGAGCAGCCTGCAGCTTCGAAGAGGTGTTGAGCGTCTCGTTGATCATAAATCTCTGCAAATTTATGACCAAAGCACGATTGGAAACGAATCATCGATCCGTTTTCAAAATCGTAAAAATTCATTGGATACTTTCGTACCGATGAGGAACTTCTGTTTCATAAATCCATACCTCTCCATGGTGATTTAACGAGAGCAAGTAATCTATGAGAGCCTGCGCAGGCTGTGATCCAGTATACAGATTGGCACTGAGGAACCTTGATACGAACTGGATTCCACTTCCGATCGAAGAAGACAGAGTCAGGCGAGGCACGGAAAACTCGACGGCGCCAAAATCAACTTCCAAAGCATTTTCATCCGCTGCCCTGAAAATCAATCATATGCTCTCAGAATCTCCAATAATTGTACAGACTTCGATTACACAGTATATGAATCAAGAAGAGTTCCAGCCCGTGAGTGGCAGCGATTAACAAGCGAAGTGATGGTGCAATACCAATCCTCGTCGACTATCATCTCCTTCATCTGCAAGTATTCGGCGGCGCTGATGCTATATACGACTAGATCAGTAGAGTTCACTTTGATGAATTCCCAAAATCCGGGATGCGGTCTCACGGCTAAGGCGATATGCGGCGGAACGACGGCGGCTTCCTGCAAAATTTCAGGCGAAGGGGATTTACGCGCCAATCCTTTCCCGCTGGAATTAATTCTTGTAAAATTGGAGCGAAAAAAAATAATAATAAATTGATTATATCTTCAACTTTTTAGTAAGAAATAATTTATTTTTTTATAAATTTTATCGATAAATTATTTAAATAAAGGTTATTAAACGTTAGGTTACACGAGGGAAACAGATATAATAAAAAATAGTATTTTTAAAAAATAATAATAATAATAAAAACTCAAAAAAATACATAAATATAATTTTTAATATAAAAATAATTATTTAATAAAAAAAAACATAAATTTCAACACTACCAAATATGACTTATTAATTAAAAATAAATAATAAATTTAAATTTTATTTATTTTTAAAAATAAACAATAAATTTAAAATTTTTGAATTAGAGACAAAAAAAATTTATTTTTAACGAAAACGTATTTTTGAATTAAAAATATTTTTTAAATATTTTTTTAATATTATAAAACGATTTTAAATGTAATTAAAAATTATAAAAATGATACAAAAATATTTTTTTGACATCTTTTAGTATTTTAAAAATAAAAATATTTAAAAAATAACAAAACCACGCGCCCGAAGAGTTTTTTTTTGTGCATAATAGATGAAAAGTTATTGATATTTAAGTGAGACGTGTAGATGGGCTACAAGGTGAGTGTAAAATTACTAAATTACCCTTATCGTGTATATGCAGATAGGATATGTCTATTATCTACAAGAAGCTAACTTCAAAGCTGAAATATCAAGAAATTATGAGAGACGGGTAAAAAACCGAAGATTTATAGGGACAAAACTGTAAAACAACGAGAATTTGTATAGAATTACTAAAATACCCTCGACATGACTAGGACCCGATATAACGACTATATTTATTTGTTTATTTATTCATTTAAAATACGTGGAGAGCAGTAGCAAGCGAGTAGGAGCGGGGAAAGGGATGAAATGGAAGGAACCTGGGTGCTGGTCAAGATGTAGCCGAACAAGCTGCCTAAGAGGTCCTCCCTCTCTCTCTTATCTTTGATAACCATCTCCATTTCAGCTATCAACTGGGGAAGTTTCATCAGCCTCTTCTTCTCCTTCTCCTTCTCCGTCTCCATGTACTTGGAGAAGCACCGCTTCATGTGGTAGCGGCTCTCTCTGAGGGCTTCCGCCATGCTGTCCGCTATCGACTCCGATCTCTTCATCGCCTGCGCTGCTTCAGCCATTAATTGCTGTAATATATATATATATATATACAGGAATATATATATCCTTTAATCGATGAAGAAGAGGCTGCAAAACGGTTGAATTCGCTCTGGGAAGAAGATAACGAGATGGGTATATTTATAGGTTGCGTTTGGTTACGTGAAGGGTTTGGCTTTGGAGAAAGAACATTCATTCCTTGGAGCCATGAAACTTCGAAAGGAAGAACTAATTTCTCTCCCAAAAGGAGATTCTCTCTCTCTCTCTCTCTCTCTCTGGGTATCATTCTTTGCTTTTCCGTTTTGATGGCGAAATAGAAAACAAAAAGGAAGAGAAAAGAATGGAATTTTGAAACCGGGGGGGTGATACATACACATATACATATATATAATGTATGTATGTATAGGCTAGCCTTTTCCATTGATAAAGAAGGGCAAGGTTCTATTGATTCTGTTTCACCTTTTTGGTAACGGATAAAAGAAAAAGCTCAAGCTTCCATTATTGAAGAAACCATGAGCTAGTCAAATGTCAATGTGTCTTGGGGGGGGGGGGGGGGGGGGATGCTTGCCCATGTCGCCACGTAATCCAGTTGAAATGATTACCTTTTCATAATTTGAATTTATAATGTTATAACATAAAGAAATAAAATAACTCATCAATGGTTGGTTAGAGTTTATGCAACCCAGATCTTGAAATTGCATTTTGGTGCACGTGGTCCAAATGTTGGACTCATCAAGCAAGCTTGGCCACAATTTCCAAGCCCTTTTGTGAAGATTTATTCTAACCAATGTCTCCTGAGGCTGTGTGGGTTAGCGTTTTTTTTTAAAATTTTAAGTGATTTAGCTTTTAACTTAAAAGTTAGATAGAATTTAAGTTAATTATGTGTTTGAATAAATATGCTTTTAAGCTATCAATTATTAGTTATGTGGTTGGTTTGTAAAAGCTGATAAGCTATCAGAACTTGACAAAAAAACTAAAATAAACAAGATACTGAATAATATAATTAAAAAGCATAAAAATACTATTTTTCATCAAATAAATTATAAATTAATTTTTAATTAATAGAATACTTACAATTACAAGTTAATAAATTATATATAATTATATAAAAAAAAACAGAAATGAAAATTTTTTTATGTAAGTAACTTGACATACAGAAAATATATACATATAAAACTTGACATATTTTTTTACATATGTCAAGTTTTCTTCTATTTTTTTATACAGAAAATATAACATATTTTTAATTGTATATAACATATTTTTAATAAAAAAAACATATATATACAGAAATATAAAATATGTTATACAAAAATATAACATATATTTTAAAAATATCAGTTGTATATTTTTTTGACATACAGAAAATATATACAGAAAGTTTTCTTCTATTTTTTTATTAACATATTTTTTTACAAAACAAACAGAAAGAAATTTCACATACAAAAAATACACAACATATTTTTTTAATATTTATAAAAAAAACATATACAACTGATATCCAAACAGCCTCGAAAAAATATAACACACAACATAAAAAGTAGATATATAAAATATATACATATAAATACAAGAAAAAAAATAATACACAACATAGATATATATATAATTAAATTGATAAGAAGAAGAAGAAGGAGTTCGTAAGATGTACCAGAGGGGAAAAGATTTATTTGGAAGAATAGGAGGTTGCTGGAAGAAGGAAGAAGGAGGCGGCTAGCGACGGCCCGATCGGTGATGGCACAACTCAGATTTGGACCGAGGCTGCTTGCAGCGAGCTTCTGGGCGACGGCGCAGCAACGCTAATGGCAGCGCAGAGGTCCTGGAAAGATGATGGGAGAGAAGAGAGCTTTGGGGGGAGAAGATGTATCAACGGTAATGGAGGAACGCGTGTAAATATGAAAAATAATTGAGGATAGTATTGTATTTTTGTTGGTCAACTTACCAGCGTTTTTTGGCAAAGCTGGGGGTAGCAGCTTTTGATAAACGCTGCTATAGCAGCTTTCCGCATGTTAATGTATAAGCTGAAATGCTCAGCCAAACGCTTAGAGTTCAAACGCGGCCAAGAGAATCAGCTCCTGTGATAGCTTATACGCAGTCAAACCGCTAAGCCAAACAGCCTCATAATCTAATTTTATATTGATAGTTTATTAGGAACGTTTGGATAAATTTTATAAATGATAGGAAAATGCTACTTATATACTCAACCATATACTTTGGCTTACACCTAGGTGCACAAATAATTAAAATACCCTCACAAGAATTACAAATTTGCTTTCCCCACCCTTGGTTGCCTTTTCTCTCCTTTCTTCCCATCGTCGCTCGTTGCAATCGCCGATCGTCACCTTGCTTCGTGTTGATTGTCGTAGATCCTCCCTTTTCACAAGATGAGGCGACGGTTGGCGTAAGGTGAGGCAATGTAGTGGTCGGCGCAAGGTGATGTGACAATTGATGCAAGTGAGGTGACGCAGTGGTCGGCGCAAAGTAAGACGACACAATGGTCGGCGCAAGGCGAGGTGGCAACCAGTGACTACAGCAAGTGACAATGGGAAGAAAGGGAGAGAGAAGAAAGATGAGACAACCAAGGGCGAATGATGCATATTTGCAATTTTTGTAAGAGTATTTTGGTCATTTGTGCACCTAAGTATAAGTCAAAGTGTAAGGCTAAGCATACAAGTAGCATGGTCCTAAATGATATTAAA